>NW_026652276.1:15134311-15268837 GCF_009828535.3 Hylobates moloch
CAGCTCCTGGATTCATTAATTTTTTGAAGGGTTTTTTGTGTCTCTATTTCCTTCAGTTCTGCTCTGATTTTAGTTATTTCTAGCCTTCTGCTAGCTTTTGAATGTGTTTGCTCTTGCTTTTCTAGTTCTTTTAATTGTGATGTTAGGGTGTCAATTTTGGATCTTTCCTGCTTTCTCTTGTGGGCATTTAGTGCTATAAATTTCCCTCTACACACTGCTTTGAATGTGTCCCAGAGATTCTGGTATGTTGTATCTTTGTTCTCGTTGGTTTCAAAGAACATCTTTATTTCTGCCTTCATTTCATTATGTACCCAATAGTCATTCAGAAGCAGGTTGTTCAGTTTCCATGTAGTTGAGCGGTTTTGAGTGAATTTCTTAATCCTGAGTTCTAGTTTGATTGCACTGTGGTCTGAGAGACAGTTTGTTATAATTTCTGTTCTTTTACATTTGCTGAGGAGAGCTTTACTTCCAACTGTGTGGTCAATTTTGGAATAGGTGTGGTGTGGTGCTGAAAAAAATGTATATTCTGTTGACTTGGGGTGGAGAGTTCTGTAGATGTCTATTAGGTCCACTTTATGTAGAGCTGAGTTCAATTCCTGGATATCCTTGTTAACTTTCTGTCTCGTTGATCTGTCTAATGTTGACAGTGGGGTGTTAAAATCTCCCATTATTATTGTGTGGGAGTTTAAGTCCCTTTGTAGGTCACTGAGGACTTGCTTTATGAATCTGGGTGCTCCTGTGTTGGGTGCATATATATTTAGGATAGTTAGCTCTTCTTGTTGAATTGATCCCTTTACCATTATGTAATGGCCTTCTTTGTCTCTTTTGATCTTTTTTGGTTTAAAGTCTGTTTTATCAGAGACTAGGATTGCAACCCCTGCCTTTTTTTGTTTTCCATTTGCTTGATAGATCTTCCTCCATCCCTTTATTTTGAGTCTATGTGTGTCTCTGCACGTGAGATGGGTTTCCTGAATACAGCACACTGATGGGTCCTGACTCCTTATCCAGTTTGCCAGTCTGTGTCTTTTGATTGGAGCATTTAGCCCATTTACATTTAACGTTAATATTGTTATGTGTGAATCTGATCCTGTCATTATGATGTTAGTTGGTTATTTTGCTCGTTAGTTGCTATTGTTTCTTCCTAGCCTCGATGGTCTTTACAATTTGGCATGTTTTTGCAGTGGCTGGTACCGGTTGTTCCTTTCCATGTTTAGTGCTTCCTTCAGGAGCTCTTTTAGGGCAGGCCTGGTGGTGACAAAATCACTCAGCGTTTGCTTGTCTGTAAAGTATTTTATTTCTCCTTCACTTATGAAGCTTAGTTTGGCGGGATAGCAAATTCTGGGTTGAAAATTCTTTTCTTTAAGAATGTTGAATATCGGCCCCCACTCTCTTCTGGCTTGTAGAGTTTCTGCTGAGAGATCAGCTGTTAGTCTGATGGGCTTCCCTTTGTGGGTAACCCGACCTTTCTCTCTGGCTGCCCTTAACATTTTTTCCTTCATTTCAACTTTGGTGAATCTGACAATTATGTGTCTTGGAGTTGCCCTTCTCGAGGAGTATCTTTGTGGCGTTCTCTGTATTTCCTGAATCTGAATGCTGGCCTGCCTTGCTAGATTGGGGAAGTTCTCCTGGATAATATCTTGCAGAGTGTTTTCCAACTTGGTTCCATTCTCCCCATCATTTTCAGGTACACCAATCAGATGTAGGTTTGGTCTTTTCACATAGTCCCAAATTTCTCGGAGGCTTTGTTCATTTCTTTTTATTCTTTTTTCTCTAAACTTCCCTTCTCTCTTCATTTCATTCATTTCATCTTCCATCAGCGATACCCTTTCTTCCAGTTGATCGCATCTGCTACTGAGGCTTCTGCAATCTTCGCGTAGTTCTCGAAACTTGGCTTTCAGCTCCATCAGCTCCTTTAAGCCCTTCTCTCCATTGGTTATTCTAGTTATCCATTCTTCTAATATTTTTTCAAAGTTTTTAACTTCTTTGCTATTGTTTTGAATTTCCTCTCGTAGCTCAGAGTAGTTTGATCGTCTGAAGCCTTCTTCTCTCAACTCATCAAAGTCATCCTCCATCCAGCTTTGTTCCGTTGCTGGTGAGGAACTGCGTTCCTTTGGAGGAGGAGAGGTGCTCTGTTTTTTAGAGTTTCCAGTTTTTTTGTTCTGTTTTTTCCCCATCTTTGTGGTTTTATCTACTTTTGGTCTTTGATGATGGTGATGTACCGATGGGTTTTTGGTGTGGATGTCCTTTCTGTTTGTTAGTTTTCCTTCTACCAGACAGGACCCTCAGCTGCAGGTCTGTTGGAGTTTACTAGAGGTCCACTCCAGACCCTGTTTGGCTGGGTGTCAGCAGCGGTGGCTGCAGAACAGCGGATTTTCGTGAGACCACAAATTCAGCTGTCTGATAGTTCGTCTGAAAGTTTTGTCTCAGAGGAGTACCCGGTTGAATGAGGTGTCAGTCTGTCCCTACTGGGGGGGTGCCTCCCAGTTAGGCTGCTCAGGGGTGAGGGACCCACTTTAGGAGGCAGTCTGTCCGTTCTCAGATCTCCAGCTGCGTGCTGGGAGAACCACTACTCTCTTCAAAGCTGTCAGTCAGACAGGGACCTTTAAGTCTGTGGAGGTTCTTGCTGAGTTTTTGTTTGTCTGTGCCCTGCCCCCAGAGGTGGAGCCTATAGAGGCAGGCAGGCCTCCTTGAGCTGTGGTGGGCTCCACCCAGTTCGAGCTTCCTGGCTGCTTTGTTTACCTAAGCAAGCCCGGGCAATGGCGGGCGCCCCTCCCCCAGCCTCGCTGCCGCCTTGCAGCTTGATCTCAGACTGCTGTGCTAGCAATCAGCGAGACTCCGTGGGCACAGGACCCTCCGAGCCAGGTGCGGGACACAATCTCCTAGTGTGCCGTTTTCCAGGCCCGTTGGAAAAGCGCAGTATTGGGGTGGGACTGACCCGGTATTCCAGGTGCCGTCTGTTTCCCCTTTCTTTGACTAGGAAAGGGAACTCCCTGACCCCTTGCTCTTCCCGAGTGAGGTAATGCCTTGCCCTGCTTCGGCTTGTGCACAGTGCGCTTCACCGACTGTCCTGCACCCACTGTTAGGCACTCCCTAGTGAGATGAAACCGGTACCTCAAGCAGAAATGCAGAAATCATCCGTCTTCTGTGTCGCTGGGGCTGGGAGCTGGAGACCGGAGCTGTTCCTATTCGGCCATCTTGGCTCCACCCTGAAGTTGATATTTCTATGTGTGGTCCTTTGTTGCATGTAAGTAAGCAGTTCTTTTATTAGTGAGAGTAACGTAACTGCTATTTATTACTAGGTGAATACATTATATATGAAGTATTCCATAGACCTTCATGTCCAAAGATATTTTTGATGGGGGAAGTTTTTCAGAGATGCTCATATGAAGTCAGTGTTTGGATGGGTAGGACAGTTACAAAGAGTAACTTTGGATAGTTACATATTGATGTTGTAATTTCTAATTAGCAAAATGACTTTTAAATAAGCAATCTAGCTATGTATCTAAGGAACAATGTCTTTAATTGCCCTGTGATATACTACAAAGGAAACCCACAGCAGGGTAACAGAGAGCAGTAGAATCTGTCAGTCAAACAAATACTGCTATGCCTCCCCAGCTCTGCTCATTTTGTTAGAGTGCTGAAGGTACAATCTTAATGGAGAATTATTTGAAAGACATTTAGGCACGCCGCAACACATCTATGCTCATATGATTTGGGAAAATTCTTTTTTTAATCCTTCAGAGCTAATTACAAAGGAGCAAAGCACATACAAAAATATTTGGGTAAAAAGTTTCCTCCTTTGAAGACTTACGTGTGTAAAAGCAGAACCTTGCCAGGATTATTGGTACTCAGATCAAACATTCACCATGCCTGTTTCTTATGTATGAACACTGTGTACCAGATAAATGTGATTACCACCTAATTAGGCCAAACTCCACTGGAGGTGAGTAAACACTTTCATCACGGCAGTATTCTTGGTCTCTTCTATCATGTTTATTATTAAATATTTTATTGTTTTAAATTTGCTGAACTCTTCATCTATTAGGTGATTTTACAATGTTAATCTGATGTGGATGAGTGGGAATTACCATGATTTTATATTCAAGGTGGGGCACTGAACATATTTAAATGACCTTTCAGGAAGTCATGGAGTAAAGATTAAGACCCAGAGAACAGGAGGGACAGTGGTAACTGTGGCCTCTCTCTACCCTACATGATTTTTCAGGGTCTTTCTGATAGCAGCCCTTTGTTCTCCCTTTGGTGCTAACCCCGTGTGTTCAGTGTGAACTTGGTGGGGCTGGAGGTCACAGTGCCTGTCCTCCCCAGCCACAGCAGTGGGGCAGATGACCCAGAATAGCCCCTATGCATGGCTATAGTAATTGGTTCATAGAAGGGCACACTGGCTAATTTGAGTCAATCACCGTATTTCCTAAAGCTAACCCCGTGTGTTCAGCGTGAACTTGGTGGGGCTAGAGGTCACAGTGCCTGTCCTCCCCGACCACAACAGTGGGGCAGATGACCCAGAATAACCCCTATGCATGGCTATAGTAATTGGTTCACAGAACGGCACACTGGCTAATTTGAGTCAATCACTGTATTTCCTAAAACTGTTAACTTTCAGTTAACTGTTTTTCTGCTGGAATTGCTACACCCAGAGTATGTGGTTGGCAGCCACTGCAGGTCATCTTGGAGAGACTCAGTTTGAAGAATGGAGCCAAGCTAGGTCAAGAGAGATGAGGACTGGAGAATCCGAGTCCTGAGGATAGTATGTATGTCCCAATACCAGTTGTGCTTGAAGCCAGTGTTCATTCTGGACCTTACAGATATAAGCAACTGTCTTTTTTGCAAGAATTAGTTTGAGTTGAATTTCCATCATTTGAAACCCAAAGAGTCATGATTAATACAGCAAGTAACTTGTATGTTAGGCAACCTCCAAAGCAAACTTCTCTTGAATAGAAGGACTAAGTGTAATCACTACTTACAAATCCTACCAAAACAGGATCTATTCTACTAAGGTGGAAGATACAGTTTGGAAGATAGTCCTGCTAATTCAACAAAATATATTGATAAATGTTATTAGACACCTCCGAAAACAATTTTTTTTTTTTTTGAGACGGAGTCTTGCTCTGTCGCCCAGGCTGGAGTGCAGTGGCACAATCTTGGCTCACTGCAAGCTCCACCATTTTCCTGCCTCAGCCTCCCGAGTAGCTGGCACTACAGGCACCCGCCACCGCGCCTGGCTAATTTTTTTGTATTTTTAATAGAGACGGGGTTTCACCGCATTAGCCAGGATGGTCTCGATCTCCTGACCTCGTGATCCGCCCTCCTTGGCCTCCCAAAGTGCTGGGATTACAGGTGTGAGCCACTGCGCCTGGCCTCAAAAAAACAATTTTGTGTTACATTTCTTTATGATTTCTGCTTCAATTGAACACTGTATATTTACATAGGATATCCTCTTGGTAGAGATAATTCATTTAGTTTGTTGAGTTATGCATACTTACAAGGTAACCTGGGAAGCCATAAAAGCACACTGGAGTCAAAGAAAAGGAGAACATCTTCCTTTTTTACTTGGTGGTCATAAATATTACCTTGGAGTTGGTCAAGTCTCAGTGACTCCTCTAAGAACATGTTACTACTACTAAGCTTTCCCCAAAAGACCCCACACCCAGCTTTTTCTGATTTAATTCCAAACTTTCTGACCTGACTGGCTGACCCCCAACCTCTATATTTGGTCAACATTAATGCCTTCATCTTGTCTTCATTTTGCAATTTCTTAGATTTGATCTCATTTCTATGTCCTTCTACCCCAACCCAAGCTATCCTCTCTCCTTTGGGTTGTGCACACCTGAAAACAATTCTTAAGGTAAAATGCCTCCTGGACTGGCCTATGCTCTATGATTTTGTTGTTGTTGTTTGTTTGTTTGTTTCTGTATTTTTAGTAGAATCGGGGTTTCACCGTGTTAGCCAGGATGGTCTCGATCTCCTGACCTTGTGATCTGCCCACCTTGGCCTCCCAAAGTGCTGGGATTACAGGCATGAGCCACCACGCCCGGCCGGTATTTTTTTTTTAATTAGGTTATTGGATTTATTAAGTAATTTTATTTTAACTTTTAAGTTCAGGGGTACTTGTGCAGGTTTTTCATACAGGTCAACTTATTTCGTAGGGATTTCTTGTACAGATTATTTCATCACCCAGGCATGAAGCCTGCTGCCCATTAGTTATTTTTCCTGATCCTCTCCCTCCCCACACCTTCCATCCTCTGTTAAGTCCCAGTGTATGTTGTTCCCCTCTATGTGTTCATGTGTTCTCATCATTTAGCTTCCATTCATAAGTGAGAACATTTTCTCTCACACTGACTTTGAGAAGTTTTCTTGCCTCCCAAATCCCAACAGTCATCTTTAGGATATGGTATTAGGGTTGTTAAGGGAAGCTTTTTGAAATCAGATCACTGAAATATAACACTTCAGTGATTCATTCCTTCATCTTCTTTCTATCTTTGATAGAATGCAGATAAATCTGGGAGAAGTGACGCAAGAAATCTCATCAATAATGCTTTCCTTTAGTATGTGCTGGGTATTTGGGTTGAGTCCACAATCTTCACTCTACTGTCCCCACTGCGTGTAGCAGCTATGGGGACTGGAGATTGACCCAGCTCCAGGGAGAAAGGGACCCTGATTAGTCTTGGCCAAACATGGTAACCTTCTTCCCTTTATCGGTAACTGGTTCAAAAACTCAGACAGAGTGTGGTATTCTATGTATGATGGCTCAGGGATAAGTGACATATGTTGATCCAATCAGACAGAAGAGACAGCTTTGATTCAATGTCTGGGGAAAAGCACCTTCCTGTTCCTCTCGCCTCTCTCCCCAGTCCCTTGTTGCTCCTTGGACATGAACAATGAAGCATAGGCCCCTAATTGATAGACATAACAACCCTATAACCACATGGAAGACAACCTTGGAATGAAGCTGACATTGTGTTTAGCAGAGTAGAGATAGAATGGACCTGAGTGTTTAATGACATTGTCCAGCCTTTGGATTGTCCAGCCCTTGTCAAGACTTCCAGATAAGTGAGTCATACATTTTGCATTGTTTAAGACAATTGAATTAAAAAATCAAATGTAATGAATATAATGGGTTTATTAGTGTTTTTTTCTGGGATAGGGTTTTGAGTACTGGAGAATGAATAGAGCAATGAAGGAGGGAAAAGAAGTATTTCCCAGACGAGGACTGGGTGGAATAGGATATAAGGAAAGGGACCTAGGAATACCAAAAAATGAACTTTTCCTACTTTGAAACATGTCTGAGAGTCAGCACTCAATCCAAGTAGTCTGGAGATGGGATTATTTTTTCCCATTAATCAAGGTTAAAGACTCTTTTTTTTGAAAATTTCCTTGAAACCCTCCAAATTGCACCAGACTGATGCAGAAACTTGTCCTGTATTTCCAGACAAAGATCATGAGGTTGGGCTACGAGTCCAGCAAATAATAATAAGGGCTAACTTTGACATTTATAAATCACTTTCCACTTTGCAAGGGACTGCTACTACCTTACTACCTGATTTCATTTGAGTCTTATGACAATTCTCTAGAGTAAACTTATGAGCTACATTGTACAGAGGAGGTTAACTAAGACTCAGGGAGATGAAATGATTTGCATGGAGCCATGCAGCTTGTAATATCACACGCAAGGCTCGATGCTGGAGTTCTGACTCAGGGGCTTTGCTGCTGCCACCATCTCTCTGCCATTCCACTTGGCCTCCACCCTTCCCTGGCAGGCAGCTGCTTCCTCTGAATTCACAATCAGCTTTCTTTATTGGCATCTCCTTGGGAAGGCCGCCTCAGGGCCTTCCTTATCAGTTTGTGGTTGCTAGATTTCTCTTACCACAAAAAGGGCTTTATTTCTTGGCATCTAATGCCCTTCCTTATCTACTCTCTCTTCATCATTACTAGGCTTCCTGTTGGTTTTGAGGTATGAACACCCTGGGTCGACAACTGGAGTCAATTTCTGCATTTGACTCAAAGGAAACTCAAGTGAATGAATTCCACACATGGTGAACCTAGTGAATCTTAAGTAATTCCCAGGAAATGCTATGAGACTACAGAACAAGTATCAGTAATCCTAAATAATATGAGCTACGAGTGAATCAACTCTTTGATTTTTAATAACACCTGTGAAACTACTGAGGTCTCACCATAAATAAGAAAAAAAGAAAAAAGGGAGAAAAAATGAAAAGGGAAGAAGAAATAGGAGAAGAGGGAGAGATGGAAGAAATAAATATATATGCAAATATTGGGAGTCAAAAAGTATACATATGCAATAGTTTTCTGACCTCTAAAGTTTTTCTTCCATCTTTGAGTCAATTTAGGCATTGTTTAGTGAGCAAAATTAGTTATTCCACTAAGGCTCTTGAGTACAACTGAATGCATTACATCAGTCTTTGTGTGACGATGACTTTGGGTTAACACCTGACAAAATGGCAGATGAAATCAATAACCTACTGACTCACAAACCCAGTTGATTTGGCCCCAAAACACCTTTGTTTATTTACTGAATCTCATGCAAGGATATCGATAAGTTATAAAATAGCCTTCATTATTTTCTATAAATTGTTTATTTTTCCTCCTCCTCCTAAGCCCTTACAAATGAAAATGGGAAGTAGAAGTTTTGAATTCTCAGGTTAAATATCATTTTAATCCTTTGTCCCATTGTGGAATTGCATCTTTTTCGAGACAGGGTCTCCCTCTATCACCAAGGCTGGAGTGCAATGGTGCAACCAAATCTCATTGTAGCCTTGACCTTCTGGGCTCAAGGGATCCTCCCACCTCAGCCTCCTGAGTAGCTGAGACCACAGGTGGGTGCCACCATGTCTAGCTAATTTTTAAACTTTTAAAAAATAGAGACAAGGTCTCACTATGTTGCCCAGGCCGATCTCAAACTCCTGGGCTCAAGCAGTCCTCCCACCTCGGCCTCTTAAAGTGCTGGGATTACAGGCATGAGCCACCAGACCCAGCTCAGTTGCAGTTTTGATTGTCAAAATCCCTCTCTCTCTGCTTTAGTGAAGATGCAATTGTTTTATATTCTGTCCTATAAATATTATAGTTTAGCTAAGGTGACACTTGGAGGAGGATTAGAACATGTCAACCAGGGACTATTAGGTCAAGAGAACTTTCAATCATATTCGCTCTAGACCTCTGGCCCTTCTCTGTTACTTGTGATGTCTTCAAATCCCCTGACATGGGGGATATTTTGGTGTTCAGGGGTCTATACCCAAGAAAAATGATAGGGTGAGTATCATACACATATAAACCCCATCTTTTAGAATCAGGTGGCAGCTGATTTGTTTAAAGCATTGATGAATAAGTGGAACTCTGAGAGAGAACATTTGGCTCAGCCTTATCTTTTAGGATGCAGAGAGTCCTTGCAATCAAGGAACGTTAAAATAAACCATGTAATGGTGGGTGCATCTCACTAGTTTCACTAGTAGAACTGAGAAATTTATTGAGAAAATTAATAGTTGGGTTTGGCACAAATTGCAATTGTTCATAGGCAGAAGGCAATATAAGGATTTCAAATACACCAGAAGAGAGAGTTATGGTGTCGGTAAGAGTGGAAAAACATCTTCAAAATCTAACCATATAACATTCAGTTGTCATACTGTGTATGTGGTAAAAAATGTTCAAATGAACAGATACCATGGCATGCACATTTAAAGTTGTTTCTCCGAATTGATCCAGGAGAACTTGTTAACTGGAACAAAGTCATAAATTGTGCAATCATTCAGAATTTGCATTCCTGTAAGGAAAGATTTTTAATGTTCTCTTGCTTTTAACTTTTTTGGACTTTGTCATTCCTACCTCATTGCCTTGGTGTGCATTAATGTGGCATAGCTCAATGGTGCAGCTTCCCCTTCCTGCCCCACCCCACCTGCTTGTTAATATTCTGTCCAATCCAAAGTGAAGCTTAGATGAGGGCCGGATAATATTAGCAAGTCACAATTAGGACAAGGGATATGAACAAGCCATGCTGCTGCCTCATGCTATTTACAGCTTTTCTCTCTTAAGGTTTCTGATCTGTGCGTGTTTGGCAACGCTAAGAGACAAAGGGAGGTCATCTTTCCAGTTCCTGTTTCAAAGAGAAAAACAGGCACAATAGCCACAGCAGTAGTCACCGAAATAGTTACTTAGCACATGATATAAATGCATTTACATCCATTATCTCGTTTAATCCTTTCAACAACCCAGGGAGGAAGGTAATATTATTGCATTTGACAGATGAGAAAAAAGAGATGCAGAAAAAGTTAGGTAATGAGCTCAAAGTTGCACAGCTGGTGAATGGAAGCATTAGGATTTAAACCCAGATTTGTCTGTCACTAAAGCCCGTGCTTTTGTTACTGTCGTCTACTGCCTTTTTAAAAGCAAAGTTTTGAGAAGGTAGGGATGAGATGGAGGCCACTGGTTGGTTACATGGTCTTTCTATATTTGTCACACACTCTCTCTGTTGCATTTTCCCCCTGGCTTTTCTATCTACCACATCCAGGCAAAAAACAGCAAGATGAACCAAGATGCTAGTTGTCACTGATTTTGAAGTAAAAGAAATTAGTCAGCTAAAGTAAACATGAGAATACTATTCTGCCATGTTCCTACATTCTCTGCTCAGAGGCCCCTCTCTTTCCATTAAGCAAATATCGAGAGAATCATTTAGATGGGATTTCCTCTGAATTGTAACTAAAATAAATCTCATTTCTGAATTTGGGGTGCAAAAGACTCATTATCATTTATTTGCATCAATTTTGCTCTGATGGTCTGAGCCAGTGGTTCTGAAACCTTGGTGTGAGTAAGACTCATCCAAGGATGAATCCATTGGTGTTTGTTGGTTGTAGGAAACAGAAATCTGTTCTGGATGTTGTAAGCGGCCAGGATTTGGGCAGCTTAGGGGTTCTGGGTAGAAGGAACTCATTTTATTTTCTTTCTATATTCAACTTGGTGATTACATCTAATCCCAAGGTTTTATGTAACTATCTACAGTAGTCAGAATTCTAACATGGGCCTCAACATTCCTATCCCCTGTGTAATCCCTCTCCCTGACTGTGGGTGGGAGTATGAATGTGATGGGGCATCACCTCTGTGATTTGATTACTAATCAGTTGACTGAGTTTATCAAAAGAGTGATTATCTTGGGTTTGCCTGGTCTGATCAGCTGAATTCTGAAAAGAGGAACTGGGCCCTTGCTGGAGTGAAAGTCTTTATGAGAAAGAGATTCTCTTGGTGGCCTTAAGGAAGAAAATTGTCATGTTGTAGAGAGACCACAAGGCTTGAAACTGTGGGTAGCTCCTGGGAGCTGAGAGGGACTCCTGACCAACAGCCAGCAAGAGAATGGGTACCTCAGCCCCATAGTCGCAAGGAACTGAACTTGGCCATCATCAGTGAGCTTGGAAGAGGCCCAAAGTCTCACTGTAGCCCCAGCTGGCACCTTGATTTCAGCCTGTGAGAGCCTGAGCAGAGAACCCAGCTATGCTGTGTCCAGGCTTCTGACACATAGAACTGTGAGACAATGGGTATTATTTTAAGAAGCTCAGTTTCTGTTGTTTTGTTATGCAGCAATAAAAATTAACATACCATCTGCATGTTGATGACTCCAGAATTTATATTGCCAGTCCAGGCCTTTCTCCCGAACTTCAGCCTGATAGCCAACTGCCTATTTGATATCTCTGCTTGGATGTCAAATGCATGTTGCAAACTTAACATGTCCCAAACTAGACTCTGTACCTCCCCTTTCCTCTAACTCACTCTTTCTACAGTCCTTTTATCTGAAAAATGACAAACCTATCCTTACAGTTGCCTAACTAAAAAATGTTGAGTCACATTTCATGTTCAATCCATCAGCAAATCCCTTGACTATAGTTTTATAATATTTCCAGAATTTCCCACTTGTCACTAACTCTCCTGCTATTTCTCTGCTCCATGCCACCACAGTGTTTCTCATGGAGTAACGTGATTGCTTCTAACTGGCCTCCTGGATTCCACATTGGCTCTCCTACCATCTATTTTCAACACACTAGCTAGATCGATGTTAAACGATAGTCAGAGTAGGTCACTCATCTGCTTAGAACCTTCAATGGCTCCCTGGTTCTAAGAAGAGTTATCATTCTCCATTCTCCATCCACCCCTTTGCCATATGACTTTGCAGTGCTTCCCACTAGAGGTGAAGTCTGCTGTCCCACTCCTTGACTTGACTTGGCCATGTCCTTGCCTTGAGCAAGCGGACAGAAGTGGGGAGAGGTGGTCTGAAATGACAGTGTCCCATTAGAGAGTTTAGTTCTTAAGATTGCCATGTGTTTCCAGTTGCCTTCTGCACACTGCTATCTCTGTGAGAACATGCCCTGGTGAGCTCCGTTGTCCAAAGAAGATGATAGACATATAGAGCAGGCATGGACCTAACTTGTCATGTAGAGCAGCCCAGTTGAGCTCAGCCTGGATTTGGCTGGCTCTAAGCTGACCTGTAGGTATGTAAGCAAAAGCAATGCTGGTAGTTGTATGCCACAGAGAGACTGTGATCGTTGTTTCAAAGCAATAGTTTATTGAGACAGGCTCAGAGGACAAGCCAGTGTGCTTCCAGTGGCCTACGAGGCCAGGCATACTGTGTCTCATAATCACCCTAAGCGCTTTCCTCCGACTCTCTTGCTGCATTCACTTGTCTTGGCCTCTGCTTTATGTTGACCTTGCTGGGTCCACTCTGCTCAGGCTTTTGCATTTTTTCCCTCTGGCTGTAGCCATCTTCCCCCTGAGAGCCTCATGGCTTGCTGTCTCAGCGCCTTCTCATTGAGAACTGTTTGCGATCACAGTCTCACCCATTTTCTCTCCTTGTCCCCCTTCTTTGCTCCATCTTTTTCCTACAGCTTTGAAGACATTATTACATATTTTATTTGTATTACTTTTTATTGTTTGCCTCCCTCACCCTTCCCACTAAATGTTAACTTCACAAAGGCAGGGGCTTTTTTCAGATTTGCTCACTTCAAAATCTCTAGTTCTGGGATGAATTAATTTCTGATAGCTTTTCCAAGGCACTACTTTTTTCTCCTCTCTAATTCTGTAACACTGGCCAAGAATCAATGTCTCAGGAAAGATTAGGCCTGGTATGGATCTCAGCCCTACCGCTTGGTCAGAGTAGGACAGGACACCTTTAATCAGAGTCTCAACAGTGGGGAGGGGGTAATTCCCACAAAGAAGTTGGGAATGTGTTAACTAAACAAGCGGGAATTGCTGACAGGAAGCCGAGGAGCAAGGCATGGTCCATTACCTGGGGCTGGAATTTAACTGCCTATCTTCATACCGTATTCTAGAGCGCCACCTACGAGTGTCTGCAGCTCACATTTTGAGAAATATTAGATGCAATAAAACATCTTAGAAAAGTCCTTTGAGAATCTCAAAGGAGGGCAAGGAAACTTGAGGCTGTCTCCTCCGTGTGTAAGGGGAAGAGGAAATACCATCAGAAGCCCTTGAAGAAGTTAGCCCTGCGGACTTGGGATAGGTAAACACACAGAATGGGAAGTAGTTCCAGTGCTTTCCAAGAGTTTGCAGCCTTTCCTAGCTGCTCTCACTTGGAGTCCCTGATTGAGCCCTTCACCATCTCTCTGGCCTTTTCTCCAACAAAGCCACTATCCCAGGCCTCAGAGATCCAGTAGGGTCTCTGCTTCTACTTCCTGGCTAGCAGGTAAGAGATGAAGGGTAACTTTCACCTGCTTCTAGGGTTGCAGCTTGGCAGACACATTCTTGCTATTCTGGGTTGGAATCCAAGGACTTCCCATTGTCTGTAGTATGTGGGTCATGGTGATGACAGGGCTCTTTTGCTGTATTTTGCCTATAAAAAATATCTGTGGGTTGGCCCTGGACGTGACTACTGCATGTGAAGGTGGGAAAGAGCATTCTGAGCACCAGACACCACGTAGCTGACTTGTTTTTAGAACATAGATTGTTTGTGAGTTAGAAATTACACTTATTTTTATTTTTTTTTTAGAGACAGGATCTCACTCTGTTGCCTTGGCTGAAGTGCAGTGGTGCGATCACAGCCTTGAACTCCTGAGCTCCAGGGATGCTCCTGCCTCAGCTTCCTGAGTAGCTGGGACTACAGTTGCGCACCACCATGTCCAGGTAATTTTTATAACTTTTTTGTACAGACAGAGGTTTCTCCATCTTACCCAGGCTGGTCTTGATCTCCCGGGCTCAAGCAATCTTTTTGCCTCGGCCTCTCAAAGTGTTGGGATTACAGACCTGAACCACTATACCCAACCAGAAACTGCACTTTTGGAAAAGGAAATTTACTGTCTTTCTAGATAAAGTGACTCAGTGTTTAATAGCTTGCAGAGGTTGACTTCCTTCGTCACCAATTTCTCTGTCATTTGGTGTAAACATCAATGTGCAACATGTCCATCATGAAGTTGGAATATGATTTTTCATACGTATGATAAGAAACACTAGTCTCTTATGTCCTAGAAAGTTGTTACCCACTTGCCTTTACTATAGCTTGCTCACACAATTCTCCATCTTCAACATATTCTCTTCAATGGAAATAAATATACTTCTCATTTTTAATGATTAAAATAGTAGCTCATTAAAAAATCAATTAAAGAGGTGAAGTTCTGTGAATAATTGCGAGCCCTTTAGAAACAGTTGTTATTTAAATTCATTTATTCTGCATTTTGGTAATGTGTTTATTAACTTGTTGGATTCTTGTCATTTCACCTTTTGTGATTGGTTTAGGGAATTTAAAGTTGTACCTATCATTTTAACAACGTAAGTATTTCTAAGTCCTGGAAATTAGATCCGAAGGGTTGGAGCCTTGGATAATGAAAATAATAATAGTAGCAGTAATAATGACAGTAATAATGATAATCATAATAATCCTAGCAGCAAACATTTTTTAGACTTTATTATGTGCTATGGACTGTGCTAGGCACGTATATTATGTCATTTAACCTTTCAGATCTCTGATTTGTCTCATGTCAGTCAAATGGATGTTTACTCATGGAGTGCTGGTTTTGAATTCAGATGAATATAGTCTAAATCCCACCTGTGCCACCTGATTGGCTGTGTAATGGTAGGCCAGTTACTTAACCTCCCTATAAAGTGTGGATAGCAATCCCTACCTTAGGGAATCTGTGTGAAACTAAAGTTAAACACAATGATGTATATAAAAGACTAGGTATGGAATCAAATAGTCATCTCTTAATAACAATGGCTCTTAATAATAATAAATTTATCACATTACACATATCAAAACTCATAATAGGTGCACATAAACAAATAGGGGTTGAATGAGTAAAAAGAAATTCTACCACCCGAAGCTCAAGGAGACAGCACACACATTTTGATTTTGATTGATAATCACAATTTGCTAACCATTAATAAGTGGGATTAGGAGAGCTTACAAGGACTCTGTCTTTAACTACACCCCGAAATGTAAGATGGGCTGACCATCAATTATTACTTCTAAGCACTTTATTACTTTCTCACTGAGGTTTCAGTCTTTGGGTTGTGCAAGCACCATCAATAAAATGCAGAGTTTGTGGGAGGTGGGAGTTGGGAAATAGGAAAGACACTCTTTAAAACATACTTTGCCTAAGATAATTATAAACACTGAAGAATGATACAAGCAAATTAACGTCATAATCTATGGGAGTAGAAGACATGGTGATGATTTTCCCACAAGAAATACATCTATTTTGGAATTCTCAGTGGTTTACAACTTTCTCTACCATGGGAGTCGATACCATTTTCATTTACTGACTCACTGTCCCTGGAGTCCTTTCCTCTGAATTTTAAACAACAACAAAAAAGAGAAAATAAAGAATGGTGGAAGAGATGCAAAGCAAGGAAGAAAGAAAATGAGGGGAAAAAAGGAAATGAGAGAGAAAGAAGAAAAGGAGAGAAGAAAGGAGAAAAAAGGAAGAAGAGAAAAAATCAGTGTGCTGTTACAGAGACTGAAAGGATAATATTTTACTTTGTTCTAATTAAGTAAAATAAAAATGGAAACATTTTTATTTAAAGCATCATTGAAAATCGTTCACAATTTGAGTGCTATTCAACCAGTGAGCCTCCTGTTGACCTAATTGCAGGTGTTTATTGAGTATTTACCGTGTGTCTAACTTTGTGCCCCTTGCTGTGTGGTAGATTGGGGTTATCAGCGGGTCAATGTCTGCTCCCTCAATGCTGTGAACTGGTTGGAGATGCTAAAAAATTAGAGAATCAGACACCCTATAATCAAGAAGCAAAATCAATAGAGAGGCAGTTTATTTTAGTTCTGTAGGTTCTGGGAAGAACAAAAAGGAGTGGCCTAGTCAGATACTTTTGGGAAGTTTTGCATACTACTTCTTCTAGGAGAATCACAGCACATATCAACATATTAAAATTCCTCTCTTTCAGTAGAGCCGCCTGGGTCCCCTCAAAAGCAGAGACTTCCAAACATTGTGTGTGTAAAATTTATTAGCCAGTGTAAATGCAGAGGGCAGGGCAAGAAGCAAAGGAGAGTGAGAAAGGGAAGGAGAAGAGGTCAACACAAGAATGTGTGACTGAGTTGGCCACCATGAAGGGCACCTGGTGCTCAACAGTGTGGGGCTTTCTGCCAAATAAAAATAAAACCTGGGAAAGCAGGGCAAAAAGTTCAGAAAGAGGGAGTGGAATCTTGGGAACTATCATTTGAGCCTCTGACTAGGGCCCTGTCAACTGTGTCTTGGAATTGTCCCCATAGGAGGCAAAAGGGGAGCATTTACCCACTGGCTTCTGAACCATGTTGGTCAAGGGTGATTCCCATGTGCACTGGCTCCCTGTACCTCTTTGTTGCCCCTCCATGATGGCTGGGCAGTTCCCATGGAAGAACTGGGCTGCAGAGTCAGAGAAACCCAAGGCAGGAAGAGAGAGGCTCTAGGCATTGGGCCAAAGTGAGGCATTGCCAGCTGGCACCTGGGAGAGCCTGGTCAAAGCCTGGCAGAACTGGACTCTGAAAGAAGTGGCTGGAGGAAGAGGTGGGGCCAAGAGGATGCATAAGTTGTACACAAGTGTAGGCCAATCCAGACACCTATTTAAGTTTTAAAATTTTTAATCTGCCATCCCAGTTGAATTATTATCCTGCTGAATATGTTTTGATAAACATAAGAATGCTTTCTTTGAAATGATAGGTGCAGGAATTGGTCCAACATCAGATATGGCCTATCCAGGGGATCAGATAACGTTTCTCACATCTTTTATTTATTTATTTATTTATTTTTAATCTTTGCTTTGCTATGTTTTGTTTTCATCTACCAGCAGCTCTTTTTCCACATGGCAGGAAATATGGATCCTGGTAACTCCCTCTGGGTCATTTGTCCTACTCTTTCCTTTTGCTCTTGGGCACACAATTACTATTTTTCCCAGCCTTCCTTGCAATTAGGTGGGAGCATACAATGGTTTCTGATTAATGAGAGGTGGGCAGAAGAGATGCGTGTCACTCCCTCCCAGGAGTCTTCACCTCAGGTCTCTTTCCCCCAGCTGCCAGGAAGCTGCAGGGGATTCAATGAGGACCCCATGGCCCAGGGGATACAGGGAGACTCGGTAGAAGACCACCGGCAAATACCCACATTGGGCCATTAAGTGAGTAAACAAGTCAACAAAAGCCAACCTCTACAGTGTTAAGCCACTACAATTTTGGTTTGTTTGTTGCAGCAGTTAGCTTGCCCTGGCTAATACACTTCTCATGATCCATATATCAGTATCAATTCTCAAAAAAAAATCTCATTACTTCAATTTGGGTCACTTGGCTACTCTCTGGACTAATCAGAGTTTCCAGGAAGTTGGGGGAAGGTAGGGACTTTTAACCCCCAGCAGAAACATGTGGAACAGGAATAAATAGTTTATAAGATGAAGAAAGAAGGGACAGGAGGAAAAAGAAAAGATGACATGGCAGTTGCTACAGGATCAACCCTAGAAGTCAAGGCATCTGCTATGGTTTGAATGTGTCCTGCAAAAGTTTATGTGATCCACAATGCAGCAGTGTTGAGAGGTGGGACATCTGAGGGGTGATGGAGTCCTTATTGGATTAATGGATTGATAGGCAATCGAGGGAGTGAGTTAGTTATCACAACAGTAGGTCTATTAAAAAAGCCAATTTTGTCTGTCATGAAGTTCTTGCTATGTAATGCCCTGCACCACCTGGGTACCCTGCAGAGTCCCCTCCAGCAAGAAAGCCCTCACCAGATGCAGCCCCTCAACCTTGGATTTCCCAGCCTCCAGAACTATAAGAAATAAGTGTTTTCTCTTTATAAATTACCCAGTCTCAGTTATTTGGTTATAGCAACAGAAAATCAACTAAGACAGCATTGGAGTCCAGACTCGGCTGTGCCATAACCTATGTGTGCAGCCCTGGGCCTGGTACTCACCCAATCTGGGCCTTGCCTCCTTGGTACCATGAGATAATTGATTTAGATGGTCTTTAATACCTTTTTAAACTTAGAGATTATTTGGTCATAAAATGATCAAAAATTAAACTGGACAGATTCTACTCTTTTCTGGGTAGACTGAGTGGTACTTCAGAGGATCTTTCTGCCCCTCATTTTTACAAGTGTCATGGGAAACATGGGTCTTTACCACCCATTCTCGGCACTGTCTTCTACTAGGCCAGTGAATCCAAGCGACGGCTGTGGAAGGTGCACATCCAGAGTATTATAATTACCCATGTGCAAGGCAGAGAGAAAACACAGGTGGCTCTTCTGCTGCCTCTGCACCTGCAAGGCAGATGATCTCTCATCACAACTTAATTCTCGGACAGGGTGCTTTGAATGGAGGCAGCAAGGGAGTCCAGGGTCAGAGCTGTTTCCCTTGTGGATGGTTTCCATGGTGGCCCCATCTTAGAGATCTCCATCTCTCTTCCGGAACAGTGGGTGTTCTGGAGGAAATAGTTATCCTGCCCACTTGATGGATGAATATTTACTCAAGAAGGGGATTTATTCCAGATTTAGAGATGGCAGAGGCAGGTCAGTTCCACTGTGGGCAGCCATGTACAGTGGCCTTGTGGGCAGAACTGAGAACAGAGGGACCCAGTGAGAGGACATTTCAAGGAGCATGCCATGTTGTTCTGAAAGGGGCCAGGCAGTGAGAAATGACATTTGGAGGGATTTATAGGGAAAACAACAAGGTGCTAAAAATAAACAGCAATATCCATGCAGTGAGTCACTTTAGAGGCATGTATAAATTCTTCGCTGACACCATAAGAGCATGGGAGAACTTAACACATGAGGAGAGAGTGGAGAATGGAATTGGGGTGGACGGGGGAGATGCAGATGACCTGCTAGATGGTTCTGGCTAGATGACCTTTGCCCCACTTCTGTGAGGAGGCATCTGTGGTCACAGATAGAATGAGTGGTGGTATTTTTAAAGTGAGCTGTTTTGATGATATCTGCTTAGCTTTCTCATGCTAATCTCTTTTTGTGGTAAGTCCTAAAGTTATTGATTCATAGCAGGGGTTGCACTTTAAATCTAAGGGATCTCTGCATGTTAGGAAGATTAAGGGGTGGGGAGTAGAGTTCACACATGTTGGCATGAGGGGCCATGTTTTGTCTTAGGAGAAGGATGTTGTTGAGAAAAAGGCTGGGTTCATGTTCTAAGTTCAATAGAAAACAACTCAGCATTCTGGGGGCAGGGTTAGTGTACAGGAACTACTCTCATGGTGACTTTTTGGAAACGGATCCTATAAACACGTATTTGAGCTGGTGGTGGGGTGTGTGTGTGTGTGTGTGTGTGTGTGTGTGTGTGTTTGGAAACCAAACACATAGGGAGAGTGACATTCATTAAAAATGTCTGGCCGGGCATGGTGGCTCATGCCTTAATCCCAGCACTTCGGGAGGCCGAGGCGGGAGGATCACGAGGTCAAGATATCGAGACCATCTGACCAACATGATGAAACCCCATCTCTACTAAAAACACAAAAATTAGCCAGGCGTGGTGGTGTGCACCTGTAGTCCCAGCTACTCGAGAGGCTGAGGCAGGAGAATCGCTTGAACTCGGGAGGCAGAGGTTGCAGTGAGACGAGATCGTGCCACTGCACTCCAGCCTGGTGACAGAGTGAGACTCTGTCTCAAAAAAAAAAAAAAAAAAAACTCTATGACATTCTTTCCTTCCTTAATTCCTTTCCTTCTGTAATTATTTGTTGAGCACCTACTGTGTACCAGGCCTGGCACTTGTCCCTGGAGCCTAGTGATAGGTACTCATCCTGCTTATATTTGAGGGGAACAAGATCCAGATGTAGGAGGTAAAGCAAGCAAATGTCAGCTGGTGATGAAGACATAATCAGGTTAATGAAACTGACAGGGATTAGGGGCATGTGGGGGTGGGATTTCTTGGTGAAACTTGAGAGATGACAAAGAGCCAAAACTGCAAGGAGCAGAGTGTTTCAAGCAGTGAGAATGATGATTGCAGAGGCCCCAAGGAGGGAAGGAATTGGCATGCTCTGTGACCTGAAAGGAGGCCAGAGAGGATGAAGCAATAAGGAACAGGGTTAGAGACAGGAAGTGAACTGGTCATTTGGAGCGGGGTTTCTCAGCTGCAATGCTACTATTGGCATTTGGGACTGGAAAATTCTGTTGTTGGGAGCCATGCTGTGTATTAGAAGACATTTTGCAGCATCCCTGGCCTCTACCCACTAGATGCAAGTAGTTTTCCCCCAGCTGTGACTGCCACAAATGTCCTTTGGAGTTGAGAATGACTGGTTTAGGCTGTAAGCCCACCAAAAGGGAGGTGGGACTCCAAGGAGAATTACTCAAATGTCAAACAAAAAAGGCGATGGGTAATTTTATGTGTCTGCTTGTCTGGGACACAGTACCCAGAAATTTGGTTAAACATTTGGATGTTTCCTCGAAAATATTTTTTAGATGAGATTAACATTTAAATGAGTAAGCGCTGAGTAAAGCAAATTGCCCTGCATAATATGGATGGGTCTCATCCACCCAGTAGAAGGCTTTAAAAAAAAGCAAAGACTGACATCCCCACGGAAGACAGAATTCTGCCAATAGACTGCCTCCGGACTCTGCAGTGTCATCTCTTCCCTGGGTCTCCAGCCTGCCGGCCTACTCTGCAGGTTGGGGACTTACCCAAATTCCCTAAAATTGAATTGCGCACCACCCCCCACTTTCTTTACACACACACACACACACACACACACACACACATACACACACACACACACACACACACACACACACACACACACTCTTTCTTTACCTTTCTGTCTCTCTCTCGCTATTGGTTCTGTTTCTCTGAATATATATATATATATTATATATATATATATATACACACACACAGATATATACATATATACACATATATATACATATATATATAATACGCACACAGACACACGGACACACACAAACACAGACATACACTCTTTCTGTCTCTCGCTATTGGTTTTGTTTCTCTGAATATATATATATATTCTCTGAATATATATATATATATGAATATATATCTGTACACATACACACACATATATATAATACACACACAGACACACACAAACACAGACACACACACACTCTCTTATTGGTTCT
Organism: Hylobates moloch; assembly: GCF_009828535.3. NCBI lineage: Eukaryota > Metazoa > Chordata > Mammalia > Primates > Hylobatidae > Hylobates > Hylobates moloch. The sequence goes on from NW_026652276.1 coordinate 15,155,887, forward strand.
GTTTCTCTGAATATATGTATACACACACACTATACAAACACACACACTCACACATTTCTCATCTCTCTCTTTCCTATTTTCTCTGTTTCTCTGGAGAATCCTGACTACTAGACTACTACAGTCATTATTCTTCTCACTTTGGCATCGAATCCAGGGATTCCTGTGACCATCGCGTCGGGTGGTGCCTGGTTGGCGGAGCTGGCAGTGGAAGTGGCTGAAGCCACCATAGAGCCTCAGGACCTCTGCAGAGAACACACACTTTGGCCGGGAAGGCAATTTTCTTGTTGTGGGGCCCAGAGCAGGGCTGGCAGCGAGGCCCCTTCCAAAGCCTCACAGTTCAGAGAGACCTCATGGAAAGATGATAGGAGATAGCTGCAGTAAGGATGGGACAGAGGGAACTGGATGGTTTCTGGTGCACCTGAGGTCACCCCTGGGAACACTCTTACTAATGAGTAGATAGGATTTTCAGCGGGGCTAGAGATATATGAGAGGAGGTGATAGTCAAGGAGATAGGGTCACTGCTATTTTGTGGTGATATTTTTACTCCCAGGCTGGTGTAGGGGAACTGAGGATGGAGACAGAGGAGAAATCTCAATGTGAGTGTGACTTAATTATCTGGTGGTCCTCAAATGGTGCACAGATAAGTACAGACTATCTACTTGCAACCTGGCTGCTGGCTAACAAAAAAGAGTGCCTGGAAAGAGGTAATATACACACAGGTGGCTGTTCTCTACACATTTCCTGCTCCTTAGGGACTTAGAGAGTTGCTTACATTGTCACACCAAAAAGCACTTTCTTTTCCTGCATATTCAGAAGTTGGATTCTTTCTCAAGAGAGGCCAGAGTGAAGAGGAAAAGTGGTTTCTTCTCCGTTTCCTGTTAGGAACACACATAGGTTTGATGATTTGGACCGGAGATTCAAGAGAAGTTTCTTTTTATAGATGTTGGTTTTGGAGTGAGTTCCAGCAGTCATTACAGGTATCTCTCCAGTCGTCTCAGTAAACTTGCTGTGACTTGGCCTTAAGAGGAGGTTTCGCGGCCTCAACTCCTGGGATATGTTGCTGATCCAACCTGAAATTCTTCTGTAGGTTGAGTCAGCAACATATCCCATGACTTTTGGGTGATAACTTCTTTTATGTAAGACCACGAAGCAAATGGCCCTTTCTCCATAGTGTTGAATTTCCCAGAGGCTATGACCAGGGATTAGATGGAGGTAAAAAAAGTTTAAGGGAGACTGCTAAAAAGCATTGAGTAGTACATAACTTGGCTTAGTCAAGCTCTTCAAGTGTTTGTGGAGAGCCAATAAGACCACGGGTAATTGAGAAGAAAATGTGTTTATTTTCACACATGGGGATAGCTCCAGTGGAAATGAATCCCTTTAAACATTTTAATTTCAGTGTACTCCATATTATAAGAGCTGCACATACACACACTCATACATTTAGTTTTTGGCTTGTATGCTTTTACTATGACTGTAGTTTTGCAAACGTGATGTTATGTAAGCATATAAAAGTTTTTCTTAAAAAAGATCCAATTTTATCAAAATGATCTAAATATAAAATCTCAAAAAAGGCCATGTCAACACACAATTAACCAGGTAAATGCAATTATCACTCTTTGGGCCTTTATAAAAAATAATCTATAATAGTACATATATTGGGATATATGTGATTTTGATACATGTGATATTCATCAGTCCATTTGTTTTTGTTGTTTGCTACATGTGTACAATGTGTAATGATCAAATCAGGATAATCGGGATATTCATCACCTCCATTATTTATCTTTTCTTTGTTTTGGCCTTTTGATAATCATTCTAGTTCACTAGTTCCCACCTTTCTCCCCCATGGATGCTGTTCATGGCTATCCTTCCTGTTGGCAATGGCTGCTCATACTGAGTTGCTGCGTGGATAATTCTGCAATTTCCAGCTCCAAATCCTCTCCTTTCTCATGTGTTGATCTCAGATGCATCAATACTCTGCTGACCCAATATCGTGGTTGGCAACAGCTGATCTACCTTGTAAGATGGTCAGTATGATAAAAGCACATTCAAGCACTTCAAATAAACTGGTGACCTCAAACTCTAACATGTAGTTTGGTATCATCCAGGTCTGTTCATTTCAGCGTTTTATTTAAATAAGAGGAATAGTTTTGCCAACCATTAACAAAAATTGATATTCCTTAATGGGGGAGTGTTTGTAGTAGGACAAAAACTTTGTTCTTTGTACTCAAGAGACCTTGATTTACAGTCAAATCCAAGAGGCTTTGAGCAGATTACTCAACTTATTCTACATTTCAATTTTCTTGTCTCTAAAGTGATGCTAACAATGATTGTCACTAACTCATACACAGCCTTTTTTGTGGTAGTCACAATCAATAATGAGTGAAAATGATTTGTAAGTTTCAAAGCACCAGGCATATGTAAGATTGCATTCATTCACCAATAATTATTGAGCACTTACTGTGCGTTGACAACCTTAGTTTAATCCAAGTTTAATATACAGTTTAGGTTAAAAACAAGGTCCCTACCATCAGGGATTGCACTAGGAGAAGCCCATGAAATAAGAAGGAACTAAAATTCTTTGGCCCCCACATAAAAAGTAATAAAAAATTAGATTTTGTGATAGATGAATCAACTTCACAAAGCTTTAAATAGCATTAATTTTTTTTTTTTTTTTTTGCACATTGGGTTCCATTTTGTTTTTGAGCCAAGTTGTAAGGTTAACACATTATTTATTAAAACAGAACTCTTTCTTATTTTATAATTACAATAGATAGTCATTTAAACAAAAGGCTACAGGTATGCAAAAAGTAGAAACTGCAAGTACTTTGACTGGAACTGGGTATGAATCCCAGCTTTGCTCTTACCATTAATAGCTATGTGAGTCCGTGAACTGACAGTCTCCTCTTCATCAAAATGGGATTAATAAATATGAAAATTTTGTGAGGATTAGGAGAAAAGTGATTTAAAATGCCAAGCATAATAATTGGTGGGTATTTAATAAATATTGTATGTCGGCCGGGCGCGGTGGCTCACACCTGTAATCCCAGCACTTTGGGAGGCCGAGGCGGGTGGATCACGAGGTCAGGAGATCAAGACCATCCTGGGTAACATAGTGAAACCCCGTCTCTACTAAAGAAAAAAAAAATAAATAAAAATAAAAATAAATAAAAATTGTATGTTTTCTACCTGTATTTTTAAAGTTATTTTGAGTAGAATTAATTTTAAATGTAATATAGTGATCTGAAAAAATCCCAGTCTCTATGGTATATATTTGCTTATTTCAGGTTCTATTTTGCATAACAAATGTCTCAAAATCCTCAGCGCTCAGTGGAAGGGACTTCCTGGCCATTTACAAACTAACTGTCTCAAGGACTTTTCAGATAGTTGATCACTAACTCTCAGAAAACGCCTAACCCATAAATTATCTTGGCTGCTTTAAATTTTTAAGGAAAAGGCACATTAATGTTTTTTGTTTGTTTTTGCATAACTTTAACCTGTAACCACAATAATTTCCCTGTGCGCACAAACAGTAAAGTGTCTTTTCTGAGTACTTAAAGACTGGGGCAATCAAAATCAGTAAACAATAAAGTTTCACTTTCATTATTCTTGGAATAGTTTTATTGTAAATTAGGAAAAGAAAATTTGCTGGATATAAAAAGCAAAAAATGTTTTGTCTTTTACTGGTTTCTTAAGTGTGACTCAGAGCATATTAGATGAAATAACTTCTTCACTAATCAAAATAGATTATTTGCTCCTCAATTAAACTAGTAAATTCGAAAGAGATACCGATAGTATGTCTTAAAAGTTTTTTAGGAGTTAGCATGATTTTCATGGTGTCACATGCAAAGAAATGTCCTTCTTTTGTAAAGGAGGTTGGCATGGCCACACAGCGCCTGGACTTTGGTGTTGTAAGAACCATTTTCACACTGGACTGCAAATCATATTCTGTGATCTAGGGAAGTTAGCCAACTTCTTAGAACTTCAGTTTTCTCATCTCTCACGTGGGGCAGACACTGTCTGCCTCATGAGAAAGCCTAGAAGACTGCATTGGAGAATATATTCATATTTCCTATACACAGTGGGCATGAGTAAATGTTTGTTATTTCTCTGCCTCCCCTAACTAAAAATGCTAGGCTAGGTGATCTTAAAACTAAACACCTTTCATTTGTATGGCAGATTACAAAGTGCTTCCACATACGATATCTCCTTTGATTTTTCAAAACAACCCTGGGAAGTTGGTAGGTTTGGACTTAGTATTAATACTATTTTCCAAGTAAAATGACAGTGCTCAGAGAGGTTATGAGACTTAGTAGTCCAAAGTCACTTGGCTGGTGAAGAAAGATGCTGGGAGAAGGTGCAGGCCATGTGGCCCCTGAGTCTGTGGTTTCCCCACTATACTTTGTAGGGGCCCATGATTTTGTGGAAGACCCAAATGGCAAACTTGAATATATTCTTGTTATTTTCAGATGACAATTATATCAGTCAGGGTTCAACCAGAGAAGCAGAACTGGTGTGAGATTTATCACAACAAATTGGTTTATGCAATTGTGGGGACTGGTTAAGCAGGCCTTGGGCCCATAGGGAAGATGGTCAGAAGGGAAGTAATGAGCATGCCAGAACCCCAGAAGCATGAGCTGGAATGTGGAATCTTTCAACTCCGAGAAGGTCTAGGCCTTCCTACTGATTAAAGGACTTCCATCTTGATCAACAGGACTTCCCTATTAATTAACTTAAAGTCAACTGAGTAGGGACCTTAATTACACCTGCAAGATCCCTCCACATTGGCACCTGGATAAGAGTTTGCTGAATCACTAGGAGAAGGTAGGTACATGCTATACTATGGCTGCTGCCCCCTTTCCATCCTCCTTCCAGGAAAGGATATTCTTTGTAGTCCATGCTAGCCAGAAACAGACTGGAAAGAGAATTCTGGGGATTGTAGTTCAGTTGATCCAGGTTGAAAAGTCACAAAGCCAACACAATAACAAACCAAAGCCCACCACTGAAATGTCTTTCTCTAGTAATGTATTTCTCTGGTACCTGTGTAAACTTTCTAGTCATTGCAAGAGATACTTGAGCAAACTGGAAAAACTGATTGCTCACCATGAGTTTACTCCTAGCATTTCTGCTATCAGGTTCCAAGGACAGAGCTTGTTTTTGCACTGGATCTTGTGGACTGGATTTCTGAAAGATTCCCAGAGAAGTTCCACATTGAGAGTGTTTGTTGATAGATAGCATGGGTACACATCTCACAGTTGAACTTGAGGTGTTTAACCATTTTAGGCAAAAGCAAAACAAAGCACAAACAGCCAAAACAAGCAAAAAGGGGCAACTGTAGTGACAATAGTATAATAAGACCAACAGCAACACTAGAGAGTTATTAGTTCAAGGTTTATATTCTTCCCATGAGACTGGGATTATTTGCTAACAGTGAAAGAAACAAGGGATGGCAAACCTGAGTACAAACCAGCCATTTACCTTTAACAGGCATCAAATATTCCTTTGCCCTTTTGCCTGGCACAATATCCCAATAAGTAGTTGTATTAGAGTTCTTCAGAGAAACACAATCAGTAGGATGTTGTGTGTGTGTGTATATGTGTGTATTTATTATAAGGAATTGGCTCATGATTATGGAGAATGCCAAATCCCAAGATCTGTAAGTTGGCTAGCAGCCAGAGATCCAGAACAGCCAATGGTGTGATTCCAGTCTGAAGGCTGGCAGGCTTGAGACCCAGAAAGAGCTGATGCTTCACTTTGAGTCAAAAGGCAGGAAGTAACCAATGTCTCAGTTCAAAGGCAATCTGGCAAGAGGAGTTCCCTGGTATTTGGGGGAGAGTTAACCTTTTGTTCTATTCAAGTCTTCGATGGATTGGATGAGCCCCACACATGTTAAGGAGGGCATACTGCTTTAGATGTTAAAGTGGCATTCCTTATATAGGTTCCCTGAGCATTTTTATGGTTCCCTGCTTTGGAGTAAAGAATTAATAGAGTATTTCTTGTGGCAGAATCAACAGGTTTCTTCTCCCTAGAATTTTTTCTGATGTAGCCTAGCTCCTAAATTCTCCTGACTGGCATATGTATAGACTTAGGTTGTTTGATAGGATTTTCAAATTTTGTCATAGAATTCTGGATGACATAAGTCTGTGGGCTTTGAATATCTGTTTCAGTAGCTCTTCCATGAACCCTGACTTCTCTCTTTTCCTTGTTCAAGGAAACGCAGGTTCTAACTGGCCAACTGGTCGAGCAGTTAATAACTACTCTCATTTCCTACTGCATTCATAATTTACTGTTGAACTTCCTTGACCTCAATGGCGTCACAGATTTGAAGAATTACAGAGCTGTTTAGAGGAAGTGAAAGAACAATTTCACAGGAGATTCATAGATTTTGATGACTATGAATCATATCTTAAGAATTTGTGGCTACCTTTGAAGCACAAAACCACGGGATGTGTCTGAGTTACTCAGCATCAACGTTATTTCTGTGGTTCAGTTTCCCAAAGATCTGACTGAGCTGAAAATGGACCATGCTCACCAAGACCACTGGTAAAATCTTTGGGTATATTAACTAGAATTATTCTTAAATTTCTGGCCACACTGCCAAAATCTTGCTGAAGTTTGAGTTTTCTTGACTTTGTGGAAATGTTTCTTTCATGGAACAGTTGGGATCAAAACTGCATCTGTCTTAGGGATGCAGATTGTGGCTGGGAAATGAGATGTGTCTTAACTTAAAGAATGTCTGAGCTTCTTCAGAGTAGCTGAGTTTAAAATGTTTTCTTATTGATCGATTGAGATGTGCAAGTGGCTGCCACCTGACTTGTAAGAATGGATTTTCAAATGTATTTGTTTTTTAGATAGCTTTATATTGAGTGAAGAGAGTACATAGCCTAGAATTTCCTCTAATTATAAGCCTAATCCAGTTAGTGCACAAATCTGGCAGATATTTTAGTGTAATACAAATTAATGTTTTCGTTTGCTTCACCTGATTTGTTTAGTTGAACATTAAATGTGTTTTAAATGTGAATTTCTAGTAACTAGGTATCAATTGCAATGATCAACAATTTCTTGGAGAAATCTGGTAGCTTTACTCTCCTATAACCTTGCATGTTTTTGGAATATTTTCTACTATGATTGCAAAATGATACTACTCTTCAACTGACAAATCACCTTCATCCTTCATCAAAAACATCTTCCCCTAAGAAGCCTAGTTTTAGTTTGGCAGAAGAGAGAGACTATACCTTTTTAAGGGGTGACAATATGCTTTTAGCTCAGCCAAGCCCAGTTGATTAGACCTTTAATTAAAATAATTAGTTCAATGGCTATTTAATTAGTTTATTAGTGTTTGTAGTAGTAGTGATGGTAGTAGTGGTAGTAGTATTACTAATTACATTTACTGGGCTCTGGGTAAGACTAAGTAAAATTAGCTATGTAGGTCATCTCATTTAATCCTCATAGCAATTCTATGAGGTAGACATTATTATTATCCCCATTCTAAGATGAGGAAACTGAGGCACAGTGAAGTCAGATGACTTCTCCAGGTGGTAAATCCAGAAAACAGAACACTTCAGGCCCAAACAGTGTCATTTGACTCAAAACTCAGTCATTCCAAAATACTATACAGCATACTGTCTCTTACCTAAATAGATTGTCTTGCTGTATTAAAACATGAATGGCTAGTGGCAACTCTTTTTGAGCAGGCAAAATGGATGCTTAAAACTTAAAGTCAATCATTCTACCTCTGGTTTAAGCACCATTGTAGGTGGGTCCTGGAACAGGTTATGAGGAATGATGTCAAGTCTACCATCTCTACTGGGTCATGCACTGAAAGATGTTTTAGACTTTAGATCTATTCATGGCAAAATGGAATACCCTAGAAGTAGGGGAGAGAGGCAAAAACAAAGGGAGAGAGATTGAGAGAAAGGGAAAGGAAAAGAGAGAGAGCATGATCCATCTTTACTACTATCAAGGAATCATTGACCATCCTACATCTCTCCAGGTCCTTCTCAGTGACCCAGGACATCTCAGTACAACATAGTATTTCAGTCTCATTGCCTGAAATATTAAAGGTCAAAACACATTTTAAGGTGTTATCTCTTTCCTGTCTCATTCTAATCAATTTTGTACATAGCTGGTTTCATTTGAACTCAATCATTGTGATTTGCCCCTTATGGGCAGCTACAGTTAGCCAAGTGCATGTTTGTCAACATAGTTTGTGTACACCACATAATGAAAAGCCCATGAAATTTAGGCATTTTGAATGTTCTAAGAGCAAGCCTCAGTGAGCCTTCCCTTGCAGAACTGACTTCCCAGCTGGAGGGAGATGCATGGCCGATGCCTTTCCCAAACAAAATGTGTTTGTGACATTTCCCTGTGTAAACGCTGACTTTGTTAGGGGGAAATCTGCGGTGCCTGGAGAGATGGGAGAAATGGATTTCAGAAATGCTAATCTAGGGGAGCAATCCGCAGTATTGCAGTCTGCTGGGGCTGTGTTCTGCATGCTCCCCACAGCTGCCTCTGAGCCAGCTTATTGACAAAGGCGAAGGAAGCTCACAGTGCACCAGGATGACTCACTCCACATTTGCTGGGTGGTTCACACGGCTGCCTGCTTGCCGGAACAGGAAGGCCCTTATTGTGCTCAATTGTTTTCCTGAATGCCTTTCTCAACAACAGCAAAAGGAAACATTACTTTTTGGCTTCCAGCCATCCTGGCCACTTGGTACTTCCAGTGCTTAGAATGCAAAACTTGGGCTGAGCCAAGACATGCAGAGGCACAAGGCTGCAGTTATTTCTGTCTGTGTTTCAGATTAACCGCTGCCTTTTGCAGTAAACAATCCAGGGTGATTTAAGACAACGGGAACTCCCTTTACTAGCAACAGCCCGGACCCGAGTTTGACCGTTTGTTTTATGGACTTGTTTCATGTACAGTAACCCCATAGGGGGCCTTGACACCACCACCCACTGAGTTGCCTGAATAAAATAGAAAAGGCCCCGCCTGTCAGTTACCTCCTTCTTGAATCTGATTGTTCCAGAGAAACTGTGAGGGAGGGGAAAGTGCAGCCTGGGGAAAAAGGGAAGGAGGAAACCAGAAAGTTAACAGCAAAGGGAATAGAGTCAGAGTCCTGGGGGCTCCCCAGCTTCTGGGTGTAATCATAGGCACAGTAAGGCCTAATGGTGGTGGTTTTATCCTTCCATGCTCCTGCATTTGATGTCTTTCTTGTGCTCCGTGACAAGTCTGGATCTGTCTTCCCCTCTGGACACCTTGGCCTGGTCCTTTACTGGTTCTTCAGCTGCTGCTGCCCTCACTGGAAAGGCTGTTATTTTTGAGCTCAGGGGCCAAAGTTATGCTGCAGTTTGTGGCCAGAAAATGGGGATAGGGGATGAAGTGGCAAAACAGAGTATCAGCAGAGTAAACAGACAACCTACCGAATGGGGGGAATATATTTGCAAACTATGCATCTGACAAAGGCAAAATATGCAGAATCTATAGGAAACTTGAGCAAATCAACAGGTAAAAAACAACCTCATTAAAAATGGGCAAAGGACATGAACAGACACTTCTCAAAAAGGACATACAAGTGGTCAAAAAACATGAAAAATTGCTCAGCATCAGTAATCATCAGAGAAATACAAATTAAAACCACAGTGAAATACCACCTCACACCAGTCAGCATGGCTATCACTTCAAAGTCCAAAAACAACAGATGCTGATGAGACTGCAAAAAGAAGGGAACGCTTATATGCTGCTGGTGGGAATGTAAGTTAGTTCAGCCACTGTGGAAAACAGTCTGAAGATTTCTCAAAGAACTTAAAATAGAGCTACCATTTGACCCAGCAATCTCATTATTGGGCATATACTCAAAGGAAAATAAATCATTCTACCTAAAAGACACATGCACTTGTATGTTCATTGCTCCACTATTCACAATAGTAAAGACGTGGAATCAACCCAGGTGCCCGTCAGTGGTAGACTGTATAAAGAAAATGTGGTACATATACATGATGGAATACTAAACAACCATAAAAAGGAATGAAATCATGTCCTTTACAGCAACATGGATACAGCTGGAGGCCATAATCCTAAGTGAATTAACACAGGAACAGAAAACCAAATACCCTATGTTCTCACTTGTAAGTGGGAGCTAAATATTTAGCACACATGGATGTAAATATAGGAACAATACACACGTGGACTACTGGAGGGAGGAGGAAAAAAGGGGGGTGTGGGTGGGTAACTCCCTACTGGGTACTATGCTCACTACTTAGGTGGTGGGATCCATACCCAAACCTCAGCATCACATGATATTCCCATGTAACAAACCTGCACATGTCCCCCCTGTATCTAAAATAAAAGTTGAAATTAAAAAAAAAGAATGTTTCAGCCCAGCGTGGTGGCTCATGCCTGTAATTCCAGCAAGATTTGGGAGGCCGAGGCAGGTGGATCACAAGGTCAGGAGATTGAGACCATCCTGGTTAACACCGTGAAACCCTGTCTCTACTAAAAATACAAAAATTAGCCAGGCGTGGTGGTGGGCACCTATAATCCCAGCTCCTCTGGAGGCTGAGGCAGGAGAATGGCATGAACCCGCGAGGTGGAGCTTGTAACGAACTAAGATCTTGCCACTGCACTCCAGCCTGGGCAACAGAATGTTTCTCTTTTCAACTCAGTATTGCTCTGGGCCCCAAGTGGCCCCCACTGTGTTCAGTCTTATGCACCTACCATATCATGGTTTTCAGAGCTACTCTGAGCTTTCTCTGTCCAGTTGTTCAAGCTGGAGGCCACGGAAGGTGCGTAGGAAGGGTAGGGGTGGGTGGCAGGAGGAGGCAGATTCCACACTGTTCCTTCTGGTCTCTCTGCTCCCTGTTCCCTTCCTCCTTTCAGATTCTCCTGTACCAACTCCACCCACGTTACCAGCACAGGATCTGGAGCTCACATGCAGATTATTTCATACCAAGGGACACAGGTAACCCTTCCTAGGCCACCTGTTCTGACCCAACTGAAAGCTTAAATCAGTTTGGGCTCACCCAGAGCACCCTGCCACATGAACTCCTTCCAAAGCCCCAGGACTTTTGCCAGTTTTTATCAACACGGATCCCTAAAAATCAGGTTGTCCAAAAGTGTTCCATGTTCAAAATAGTTTGGGAAACTAGATTGAAGGAAAGCAAGCAGGTTCCTGGCAGCAGGACTCCTCAGATACATGGCTGTGCTGCTGCTTGCTGTGGCTGTGCAATGAGGCTCAAGTACGTAGGGTTCTCTTGTGCTTTAGACTGGTTAAGTGCTAATGCCAAAGAGAGAACAAAGGATTGGTACTTTTCCTTCAACTGATTGGGCCTCTCTCAGAGAATATAAACTCACAAAATAAGAGTAAAAGTACAGCAAACTTTGTGGCTGCCTTTAGCACCCGTACACCTACTGGTGGTAAAGGGAGAGTCCAGCTCTGGAGAGGGGAAGGGTCACTGCTTTCAGACCCTGGGCAGAGTAACATGCATGGTGCTGGCAGGTGGAGCCAGCCACGTCTGCGTTTAATGTTTAATACTTCACCGGGAGTAGGGTGGGGATAGCCAGTATGGCAGCAGGTCTCAGTGGAGCAACAGCAATAGGTTGGTTGTGGGTCCTGCTACATCAGGCTGGTTTTGGGAAAGGACCCGAGGCCTCGTCCTTTGGCAGGACAGACTGGTAGAGTCAGGGCTGCCAATGAAAATAGCCAAGCTCATACAAGACAGGGTGCACAGACTCATCCAGCTCATGATTCGCTCAGGTACATCAAAAAGCAAGCAAGCCCAACAGCAGCAAAAAACGAGTCACTGTCTTAAATTCAACCATCACATCTGTACACCAATTATACCGTCAGTGTGTTCTAAGCAGATGGAATCATCTCGTTCATTACTTGGGGCTAGAGTGATAATCCCATTTGGTGGCTGGGCACGGTGGCTCACACCTGTAATCCCAGCACTTTGGGAGGCCAAGGCAGGCAGATTGCTTGAGCGCAGGAGTTTAAGACTAGACTGGGCAGCATGGCAAAACCCCGTCTCTGCAAAAACAACAAAAATTAGCCAGGCGTGGTGGCACAGTCCTGTGGTTCCAGCTACTCAGGAGGCTGAGGTGGGAGGATCGCTGGAGCCCAGGAGGTCAAGGCTTCAGTGAGCTGTGATCGTGCTACTGCACTCTAATCTGGGTGACAGAGTGAGACTCTGTCTCAAAAAAAAAAGAAAAAAAAGATAGCACTTGCCTAGAAGCCCAAATCCTGGGAACCAGAGGTGAAGGGGCAGGCCTGGAAACACAATCAATATACAATCTAACGTTGGAACCACTTCCACCTTTTTATTTTTAAAAGAAACATCTCCTATTAAAATCATTTAGAAATAACTTTTCAGGGACCCCGATGAGGAAAATGCTTGTCTGTATAGAGCTCAATGTTGTTTGTTCTCTTTATAGAAACAAAAGATATCCTTAGAATACCAAAATCAGAAATGAACATTTAATCATGAGGGAACATGATGAGTAAGTGTGTATAGGAAATGCTATCGTCCAACCTCCCTCCCTTTTATGTTATATACTAAACAAGCTAAGTAAAAGAAGAAAATTCTGGATAGAGGGAGAAGAGGCAGGAGGTGCCGAGCCGATGACCATGTTCTGACTTGGGTAACTAGTAAACGACAATCAGCACTCACTGAGAATGGGAACATGGGAAATGGACATACTGTTTGGAGGAGAAGGAAGATAGAGAGTTCCTTTTGGACAGGCTTTAGAGACTTCTAAGTGGAAATCTCCACTAGGCAGGAAATGTGTGAGTCTGGAGTTCAGAGACGTCTGGGCTGGAGGCATAACTTCGGGTCAACAGAGAATTGAAGCATGAGTGTGCATGAGATCATCGGAGAAGGCAGTTCAATGTGAAAAAGGGCCTTGGCTGGGCTGCAAGAGGAGAATGGACAGAGACCAGGCAGGGAGGCTGCAGAGATGGGAGGAACCCGAGACTCCAAGTGCACTCGCAGTTCTCAGCAGATGCACGTTAGCCTGTTTGATTCATCATTTAGCAGGACGGTGTGGATTTGCATTAAACGGTGGGCCCCAGTTTTCTTTAAAAATAATACCTTTCATTTGTATACTAGAGTTTTCAAAGTGCACTTTCAGTGATTTTATTTCATTAAAAAATTACATTCTTATAACAAACCAGTGAAGAAGTCATAGACAGTGTTAGGTGCCCTGTTTCAATAAGAACATTCATGGTCATCTGTGGGAGAGAAAGGGAGAGGGGAGTTCGTTGTGACTGGGCACTCGTGTCTTCAGGGAACATGATTTACCTCACTCTTGGTTCACTGCACTGTGACTTCTCTTGTATACACACTGGTTCCGCTTTCCTGCTGGATAGTACAAGTGGGCAGGAATCGTGTCTCAACTCTCCTCCCAACTCCCTTTCTCCATCCAGCACCTTGCTTTGCAACTGCAAAGTATCTGATAAATGGAGGTGTGGGGAGTTGAATCAATAACAGGATAAAGACTTTGAAGCCTTCAGCAGCAGCTCAGCAACTCCTGACCCTACTACACAATGATGGCAGCACAGAATAGGGGATTTTGTTCTGATTAGCATTAGGAGAAGAGCAAATAGATGGTAATATATTCCATAGGGTAGTCTTCCTAGGGAATTCTTCATGACGCACTCAACAAACACTCCTTGAATCACTGTCTTTTTACACAATCCCCCCCCCACTTTTTTTCCCTTTCTTTCCCTAATCATACACAACTGTGTGGGAATTTGCTTTTGAAATTGAATGAGGGAAATGTGGTGTAGCAGTCTTCTTTCTTTTTTCTTTTATAGTTCAAAAAAATCTGATTTTAATTTTTTTTTTGGTATTACGTTTTGTACAATTTTGAATTGATTTATCCTGAGTATAGACAATTGATGGATTCCTGTTATTGGCCAATTCTGCCCTGGGATATGAAAAATGAAGGCAATTTAAATATTACAGGGGAGGGAACATAGGCTTTGGACTCTGTTTTCTGGAGTGGACTCTGGGTGACCTCAGGCCAGTTCCTTCCCTTAAGAGTCTGTTTCTAGGGCTTGTAATGAGAATTAAGTGAGATAAGACATAAAGCTAGTGCATAGATATAAAGCTTATAGTATGTGCTTGATAAATGTTTATTTTCTTTCTACTCCCTCTGTTCTTAACCCTGACACATATTTCTTATGTAACCTGGAGAGGGATCTTTCAGCACTTGGGCATAATAGTCTGTACCTGTCATTTAGTACTTCTTACTTTTTCTTCACTGGCCTGGGATTTCCCACAATAGGTTCCAAGCACCTTGAGGATAGAACAATATGTTTTATTTTTAGGTGCTTTCATGTCCAATCACCTATAATTATGCTCATCATCAAGTAGTAGGTGGTCAGATACTTTTTAACTAACTTTGCTTGATTTCACCTGTCATGTGGTGATAATGACTGCATTTGCCCTTCTGTAAGAAATTAATTAGAAAAGTTTTTTAAAACTTCATGTCTCCTCAGATATTTGTGATGGAGATCTAAGGTGGTGTTATTGTTACTATTGGTTTACTCCATGCTTTCTTTAATCTGGAGACACTTGAATCTATACTCATCACTCTTCTCTTTGCATGGCAGGATTCCCAGCATAATCGGCAAATTAGCAAACAGTGATGTTTGTGCAGAAAATGAGAGTCACTCAGAAATAAAGTGACTATATAATTTGTTGTCTGAATGGGGACACATTTGAAAGTGAAGGGAAGACCTATTAATGGTTGTGTTGGCTCGATGGTGGGAACCAGGGCTGTCCAGGACAAATCAAGATTTCCTGGTTCTGGCAGATGGGTATCAAGGTTGTTTCTGCCTTGTGACAGTCACCCCAAACTAGCTGCATTGCTACTACGTTGAAGCAATTACAAGACTAATTGAATTTTGTGGTGTGTTTCTTTTTCTTTTAACCTCTCTGTCGCTCAGGTTGGAGTTCAGTGGTGCGATCTTGGTCACTGTAGCCTCTGCCTCCCTAGTTCAAGCAATTCTCCTGCCTCAGCCTCCCAAGTAGCTGGGATTACAGGGGCACATCACCATGCCCAGTTAATTTTTGCATTTTTAGTAGAGACGGGGTTTCAACATGTTGCCCAGGCTGGTCTCGAACTTCTGAACTCAGGTGATCCACTCGCCTTGACCTCCCAAAGTGCTGGGATTACAGGCATGAGCCGCTGCACCCGGCCAAGACTAATTGAATTTTGTATGCATGCTGCAGCATTCATTTAATGTGTATATTTCTTTACCTCTGTCTAAATGTGGCACTGTGTTGGCTAAATTAAGTATATTATGTTGAAGAGAAATTCCAGGTATAGCAGGAGAGACATTACATGGTCTCTTAATCATGCAACTCACAATTTAATGAGGGCCTCAGGTGCAGTACTATGGACTTATTTCACCTGTGTTTCTCCGCTAAGCTCCCTGACGTTTCTCCAACCCTAGGGCAGCATGTCAGTCTTAAGAATTTTGTCTGGAAGATGACATAATCAGTTTTACTCTAGAATTCATTTACAATTTAATTGTAGAGTTCAAGAGAAATTTCTTTGCAAACAGAAGATGCATGAACGAACCACCAGAACTATTAATTCTATACATTTTTTATAAATTGATTTTCCTCATTTTGTTAGAAGTTGCCTCTCTGAGCACTTATAATGTCTTCAGTGATACAGTAATAACCATTGGGACAGTAAGTCTTCCTTTCATGAAAGGCAAATAAATCCAGAAAGAATTTGAAATAAAGAAGGATATTTAAACTGAATCACATGAGATTGTTGCCTGTTTTCCAGATGGAAATCAGATGCCTTCTGATGAGCAATCACCCTGTGAATGTCTTTTTCATAAATAAAAATGATCTTTTTTACCAATAAGGTAAGAATCTCTTTGCCAGTTCCCATCGAGCAATAAAATACTGTGGCCCGAATCAAAGGCCTAACAATCACTTATAACAATGCTTTATAGCAAGTTTTGTTCATTAGGATATTGGGAAGAGAATAGAACATAAAAGAAAATCAGGTTCAAATCCATTCCTTGTCTTTTGCTGACTGTCTGGCTTTAGATTAGTCACTATCACCATGGCCCTCAGTATGTGCACTTATAAAAGTAGTTCTTTTATGGACCCAGTGAGATAACATGTGCCCAACATGTGTGTCCATGTGTGTCTGTGCATCTATATGTGTCGATCTGGATATGTATCCAGGTGTGTCTATCTGGGTATAACTCTGGATATGTGCACAAAGAGTTAATTAACCTGGCTGGACACGGTGGCTCATGCCTGTAATTCCAGCACTTTGGGAGGCCGAGGTGGATGGATCACTTGAGGTCACAGGTTTGATATCAGCCTGGCCAACATGGCAAAACCCTGTCTCTACTAAAAATACAAAAATTAGCTGGGTATGGTAGTGCACGCCTGTAATCCCAGCTACTAGGGAGGCTGAGGCAGGAGAATTGCTTGATTCCAGGAGGCGGAGGTTGCAGTGAGCTAAGATGGCGCCACTGCACTCCAGCCTGGGTGACAGAGCGAGACTCTGTCTAAAAAAAATATACCACAAGAGTAAATATTTTCTTGACATCCCTAGCATGCATACTTATATATTTAATAAATATTGGTTCACTGAAGAAATGGTATTAACTAGAAGATAATTGATCATTTTAATGTCAATTCATTTAGCATAGTATTCTACATGTGTTGTACCTTCCATCTCTCCTATTCCAGCTGAGCCTAAAGGTAAAAACATGAATGATGAATAGAGTCAGGACACTTCCACAATTCTTCAATTTTTTCAGGATCCATTTTCTATTTATGTGTTTTTTCCTCCCCTCACCCCAGCATCTAGTACACGGGCAGATCACTATGAATCTCTGTGGCCTTGCTACTCAGGATCGGCAACATCTGGGGACTTGTTAAAAATGAAGAATCTTGGACCCTACCTTAGCTTTACTGAATCAGAATCTGTGTTTTAACTAGATCTAAGCGATTCAAGTGAACAGTCACATCTGACAAGCTCTGCTGCGAGAATACTAGAGGAAATGATACCTGTCAGGCATATTCTGGGAACTCACAATCAGGAGACAAAAATGTACACAGATAGCTGGTATGGATCTCAGTCCACAAGCCTTGGTATGCACAAAACTTGATTTTATTTTTTCTAGAACTCAATTTAATTTGTTTCCAGTTTTATTCTCCTGGTATGGTGCAAACTTTACTTCGAATAATCTAAAGCTTCCCTCTCTCTCTTCTGGTATAATAGCAAGGTGTTGGGATCAAGGGACAATGAGCTCATCTATTCCTCTATTCATTGTGGTATCCTCTGGGACTTGCATGGGCTGCCTGGTCCTTGATTGCCCATGGATTGTGATCATCTTATTCTTTTCCTTTTGGGTTTGGGCCTCTTTAAGTCTAATAACTGAGGGACTGTAACCTTGATGCCAGGCTGGAACATGGGGATTTCAGCGAGGCTTCCCATGGCCCTGTCACCTGGACACAGCCCACAAGGGCCTGTCCAACAATTAGAACAGGCGAGGAGAGTGTTTTCATGTGTATGTCCTTGTGTGTGTGTCCTGGGTGTCCATGGGTATCTGTGTCTGTGGCTATTTGCGTATGTGTGTCCATGTGTGTCTGTGGGTGTATCTGTGTTTGTGTGTCCATGTGTGTTTGTGTGCCTATATATGTGTCCATGTGTGTATGTGTGTCCATGTCTAGCTGTATGTGTGCTCATGTATATATGTCCATGTGTGTCTCTATGTGCTTTCCATATGTTTGTGTGTGCCATTTGTATAAATATGTTTGAGTGTGCATGTGTGTCTGTGTCTGTGTGTCTCTGTGTCTAGCTGTATATTTGCGTTTATATATATATATCTCTGTGCCTGTGTATATGTGTCCATGTGTGTTGCTATGACCATACATGTCTCTGTGTGTCTATCTGTATATGTGTGTCTATCTGTCTGTGTGACCATGTGTGTCTGGGTCTGTGTGACCATGTGTGCCTGTGTGGGGGGTGTTCTTCCTGAGACCCACTCAGGACTTTGCCCGCATAACTCTCTCCCTTATTCTTACCTCAGCTCAGGAAACCTTTTTCTACCCTCAGGGAACTCCTTCCCCCATTGATTTGTTCCATCTTCCCAGAAGCAGCCCTCTGCGGTGATGTCCACATCAGAGGCACCAGCATGATCTCCGAGGGGCGGAAGTTCCTGGAGCCACACATGCCCAGGAGATTCTGCCACACCAAGTTCCTCGGGGGCAAGGGATTCTGAGCCTACTGTTTGCTTGTGTGGGGGAAAATTACCATGAGATAAAACCAAATAAGATAATGTTGCAAAAATATTATTCTGCTACATGAATGGAAGAACAACTAGAGATCAGTTACAAGGTGAGCCATAACCTGGGGCCTGACTGTAGAAAGTAGCAGTAGTGAATGAGCAAGCTACCCGTTAAGGAAGAGCAGCCCGGTGAGGTTCCATCTTTAAGCAGTGAGGGCTGAGCGTCCCTCTGTGCGCATGTGGGCGTGGTTAGACCTTCGAGGAGGAATTCAAGATACCAGGGCTTCTGTGTGGGGCCGTGGGGGTGCTGATGCCCGCCCCTTGTGTACAGTCTTCACCAAGTTATCAACTTCAAGCTGCTGTGGAAAGTGAGGCTGTGTTGCCCCAGCTGGGGCGAATCATTCAAGGGCTGCCTCGCTGAGCCACTTTTGTATATTTTATGCTCCCTCAGCAGACTACATGAAGGTTGTTTGGATATTCTGCTATTTCCTGTTCCTTTTGCAAGTCTTTTCCAATGGAAAACATACAACAGAGTGAAAGGCATTAAGTATGGAATTAAATAAGATGCTGTTGAGCATATACACAGTCTCTGCTATTCACTCGGCAACTCTGAACTTTTCTGTTCTTTTTTTTTTTGTAGACAGGGTCTTGCTGTGTTGCCCAGGCTGGAGTTCAGTGGTATGATCATATGAGCTCGAATTTTCAGTGCAGAAAAGGATTTCTTTATCTCTTTGTCTGTCTCTCTCTGTTTGTCTGCCTCTGCCACTTCACCTTGTATGACTATTGAATATTTTCCCAACCTAGTACTTGTGCTAATGGAATACTGTCCTAGAAGTATCATAAGTACTTCTTATCATAGTAGAATACAGTAATAGACCCCAGCATTGGGCCTCACTAAAATTGTATTCCAATAGTGGCATGCAAATAACCATTCCCTCTTCCCTTCTTCATTCTTTGGGGACACTACATTCAGAGTGTCTTTTTCCTATAATTATAACTGATTAACTTAAATAGGAAAAGTTTTTCTTACCTGCCTGCATTTCTAGATGAAACAATAAATAGGCACAGGTTGTGGAGGTTGTGGTGATGAGTCTTGTAAGAAATTGTAAAGTGGTATCAGTGTCGTGAGACACATAAGAGTTGCTGTCACCTGGGAGTAACTTTACAGGTTTTAAAGCACTTTTGTATATGTATCTTTGAATACATTCCAGCCTCACAACAATGCACTGAAATCGATAAAGCAGGTTTTTCTTGTTTTATGATGAGAAGATTGTGGGTCAGTGACTTGCCCATGGTCATACAAGTGGTAAAAGGTAGACTTGGAACTTTAGTCTAAGTCTTCTGATTCCAAGACCTCTGATGAACAATGTGTATTAGACTAACATAGACTTGTTTCCTTTCTTTTTTTTAATTAAATTTAAATAGAGATGGGGTCTCGCTATGTTGGCTGGGTTGATCTTGAATTCCTGACCTCAAGCAATCCTCCTGCCTTGGCCTCCCAAAGTGCTGGAATTACAGGCATGAGTCACTGTGCCTGGCATGGTAACATAGGTTTATTTCTTCAGGCAAATTTTAATTGGATAAACATATGTAAGTGGGTTTGTACAATATACTACTTTTGACAAGTTTAGTGTCCTTAAATCCTAATAGATTGGCTCATAAGGTAGCTGGTGGGCACACCCATTGTTTTTGTCTTCTTAGCACGCAGTACTGTCAACTCCTGATAACAAAACATTGATTTTCCTTTGGGGTCAAATTTTCCCTGTTATTTGCAGATTTGGTAGGACAGTGTCCTGACCCCTCACTGGCCCAGGGCTGGGCAGAATTGCTCAATTAGACTCTCTTTCTTGAGAATTTGAATCCTCAGCTGAGTGACTTGATGGAAAATTGTCCCCATTCTATGACAGAATCCCCCCGAGACTGCCTACTAGTTTCTGCTGCTCAGATCTTTTGAGTTTTCTGGTTCTAATCCTTTCTGAGGTCTATATGGTCAGATTTTTTTTCAATTCTATGAATTTCCCCATACATACTCTTTTGATGAATTTCTTTGTGATTAGCTTAGCCAGATTTATTTTAGTTGCTTATACTAAAAGATGCCTAACTTATACAGGAATTATGAAAGTAAAGTAGAAACAAGAAGTGTGTGTGTGTGTGTGTGTGCACGCGCGTGTGTATGTGAGATTTACCTCTTGTCAGATATATTTCCTCCCTTCTCACTTTCATGGAAGGAGTAAACTTCCCTGCTCCTTTAATGTTGAACTTGACCATATGGCTTTCTTTGACTTCATAGTGGATAGAAAGTATTTCACCACTCCTTGATTTTGGGCTTAGAATGTGATTTGCTTTGGCTAATGGGATGTTAGCAGTTGTGACTCAACAAAGGCTGAAAATGCTCTTGTATGGTAAGTCCTGGGTTCTTGTACATCTGCTGTTTCCATGAAAGGAACATGACCAAGTTAGTTCACAGGTTCCAGGAGGGGAATGAGATACATAGTGCGGAGCCACCCAGCAGAGCTGCTCCAGCCTGGATAAGCAGACCCTGCTCCAGTCAATCTACGGATAATGTGAGCTAAATAAATGTTTATTGTTGCTGCGTTAGGCCATATTTACATTGCTATAGAGAAATATTTGAGACTGGGTAATTTTTAAGAAAAGATGTTTAATTGGCTTATGGTTCTGCAGGCTGTACAGGAAGCATAGTGCTGGCATCTGCTTCTGGGGAGACCTCAGGAAGCTTACAATCATGGTGGAAAGCAAAGCAGGAGCTTGCACATCACATGGCCAGAGCAGGAGCAATAGAAAGAGAGAGCTGGGGGGTAGCTGCCGCATTTTACAACAACCAGATCTTGAGAGAACTCACTCACTATTGCGAGGACAGCACCAAGCCACAAGGGATTTGCCCCCATGACTGAAACATCTCGCTCTAGGTCCCACCTCCAACATTGGGGATTATAATTCAACATGAGATTTGAAGAGGACATCCAAACTGTAGCCTTGCATACCACTGACGTTTTTTAAAGCTGTTCATTATGCAAGATTTCTGTACCAATTGCAAATGAATATAGAAGTTTGGATTAACAAGTGGAATGCTGGCTATAAGTAAAACCTAGATTATGTGGGGCTGGGTGGTGGTATAGGTTGGTAAAATACCAAAGAAACCATCATAGCAGCCTGCCAAAGGGATGATCCATGTTCTGTAACTGTGGTAAACTGGAAGGTAGCTATGTAACCAATGAACTTGTGGACTTGGGCAAGATGGTTTCTATGAGAATGTTGAAGTATTGGCTGGCTTCTTTTAGCCAGCTAATATATAATATTAGCTGTATGATATCATGAGCTCAGAAAATAACCAGCTGGCTTGCAAATAGAATTTCAAGGGACTGTAGAAAACCCAGAACTTGCTAGTTCAGAAAAACATGAGTTTCTCAGACCATCTCTCCATTCAGTAGGAGATTCTTGAATGAAGATACAGCCTGACCACAGAGGCCAAGTTCCAGTACCCCAGCAAGACATGGCCTCTCTAAACTTTGCTCCAAGGCTTAAAGACCAAAGCAAAAGTTGGGCTATTAACAAGTTTTAAAAACCTGTGGAAGGAATAAAATGGCAACTAGAATACTCTTTCAGTCAGATGAAAGGTATCTTAGAAAGCTTATAGATATCTGTGGTCCCACAGCAGCCTTATACTCCACTGCCAAGAGTGAAGTCCAGAGATAGAGGCATGTCTTAAAAATAATGGTGGGTGTGGCTTTTGGAATATGAAATAGACAGGAGTAGTTAACAGTATGCAAGTATAGCAGACATTTATTCATCTAAAGCTAGTTTTAAAATTTTTAAACAAGGAAATTAAAAAAAACTCAAAATGACTAAGCAACTAAAACCTAGATATTCACCACATGAAAATCTGCCCTGAGAAAATGTGCAATAAAAAAATAGGAATTGTATTATGATGATATGTAAATCAGAATGTCATGTCAGACATTTCCCTTCCAAGCCAGGAATGGGTTGAGATGGTTGCAGCTGTTAGTGGACTATAAGCCCGGAAGTCTTGCCATGATAAAAGGCAAGCATCTATGATGCAGGGAGATATTCACAATGCATGTGATAAATATTAGGAAACAAAATCAGAGTAAGAAGCCCAGAATTAGAGACCGATGAAATAACAGCAGTTCTAGTGAGAGCTTTGAAACTGAAGAGAAAATGTTGAAACCCAAGGAAGATGGAAAATTTAAGTTGGCTAAAATGAGTCTATTGTGCCTTGATTTTGGTTTAGTTCTTGACTTGGTATTCCATAACCACCAAAATTTACAGAGTTAAAAATGGGATTAATATTCTAATATCATAAGCAAAATAATGGTAAGAATGACAAAAGTTGATTTGGCTATCTTTATCTTTCGCCAGTAAAAATTAGAACTGGTTTTCCAAAATCTTTACATGATATAGTTCAGTGAACTTGGCCCATTTTTAGTAGAGATAAAGAATTTTTTTAACCTCTATTTTCTCAAACTGTCTTTTCTTTAGTGGGATCTTTTCCTTGTTCATAGACAAGTCTCTAGAAATGTACTGTACAGTATGGTAGCCACTAGCCACATGTGGCCATTAAAATTTTTAAAAATTAAAAATTCAGTTTCTCGTATACACACTTGCCACATTTTAGGCCCTCAGTAGTCACATGTGGCTAGTGGCTATCATATTGGACAGTGCAGATATGCAATGTTTCTACATAACAGAAAGTTCTAGTGAATAACACTCTTTGAGAACCTCATACTGTGCTTTTGATATCATAAGTGCCTCATAAATATTTTTCAACTAAAATTATTACAACTGGTTGCATTTTTCAACATCTCAGAGAAATATGCAGATGATCCTATGCCAAGAGACTGTCACTACCAAGGGAATGAGTGCAGAAAGAGAAGAAGAGAGGGCTGAGAACTGGTCCAGGGATACCCTGACATTAACCAGTTAGAGAAGGAGAAGCAGCCAGGAGGACTGTGAAGGAGCAAGTGCAGCAGGAGGAAAGATGGAGAGGAGAAGAGTGTGTACTGAAAGCCCAGAGAGGCCAGGTGTCAGGGAAAAAGTTCTGCTGATAGGTCAAATAAGGGGAGGACTGGGGATTTACCATTCCTGGTTTCATTTTTTAATAGTTTTACTGTCACAAAAAGCAATATATTTATACTTCTCTTTGTTTCATCAAATATATCAGTACTGATTTCTGCTCTTAAAGATAAGGATTTGTCCTATGTATGTTCACCTTTTTTGATTTAACCTCTTCTTTATAGGTTCTGTTATTTTTAGTTCATGCTAACTCGTGTTACTTTACGCACTTTGCTTATGCTTATATCTCTATTTGTTGATTTTCTTTCTTTCTTTCTTTTTTTTTTTTTTGAGACAGAGTCTAGCTCTGTCACCCAGGCTGGAGTACAGGGGTGCAATCTTGGCTCACTGCAAACTCCACCTCCCAGGTTCATGCGATTCTCCTGCCTCAGCATCCTGAGTAGCTGGGATTATAGGCATGTGCCACCACACCCGGCTAATTTTTGTATTTTTAGTAGAGATGGGATTTCACCATGTTGGTCAGGCTGGTCTCGAACTCCTGACCTCGTGATCTGCCCACCTCGGCCTCCCAAAGTGCTGGAATTACAGGCGTGAGCCACCACATCTGGCCGATTTTATTTCTTAATTCCTCAATTTGAGGTGGTATTTCTTTGACTCCTAACTGCATAGGTGGAGGAAATTAGCCTCCTATACATCAGGTAACCTTCTCTCTTCTGACTGCTGACTTCTGTCATTTCTGTCTTTCCATTTATGTTTGTCACCATTTTAACATTTACATCATGTTCTGTAAATGTAATTTGAGTCTCTTGTATTCTTCCGTGTCTGTAGGTTGACTGTAAAAATGGAAAACCAATAAATATAAATCATGATGTTATAATAAGTTTTTGCTGAACTAAGACTTATGATTGTCAATTTGTCTATTTGATGAAAGTGGCACTTTACTTTGGGGAATCATAAAAAAATAGTACTTACCTTACACATTTAAATGTGTGTTTATTTGCTCATATTTGAATGTAAGGCCGGGGATCTTTTCTTTGAGCAGATCTAATAATCACTGTGAGAGATTTGGAACACTGGAGTCTCAGTATCTGTCTGAAGCAGGCTGTGCTTAGAACAATATATTTTGAGTGACTAGAATGCCAGATTCCATGAATAAATAACATTGTCCTATAATTGACATATGAAATGACATGAAAGGAAAGTTTGTCCGAAAAATTCCTTTGGTGTATAATTACAATATTACATTCCTAGAGTAAGCACTGTGTTAATAACATTGATTAAATAAATATGCATAATTGAACACAGCTATTGCTTTTATGCTACAAAAAACCCCATTTCTTGCCATTAAGCACTGGCAAGTAATAATGAAAATGACAAATAAAACTAAAGCAATAAAAATGCATATCATCTGCAAAATAACTGTACCATTTACACATGTATGGCGAATTCCTCTGCACATAAAATTTCTTTATTGGCCTTCTGCAGCATTCTTTTTGTGATAGTTTTAGTCCCCCCATGACCTAAATTCTCATCTTAAAGGTGAAGAAATTGTTTTTAACAATTGGTGGGCGAGTTTTTGCTCCTTGCCACTCAAACAGGTTTGGAGGTAGATTCCAGGTTTAGCAACTGATGTTCTGAGCAGCTTTCAAGTATTCTCATCTCAATGTGGTTTATTTTTCATCTCTGGGCTCAATGTAATATTATTTGATGAGAACTTTTTTTAAGTGCTACTATTAGGACAGAAAATGAATTCATGAATCCTTCTGGAGTCTTATTATTTATAAGTGATAGTTTGGTGCAACCATTAGAGCCCTAAGTATATTTTTATGTACAAAAAACACCTGGTTTCCCAATACCCAGAAGTACACTTTGTTAACATTGTCTCCTATTTGCCTCTGGTCTTTTTTTTTTTTTTAATATAAAAGAAATAAAATGGCCCCAGTTCTTTTTAATAAAATTTTACACATATAAACTAAGAACAAAGAACTGTTTTGACAGTGTAGAGTTCTAAGAAAAAGAGGCCTAGATAAAAGAAGCAGTAAGTGCCACAACATCTACTGCCAAAGGAACAACAGTGCTCGAGTGATGTTTTCCAGGCAGCCCCACGGCATAAATCTTTAATCCCACAGCCTTTCATGTGACATTTATATATAAAAACTGTTTATAGAGCAATGTAACCTTTTCCTATGTTCATTCGGGTTTATCAGCGCCGCCAATGCTTCAGTTCTTACGCTCTGACTGCTCATAATACGTCAGCAAATATGATCAGTGCATTTTGCCTTTGCTCTCACCAGAACCAAATAAGGGGCTGATGTACCAGTTACAAAACAAGGTCAATGGCAAGAAGACGAACCTCACACAGCTAGACTCGCAGAATCCAGTGCCTGTGCACCAGTCACTAAACTGTTTTGCAGCAGGCCAGAGTGGGAATTTCTCTTCACAGCATCCGTAAATTTGGACTTAATTCATCTTTGCAGAAAATTAAGGGGGGATAAATTCAATTTCGTTTAGGCAACATAAAACTGGTCCAGAAATAAATTAGTTGCTCTATTAGAAAATAACCGGCACAAGTTAGGGAATAGAATATTTTTTAGAGTCATAGATCTGGAAAAAGGCCATTGAGAATGATTTGCCCATCTATTGCGTCAATTAGAAAATCAATTTTACAGGACTATCCAGCCAACTCTGCGAGGCTGTTGATTACAAGTGACCGAAACCCAACTCAAAATAGATTTTGTGAAAAAGGGGAGTAGATTGACAGGGGTAACTAGGGAGCCAAAGACATACACTGGACCTTGGGCCTCCATGGGGCTTCAGACGTCTTGGAGATGCTTTCCTCTGCCCGGCTTACCTCTTATCCTCTCCCTAGGAAGTAGCACAATGGCCCCCAAGAGTTCCAGATGCATGTGGCTTTCAGTGTTTATAATCATAGAGAAAGATAAACCACTTCTTATGGCAAGAGTGCTGGGAACATTATGATTTGGCTCAGTTTGGGGAAGGGACCCTTTCCTGACCTAACCACCATGCCCAGGGTGTGGGCTCAGTGCCCTGAGTGACCTAGCCTGGGCCATGGCTGCTTCTTCAGCAGGAAGGTGATATCAATTTCACCTTGTGGTCTAAGGAGAGGTCCCTCCCAAAATGGTGGAGGGGTGACTCCTCAAAGGATGAGATGCTGGACAGACCAGAAAAATACATGCACATTACGGCTAGTCATTGGCAGGGCTACAAATGGAACTTAGGATGTATTAGTCTGTTTTTACACTGCTCTAAAGAAATACCTGATACTCAAGACTGGGTAATTTATAAAGGAAAGAGGCTTAACTGACTCACAGTTCCACAAGGCTGGGGAGGCCTCAGGAAACTTACAGTCTGGCATAGAAGGTGAAAGGGAAGCAAGGACCTTCTTAACATGGTGGCAGGAGAGAGAAGAAAGTGAAACGTCCAGGGGAAACTGCCATTTATAAAACCATCAGATCTCGTGAAAACTCCCTCATTATCATGAGAACAGCATGGGGGAAACCATCCCCACGATCCAATCACCTCCCTTCCTCCACACGTGGGGATTACAAGGCGAGATGACATTTGGGTGTGGGCACAGATCCAAACCATCACAAGAATGCAGACTCCATGTTTATCTGTAATGGTTGATTTGTAGTTTCTACTCTCTGCCTAATCAGTGTGTCCAGTCTATGGAAGCAAAAACACCAGAGTTGGTGGGTATGTGTGTGTGTGTGTAACTGTCAGCATACACAGACACATCCGTGTTTGGGTTTGGAAGGCTAAGGATTAGTAAAGAAGTAGGCTAATTCCTGGAAGAAGCTGTTTCTTTATAAGAAAGTTCGGCCAGGCGCAGTGGCTCAGGCCTGTAATCCCAGCACTTTGGGAGGCCGAGGCAGGTGGATCACGAGGTCAGGAGATCGAGACCATCCTGGCTAACACGGTGAAACCCCGTCTCTACTAAAAATACAAAAATTTTGCCGGGGGCAGTGGCGGGCGCCTGTAGTCCCAGCTACTCGGGAGGCTGAGGCAGGAGAATGGCTTGAACCCGGGAAGCGGAGCTTACAGTGAGCCGAGATAGCGCCACTGCATCCAGCCTGGGCGAAAGAGCGAGACTCCGTCTCAAAAAAAAAAAAAAAAAAAAAAAAGAAAGTTCATAAATGCATCATAGACCAAAAAATATTAACAGCTTGTTCTCCATGCAGGTATGCTGCTGTTTCAAGTGTTTACCTTTGACTTACAGTACTATAAAATGCAGCAGTAATCTGGGCTTTAAGGCAAGGGCTGTTGGGCAAACTAAAAAATGCACACATGTGATAAGGAACCCAGTGTCCAGAACCATCTTTACTATCACCTGAGTTTCCCCTCCAAAACTCATGTTGGAATTTAATTGGCATTGTGATGGTTTAAAGAGGTGCGAACAGGTGAGACTTATAAAAGGTGACTGGGTGAATGAATTAATGGATTAATGGGTGATCAAAATACTGGGTTGGTTATCTCTGGAAGTGACTCTGTTATAAAAGCCAGCATGGTGGCTTGCTCCTCTCGCCCTGTGACACCTTCTGTCATGTTACGACAGCAAGAAGGTCCTCCCTAGGTGTGGCCCCTCAACCTTATACTTCTCACCCCCCAGAACTGTAAGACATAACTTTTTTTTATTATAAATTACTCAGTCTATGGTATTCTATTATAACAACAGAAAATGGACTAAGACAGTATAAAACAAAACAAAACAAAAGCAAACACTGGTTTGTGTTTTCCTGAGAAAAAAAGATGCCTCATGAAGTTCACATGTCTTTTACTAATGGTCCCAGCTGGAAGAAAGAAATTTAGCCAGTGAAACTTAACAAGTGAATTTTTTTTAGCATTATGGAAACTTGCAAACCTCAAAACAGTTCTGCTACTATGTGCTCCATTTTTATTTAGTCAGATAGCTACTCAACTGTTCTCATATTTCAATCGAGTAAAACTGTAAGAACAAAGACAGCAGTGAGAAGATTCCTATTCTAACATAATAAAGTTAATAAATGAACACATTTCATTTGAGCATGACACTATCACATAGCAATCCGTGTGAGGGAATAAAAAAAAGATGTTCTATCTTGGTTATCATGTATCAGTAGATGTTCTAGTACATGTGTCTTTGCCTAGAACAATAGTCCAAAGATTTTAGTGTGCAAACTTTAAAGGAGTTGTTAAAACTCAGATACCTGGGCCATACCTCCAGAGTGTCTAATTCAATAGGTCTGTGGTGGGCCCAATAATTTGTATTTCTGGTAAGTTCCCAAGAGATGTTGATGTTTCTCATCTGGGACTACACTTGGAGAACCACTCCTCTAGACGAATCCCAATGCTAAGCTCAGATGAGTACTTATAATCCATAGTTCAGTTGAGAGCTGGGTTGAGGCTGCCCTGGGGACATAGTAGCCAGAGTTTCTAGCAGTGGTGATGTTCCTAATTATGGCACAGGCAGAATTCCAAGAGGGAAGCATATGGATGAACATGGGACTCTGGCTCATCTGCAGAGTAAAATGGCAGGGTTTATATCCTTGGGAAGACACATCAAGCAATATTTAGGAAGGTTGTTAGGAATTTTGTCAAGTACTCTGGGTTTTAAGAGCAAGGTTCAGGACTGGCTGGGAATTTCAGTGCCGATTAGGATAGAAGTCTCGTTAAACGGCCTTGTGTATGTATTGGGCTCACAGGAAAGGCTGGAGCTGGAGGCTATGTGGATTCCTAAGAAGATGACTTTGACTAGGCTTAAGGCAACCAAAGATGGCCCCAAGGATGGAGTGGGTGGGATGGGATGGTGGTAGTGGTGCCACTACCAAATACTGGACCAAATACTGAGCCAAGTGAACTCAGGATACAGACTCAACTATATCTGAAAGTTGCCTGTTCAAAGCCTGCCATGATGAGGATTAGAGCAGGCAGGGTCTATCTGGAACACTAGTTGTGCTTCTAGAGCCTTTTTTGACCTTGATATATATTAAGAAATAAAAATTACATTGCATCGATAGCACAATAGTGTGACTATGGTCAATAATAACTTAATTGTACCTTTTAAAATAACTTAAAGAGTGTAATAGGATTGTTTGTAATTCAAGGGATAAATGCTTGATGGGATGGGTACCCCATTCCCCATGATGTGCTTATTTCACATTGTATGATGGTATCAAAACATCTCACGTACCCCATAAATATGTACATCTACTATGTACCCACAAAAAACATTTAAGAAAACCAAATTATACCATGGTACACACACACACACGCACACGCACACAAACACACACAGAGTTTCCCCAAATGATACTTCCTTTACCATGTGCAATGCTGTTTATTCTATTTTAATCTATGTATTCTATCACATTCTATTACTTCATGAAAATAACAAACACCTTTTGCTATTCAGGAATTTATTTTATGACCACACTAATGGGTAGAGACCTGTAGCTGGAAAACATTCACCTATAACTTGCAGTTGATGCCATCTGCTTTGACCTACAGTGGGCACTCTCATCCTGCGTGCATCAGCTAGCACATAAACACTGGCTGCAGAACATAAAGTGACTTCCAGCTAAAAGGCTTCACTTAACTTGCACTTCCTGGCCAGCATCCTCCATCACAGAACTCCCTGGTTTCTTGAACTTCATGCCTAGCATAATTTTTGGTTTTGACCTCTTTTGACGATCCTAATAGCTTCAGGGAAGAGTCTTTCTCCTCAAGGTTTGGCTTTGCAAATCCCTTTACCTAGGCCAATCCTCCCTCCTCCACCACTGAAAGCTGATTAGTGCTAGACAAAATCAAGTTATGTATTTGTATTAGTCTGTTCTCATGCTGCTAATAAAGAGATACCCAAGACTGAGTAATTTATAAATAAAAAGAGATTTAATGGACTCACAGTTCCACATGGCTGGGGAGGTCTCACAATGATGGCAGAAAGTGAAGGAGGAGCAAAGATACGTCTTACATGGCAGCAGGCAAGGGAACATGTGCAGGGGAATTGCCCTTCGTAAAACCATCAGATCTCGTGAGACCTATTCACTATCAGGAGAACAGCATGGGATAAACCTACCCCCATGATTCTATTACCTCCCACCAGGTCTCTCCCACAACACATGGGGATTATGGGAGCTACAATGAAGATGAGATTTGGGTGGGGACACAGCCAAACCATATCAGTATTCTAGTTCTGTTTCCCTTCATGTGATACCAACTCAGTCCTTTTTGCTAAAAATTTGTATTTCGTTTCTCCTTTGTTTAATTTGTCTTCTTCTCAGTAAAATATCTGGTGCAATGATTAAAAAATTGCTTATTTGTTCTAGAATAATAGCTAATTAAATAACTGCCAATAAAGTCCAGTTGATAAGCAAGCAAAATTATGTTAGTGTAAGCAATAAAAGCATGGTACTATCCAATAATGAATTATTTCTATTATCTGTAGCACCTGTAATGCAGAAAAGATGTATCTTAAACAATCAACAAACAAAATTCCCATCAATCCAGGTTTTTGAAGCAAGTCTTGGTGAAAGTGACCCATATAAAAACATAACCAGATGAGATGACATGTTAATAAGCCACATTTTCAAAAGGCAAGGTCGTGTGTTTCTACAGCACTCATAAAACAAAGAGATATGCTGGGAGAAGGGTAGGATGTCTGTTTCTAAGCCACCAAATTGATCTCTGACCAGAGATATTTTCTAATATTTTAGTGCTCTAAAGAATATTATCACAGTAGCTAAGAAATGTCTTAGAATATACCCATCTCCTGCCATGCTTTGATTTTGATTTTCAACCTAAGATGGAACTTTCTTGAGTAGGATCATTTACTTTCTTTTCCTTCTTTTTTTTTTTTTTTTTAAGACAGGGTCTTGCTCTGTCTCCCAGGCTGGAGTGCAGTGGTGCGATTTTGGCTCAATGTAACCTCTGCTCAATCTCTCCTGGCTCAAGTGATCCTTTTGCCTCAGCCTATCGTGTAACTGGGACTACAGGCATGCACAACCATGCCTGGATAATTTTGTTTATTTCTTGTAGAGACAAGGTCTCACTTGAAGCACGGTCTTCACATTTCAAAGGTCAGTAGTTCATGCTGTGAGAATACAAGAAAAAGCAGAAAGGATGGTGACAAGGAAAGACCAAGGGACATCCCTGCCTCCTGACTCCTCCTAAAGTAGCACCTGCCTCTGGTGCACACTGTAGCACCTACCTGCCCCCTCACTGACAGAAGCTCAATCACAAGCTTGTTTTATTCACAGAAGTTTCAGAAAACTTCAGAAATCAAAATAGGAGGTCATGAGAGAAAAGTGAATTTTACCCTGTGGAATTGAAGACAAATATAAAATTAAACACTCGGTCATTGATATGGTTTGGATATTTGTCCCCTCCTGATATGGTTTGGCTATGTTCCCACTGAAATCTCATCTTGAATTCTAACTTCCATAATTCCCATATATTGTGGGAGAGACCTGGTGGGAGATAATTGAGTCATGGGGGGTGGTTTCCCCCATACTGTTCTCGTGGTAGTGAATAAGTCTCACAAGATCTGATGGTTTTATAAGGAGTTTTGCCTTTATCTTGGCTCTCATTCTCTCCTCCCTGCTGCCATGTAAGAAATGGCTTTCACCTTCCACCATGATTGTGAGGCCTCCCCAGCCATGTGGAACTGTGAGTCCGTTAAACTTCTTTTTCTTTATAAATTATCCAATCTCAGGTATGTCTTTATCAGCAGCATGAAAATGGACTAATATACCTCCAAATCTGGTGTCTAATTGTAATTCCTGGTGTTGGAGGTGGGGTGTGGTGGGAGGTGTTTGGGTGATGGAGGTGGATCCCTCATGAATGTCTCAGCACCATCCCCTTGGTGATGGAGTGAGTTCTCACTCTTAGGTCATGTGAAAGCTGGTTGTGTAAAAAAGTCTGACACTTCTTCCCCTCTCTCTCGCTCCCTGTCTCATCATGTGACACACTGGTTCCCCTTTGTCTTCTCCTTTGACTGTAAGCCTCCTGAGGCCTCATCAGAAGCAGATGCTGGCACCACGCTTGCTGTACAGCCTGCAGAACCATGAGCTAAAATAAACCTCACTTCTTTTTTTTTTTTTTTTTTTGACAGAGTCTTGCTCTGTCACCCAGTCTCGGGTGCAGTGGCAAGATCTCAGCTCACTGCAACCTCTACCTCCTAGGTTCAAGCAATTCTCCTGCCTCAGCCTCCTGAGTAGCTGGAATTATAAGCTTGCACCCCAATGCTCCACTAATTTTTGTATTTTTAATAGAGATGGGGTTTTGCTAGGTTGACCAGGCTGGTCTTGAACTCCTCACCTCAAGTGATCCGCCCGCCTTGGCATCCCAAAGTGCTGGGATTACTTTCTGTATAAACCTCGTTTCTTCATAAATCACTCAGCTTCAGGTATTCCTGTATAGCAATGCAAAATGGACTAACACAGTCATTTCTAGTAGGATATGCTAAAAAGGGGATTTAGAAAAAAACAGAGCAGTCTTTTTAAAAATTTGTAAAACATACCTAAGGAAGGAAATGTAGTTTGTAAGAACTTGCTGGCTGGTGGTCTGGCTTAGTCTCTGAGGCCTGGAATTTACCATCCAGTAAAGTCATGTCATGCCTCTCTGGCCTCTCTTCATATTTGTGAAGTGGGCACAAAAGGCTGTATGTCCCTTAAATTATTCACAGGAATTTTACATGAAATTATTAGTCTACCTCCTGAAAAATAATTTTTGTGCCTAAGAAATCAATGCTCTTTAAAAACAAAATATTCTTGTGATTCTCTTATGGAAAAGAGAGCCTTTACCACCAGCTAATCAGTATCTTCAGTCAGACAGACACACACACACACACACACACACACACACACACACGCATGCACACACATGGTGGGGGGATCTTTTTTGGCATACCATTAAAAGCCAAAATAAATATCAGCACCTGACTGAAAAAAAAAATGAAAAGAATTTCACTGAAGCCTCAGAGTGCTTAAATAAAGACTAAAGTGCTCTGCAGATCAAAATGATTTATTCTCAGACAATTTACCTAGAGACATTTTTCTCCAATTACTAAAGGTCTGGTGAGGGAGAATCTTTAATGACATCTTCAACAGACGATATCTTGGAAGGTCCTTTTAGCTCCTCTTTGGGATCTAACCAGGGTACATACTTAGAAACTAGGAAACATTTGGCCGGCTCCTCATCAGAAAAAGAGAGATTTAATCCCATCTAGTATTACATGCAGCTTTGCTCAAAATAAAGCAGCTGCTTAGGAACTGATTTCAGCCCTTTCCCATTTAAGCAAATCCATTTTTTGGTGTGTGTCTTCTTCAGCTGAATCTGACTTGTCAGGCTGAGAACATATGTGTCTGTCATTCCAGAAAGAATGCACATTTATTTTCCTCTCATTTAATGTTTGAACATGATCACAGTCACCAGATGGGTCAGAAAAACAGTGACAGCATGGTATAAATCTTCAGAGGGTTTATCAATCTGATTGAATTGAGAAGATAAAGTGGATTTTGCTAGAAATCCAATAAACTCTCTCCACTTCGAAGAATAATAAGGGTTTGTGACAATTTTCTCCTTTATTACCATCTCTGCCCTTTCTCTTTTTATGCTCTTTTCTGTTTCACTTTCTTCGTATTACAAGACTCATTTTATTCTCTGGTGGTGTTAGGTGAGCCTCAGTCCTAGCTTAATTAGTTGAAGAGATTGGGGGCCAATGTTGGCAGCAGGACTAGTCAGGGGCTTAGAGCTGGACGAACCATAATTTGAATACAGGCTCATCCCCCAACTCACTGGGTGTTCCTTCAGCCTCAGTTTCCTCCTATAAAAAATGAGGCAGACCTTTTCATAATGCGACAGTTAGACATTATGAACGTGAAGCACTTAAAGTGATTTCTGGTCCAATAAAGAGTGCTTACCCTTATCTTGGACACCCAAGTTTAGGTTTGTTAGCCAGAGGTTCATTTTCTCTGAGGAGGCAGGAATTATCACCAAGAGGAGTGAAATACTCTTTACTAAAGACCTTTAACAGTACCATTGAATTGAACCTCTATCTCTGTTTGTTCTGTGGCTCTGACTGTAGGAATAGTATGTCCAGGTCTGTGATTTTTCTCTAAGCATTGAAATTAAAATGTTAAATTTGCTATCACATACTAATCAGAAAATTGCAATCCATAGTTCAACATGCAGTGATTGGCAAAGTCAAACTCCAGAACTCGATTTTGCCCTGACATGGTGCTTCAGATGTCTGTCGTTTAAAAAATAAGTGGCTACGTCTACCAGATAGATTCTATTGGAACTTAGCAGAGCTCCCAGTGACCTCACCCACCACAGTAACTCCAGCAGAGGGAGATTTGCAAAATTAACCTGCTAAAGACATCTGAGGTCAAAATGCCTTCATTCTGGCCACTGAATTGAACAGTTCGCTAAGGTGAAAGATTTCAGTGAGCCCACTGTTCTTTATGTTTATTTTTAACTGGAGAAAATGGACACCATCTTCAGAATGATATATACAACAATAGGGGAAGATTTTAAAATTCAGTAACAAAACGGTTGTTTTTATGATCACACTTTAATATTTAACATTAAAAGAACAAAACCCGCTTTTTTTTTTTTTTTTTTTTTGAGACGGAGTTTGGCCCTTATTGTCCAGGCTGGAGTGCAATGGCATGATCTCGGCTCACCACAACCTCCACCTTCCGTGTTCAACCGATTCTCCTGCCTCAGCCTCCCGAGTAGCTGGGATTACAGGCATGCACTACCATGCCCAGCTAATTTTTGTATGTTTAGTAGAGACAGGGTTTCTCCATGTTGGTCAGACTGGTCTTGAACTCCCTACCTCAGGTGATTCGCCTGCCTCAGCCTCCCAAAGTGCTGGGATTACACACATGAGCCACCTTGCCTGGCATGGAACAAAACCTCTTTAAGGAGGGGAAATTCAAGTTGACCCATGTGAAGAAGCCAGTCTTGCAAAGGCTGGACATGAACATTCTAGGCAGAGTAATTAGAAGGTACAGATACACCGAGATGGGAATGGATTGGTGATTAAGGAACAAGAACAGGCACTGTAATGCTGGGATATAGTGGATAAGCAGGGAGAGGCATGGTGTGACAGGCATTAGGCATCAGAACACAGGAATAGCTAGGTCCAAGCCAGGTCTTGAAATGGGGCAGGACACTACTGACTGCCTTTAGGCAAGTAATGAAGTGACTACTCTGGCAGAGAGTGGATTTAGGGAGTGGCAGCTGTGAGAGCAGGGAGATAAGTTAGGAAGCTGTTGAGATGGTACAGGTAAGAGATGGGTGTCCTGGGCTAGGAGGTGGCACACAGATGGAGAGAAGTGAATAATTTCAGGATATATTTTGGAAGTAGCCTTTGAATGGAAGAGTGTGCCGATGGTTTGGTTGTTGGGAGCAGAAGTGATGGGACCAAGAGAGAAAACAAGGATGACTCCTAGGTTTTCGGTTTGTCCAAATAGTGAATGATTGGTACCATTACAGAAACGGAGAGGTGGAGAGAAACAGGTTTGGGGATCAAAACCACATGCATTATTTTGGCTGTGTTAGTTTCACCCTTCATGATGGTCTCAAGAGTTTAATATAAATAAACACAGCATAGTGAAAGGACAATTTACTACAAGTGGTAAGTTCACTCTAATTAAAGATCAAATCGCTGAATATCATGTGTAAAGAAAAACCTAAGTTACAGAGAAAACATAGTGTAACTCAAGATGTTTTAATTTGCCTATTTTCCTTTTCTCTGCATCTCTTAGGTCCATCTTTTGAAGGCCTCCCTTCCCTGCTGGGCTTCCTTGCAACACACCTAGGGCTTGAAATGTGCTTCCTCTTCTGTTTCTCTGCTGGGCTATGTTATCGTCATCTTCACTA
The DNA here is from genome assembly GCF_009828535.3 of Hylobates moloch. Classification (NCBI taxonomy): domain Eukaryota; kingdom Metazoa; phylum Chordata; class Mammalia; order Primates; family Hylobatidae; genus Hylobates; species Hylobates moloch. The sequence goes on from NW_026652276.1 coordinate 15,192,099, forward strand.
GTTCTTAGTGCCTGGCACAGAGGTGGCAGCCACAGGATGTTTTCTAAACAAAGGAGCAAATCAATGAAGACGTGCTGAGGCGCCTACATCTCCAACTCTGGTCAGTCTCTTTGCAGGCTGTAATTGGGAGGTGAAGGAGATTGAATGGAAGGCATCTAACGGCATCAGTTTCGTTCTGACTTGGGTTTCTGCCCTGTTCATGGCACAGAGTCCCCACCCCAGACTCTAGTTTAAGTAGATGGCTATGAATTCTCTTGTGCCTAAATTCCTGCCTTGTCAACCTAGCTGCGCTCTTAGGCCCCCCAAGGAGGAGCCCAGCAGGTTCTTGACAGCAGAATTTGTCTTGCCTGTATTTTGTCCTTATGCATCTTTGAGTCCAGACCTGTCATGAGCTGTACTCTTTTATCTCAGACACCTTGGCCGTTTTTCAGAGTGATTAAATAGTGCCTGCTGCCAGGTCCCTGTTTTCAAGCTCCATGGCCCATCAGGAAAGACCATGATCCCTCTCTGATCTCCCTTGTGATAGCTGTTTGCAATATTTCTAGCTGCTGCTTGTCACTGTTTGGTCAGGATGTTCCCTCCACTTAACCATTGCTGCCCCTGAATTCTTTCCTAACACTTACCCCAATTCATGGGCCACCTCAGGGAACATAGCTAGTTCAACTTCCTGGCACCTGTTAAAAAGTTTCTCAAGATGGAGTCTTGCTGTGTTGCCCAGGCTGATCTCAAAATCCTGGGCTCAAAGGATCCTCCTGTCCCAGCCTCCAGAATAGCTAGGATTACAGGCGCATGCCACCGTGCCTGGCTTGCAGGCACCTTTAACCATGCAAGCCCACAGCTATCATTCTTCAATCTGGTCAAGTCATTAGATACAACAAATGTAATCAAACAAAACACATGGAGGAGAAAATAAAATAACTTACTGGTATAAAGAGAAACAGTAGGCTGCAGCTATGTGGCTTCAGAAAAATCTGGTTATAAGGCATGTTGCGGAGCGTATGAGCATGTGTGTGTATGTATGTGTAACCTGATAGATTTATCTGCAAATAATTTTGTTTTTTAGTTGTTCACTTGGCTTTCTAGGAGAAAAACTTAAGCTTTGCCACCACACTGTCATAGGTCAATGAATATCGATTATTGAATATTGATGCTTACTAAGGAGTAAAGTACGTGCTAAGTACTAGGGATAACAATTCCTATCCTTTCACAGTTGAACTCCTAGTATGTGCCAGGTGGTACTCTGGCTCAGGACCCATTCTTGAATGTTTTTATCCAAGATTAACACTGGAGGCTCCCTCTTTTCTAGGAAGTGAGTGGGAGGGCCAGGTCAATGCCTTGAAAAGCTCCAGGCAATGAAAAGGTCACTGTGGCCCTTTCCCATCCTAATGCAATTCAAACCCAAATAACACTAAACTAAATAGAAGAAAGTCCAACAAAGTACTGAGTTTTTCCTGTAGTGATTATTTCAATAATTTTGTTAAAATAAATATTTATCAAAATATTTCTATTTCTTCCTCTTCCTCTTTTTTTTTTGGTTGTTGTTGTTGCCTCTCTTTTGCCAAGGGCTCACACACATTTTCCTGGCTGGTAATTTAGGGTATGATTCATGGAAGCAATAAACAAATAAACAGATTTAAATAAATAGTTGCAACATAAACAGCCACACCCTATGTTAGAAGTATATTCAGAGAGCCAGGGATGTAAACACTGTTCTGTGTGAACACCACACTTCCTACCCTCCCTTCTCTATTGCTTTCACGTTCATATTCAGGGGGTAATTGCTTCCAGATTCAGAGGAAAATGGAATGTACATAAATCATAGCTCTCAGGAAAAATAAGGTAACATATGGCCGCTTAGGTTTTTGTGTGAGATGAAGGAATGAACTCAGAAATATCTGCCTGTACTTTTGAAGTTTTGTGGGTCTTGTTATTGCAACCTTAAGGTGTGAAATGTTTGTACTATGTCTGCAATTAAGAATTAGCATAGCTGCTAACTCAAAAGCTTCCTTTATATGCTGCTTTTTTCTTTCTCACTGAGTTTTAGCTTACACAACTTGTTCAAAGGACAGCATCAAAGGATTGCTTTATCAGTTAGTTTAGGATAATAGACTGGGGTTGAACTCTAGTCAGTAAAAGGAAACTTTTCAGACTTGGAGTTAAAGTTCAATCTGTTATTCTTGGCATATGGCCCAAGAGGGAAATAGAATTCATGGAAGAGACTTGTTTGCTGGTCGGCTATATGATCCAACAGTTGCTATGAAAAGATCACAGAATGGAATGATCAAATGAATGTTCACATACTACCGACATCATGAAAATATTTCACTTTCCTCGCATAACTTCTTTCTTTAAACGCCGTTCTTAGTATTCCTTCAATATAGCGAAATCTCACTCATTGTGAGTGAAAGAATAAATGTCTCCATGTGGGTTCAGTTCTGGTGTTCATTAGGTTATAGTGATCAGTAGTGTATTTCCATTGGGACTCATGTTTCTGCTTCATGTTGATGGTGATTACTTGGCACTCAGATTGGATTAGTAATGATTTCTTCTGCTCTGATGTCCAAAGACAAGAAAGAAGTGTCTGGTGTGAAATGATTGGGAGCAGTGGTCAGCTCAGGTAGTGCTGGATGCTCATCCTGGACCTCGTGTCCTTGACAGTGGTCTTCCTTGCTATGAAGAGTGGTGCTCTCATAATCTTAGTGCCAAAAAGGAGGGAGTAGGAAGAGGGGTAGAAAGAGAGAGGGAGAGGTGAGAAAGAGGATAATGGGGTATAAAACTTTGTAATGGATGAGCATGCTCCTGCTTCATGATCCATGGGCAGTGTCTGCGGCTGTTGAAAGGAAGTCATCCGTGGACACCACCCACTGCTCCTGAGTGGGGCCATGCTCTCTGTTTCTCAAATGGAGCCCAGGCAGCCTGTGCTTGTGTGAGTGTGCTGGGGGTGGAGGCTGGTTGGTGTCTGGAGAGTGACACCACTCTGACCTCTGTGATTTCCTTACATCCAGCCACCTTGTCTGGGATCCCCTGACCTCTCTCGGGCTTGTGTCTTCTTATGCCATGCTGGAGAAACCTTCTGGTGTCTGGCAGACTTGTGCAACACTTATCCTTCCTAATCTATTATTTAGGTATGGTCATCATTTCAAAAGTATTGTCTTACCACTATCACTTCCTCTATCATTTAGTAGGGCTTATGGAGAAAGACTAACAATAAACGTGGCAGTGAAAACACAAATATATCCAGAGATGATAAAATCTATTCATGAGAAGATAGTAAAAACTACCAATTGAAAGGTAATAAACGTGGTTGAAACCCAATTGCTCAAACATGTAAGATAGTAATAACTAACACTCCTAGAGCAATGTTCTGAGAGCTTTGCTTATATTAATGCATTTAATCCTCATAATAACTCTATAAACCTGGTACAATTATTATCTTCATTTTTGTTTTTACAAATGAGAAAACAGAAGCACAGAGATATTAAGCATTTAGCCCAAGGTTATACAGTTGGTAAGTCCTAGACCTGAATTTGAGCCTGGGCATTCTTGCTCCAGAGTCTGTGTACCTAATACATTTGGGATAACATGCACAGATCTAAGCATGAAGAGACTGTGCGTGAGAGAAAACCACATAAACTTCGATTTAGAGGGCTCTGCTACAGGTCACATAATTAATTTGAGTCTCCATATCCTCATTAAAAATTAGGGATGACATGCTTGCTCACAAAGCCTGTGTTCAAAGAAAGCTTTCATGAGAAAACACTTAAGTCTAGGCCTGGTACAGAATGTGCGTGCAATAATGTTTTCTTCTTTCCTCTGATGTTTGTCTACACAAGTACCCGATGCATCAGGTTCAATCTTCAGGTATATTGCTGCACAGCCTAGACAATATTATTAACATCTGCTGTTAGGTGTTAATTCTTCATTTATTGTGGCACATATATACCATGGAATACTATGCAGCCATAAAAGAATGAGTTCATGTCCTTTGCAGGGACATGGATGAAGCTGGAAACCATCATTCTCAGGAAACTAACACAAGAACAGAAAACCAAACATCACACGTTCTCACTCATAAGTGTGAGTTGAACAATGAGAACACATGCACACAGGGAGAGGAACACCACACCAGGGACTGTTGTGGGGTGGGGACTAAGGGGAAGTAGAGCATTAGGACAAATACCTAATGCATGCGCAGCTTAAAACCTAGATGACGGGTTGACAAGTGCCGCAAACCACCGTTGCACATGTATACCTATGTAACAAACCTGCACGTTCTGCACTTGTATCCAAGAACTTAAAGTAAAATACAATAAAATTTTAAAAAGAAAAAAAATTAAGTGCAGCATACAGAATAATGCCCCCTCCAAAGATATTCACGCCCTAACCCCTAGAACCTGTCATATTTTAGCTTCATGTGGCAAAGGGACTTTGCAGATTACTTTAAAATAGGGAGATTATTCTGGATTATTCAATATAATCACATGGACCCTTTAAGGGAAGGGAGAAGAGTCAGAGAGAAATACAGCAGAAGAAGAGGCAAGGGAGAGTCAAGGCATGAGAGGGGCCTCAGTGCATTGATGCTGGCTTTCAAGATGAAGGAGGCCATGAGCCAGATGGCCTCTTTTGCATTAGTCTTCAGTTTACATCCAGAAAACAAACAGGGACCTCGGTCTTACAGTCACAAGGAACTGAATGTGATCAACAACCTGAGTGAACTTGAAAATAGGTCCTTCCCCACAGTTTCCCAGAAGGAACACAGTCCTGCTGACACCTTGACTTCAGCCTATAAGACTCTAAGCTGAGGGCCCTCCCTGAGCCACAATATATTATACCTGCACCTTGGATTTACAGAATTTGTGAGATAGCAAATGTTTTAAGCTGCCAAATTTGTGGTAATTTGTTACTGTGACAATGGAAAGTGAATGCAGGTACCTACTTTGTCCCAGGAACTCTGCCAGTTACTGGGAATATAGCTGGGACCTAGACAGACTGATATCCTGATATCTGGGACACAAGCTCACTCGAATGCAGCGTTCGGCAGAGGCCAGTTCTTTCCTGATCCTGCTGGTAGATAGTTCCTAAAGTAATTTTCTTGCCAGTGTGTGCCTCAGTCTCCACAGCTGTAAGACAGTAGTAATTGCACAGAGCTTTTCTCTGGAATTGAGGTGTAAAGATTTGTGAGCTATTGTCCAGTTAGTCCTTGGATGACCTGTGAAAACTTAACTGCCTCCTGATGCTGAAATGCATCTCCCACAAAATGTGGTTGTGCCCCTCTGCTCATAGATGTGGTCTACAAAGATGCTGCCTCCAGTTCAGGTGGGAGCACTTATTTAATCGAATAAATTAGTTGTCCAAATTAGTTTTTGAAAAAAATCCCCACGTGTATCTTTTCTTAGTGTGGTCCCTTTTGTAAGTCTTTAGACAGTGGTAATTATCAGATGAAAAAAAGAATTAAAGTGGAAAAGACAACAAAAGGGTTCTCGCTGTACTGATTGCAGACAAATTTGAGATCATCAGACAATTAGTTGCAACAAACCCAGGTCACATACAAACAAATGCAATTATGTAAAAATACAAAATACTTCCCTCAGCAAACAACCTTAAGAACTGAACAAATATTTAGATTTGCCAGCATCTGTTGAAAATCTGTATAATTCGTCTCCAATAAACTGAACAATGCTTAAGAAACTTGTGTTAAATAACCTGAAAAGAAATAATTTGTATTTACTGAAGAATTAAATAAAACCAAGCGTCACTTGCCTCAATATAATCTTCTATGGAGAATTTACCTCCTGGGATAGGCTTTTTCTAATCATCTTGTCTAATTTATTATATTTATAAGTCTGTCATCATATGATTTATTTTCTTTAGAGTACTGAACACTGTCTGACATTTATCTTATTTTAGTATTTTGCTCATTGTCTCTTTACCTTCTAGAACATGAACTCTTTGAGGGCAAGGCCTTGCCTATCAGTGAGATGCTGTTTATGTTCCATCTGGCACCTACCTGAATTTTCCTCTAGAAAATCCTCAACCTTCTTCTGACCATTTATTTCCAGGGAAGCAGATGCCACCCTGAACTTCAGTCTTTTTTATCCATGTATCTATTTTTAAATTTTAAAATATTTAACTGACAAGTAAAGATTGTATATATCCAAGTAGTGCAATGTGATGATTTGATAAATGTACACATTGTGTATAATGATTGCCACAGTCAAAATAAGTAGCACATCCATCATCACCCATGCTGTATATTATATTAGCTCTCCAGAACTTACTCATCTTATAGCTGAAAGTGTGTAACCTTGGATCAACATCTCCCCATTTCTCTCACCTCTCATCCTCTGTTCTACTCTCCGTTTCTATGAGTTTGAATTTTTTAGATTCTGCATACAAATGAGATGATAGAGTATTTGTCTATTTCTAGCTTATTTCACTTAACATAATGTCCTCTAAGTTCATCTATGTTGCTGCAAATGGCGGAATTTCCTTCTTTTTTATGGCTGAAGAATATTTCATTGTATATATGAACCACAATTTCTTCATTCATTCATTCATTCATTCATTCATCAATAGGCACTTAGTTTCCATGTTATGGTTATTATGAATAAGGTCTTAATGAGAGTGCAAATGGGAATAAAATATCTCTTTAAGCTACTGATTTCTTTTCCTTCAAATATCTACCCATTGTATGGCAGTTCTATTTTAGTTTTTTGAGGAAACTCCATACTGTTTTCCATAATAGCTGCACCAATTGCCTTCCCACCAAAAGTGCACAAGAGTTCCTTCTTCTCCACATCCTTGCCAACAATGATTAACTCTTGTTTTTCTTAAAAAATAGCCACCAGACTTCAGCCTTGAAAGCATGTGCATACATGGCCCAAAGTAGTCAGCACATTCCATCCCACTGGCTAGTGGGATGGATTTGTTACAGGCACATAACCAAAGTCATACCTATCAGGATGAATATGATTCAATTTTGGGACTTTTGTTTGAGCTTTTCCACTGGGTCTTAAGCCTCAGAGGAGGTGGGGCTAAATCTTCTGTTGCCATTTTACCTTTACATTGGCTTTATCAAAATGGTTGAAAGGCTAAGCCCAGAGATAGAGGAAAAGGGAATCTGATGGTATAATATGGGCCCCAAATCCTGCCATGTTCATTTCAGCGCTAACCATGGGATTTTTACTTATGGGGCAAATATATATTTTTCTCCAAACAAAGAGCTCCGATTGAATTCTAATTGATAATCAGAGAAAACAGAGAAGCATAAAGTACTATGGAATAATTGCTCTGCTAATCTGAGCACAAAATTTCTATAACTTAATTTAAAAATTGTGTGTGTGTGTGTGTGTGTGTGTGTGTGTGTGTGTGTGTGTGGTGTGATGTCTACCAGCTGCCCACCATCCTTTGTCTTAGGGTCTAATTCATTTAGAAAACTCAAGACAGGTGAAATGAAATAGTATATTAGTTATTCCCTAAAACAGCAAGTAACATCTTTGACTTGTGGCTTTGAAAACTGTATATCATTTCTATTGTACCCAAGTCGGCAGCTCTAAACCCATTAGGTAAGAACTTTCTGCTTTTCTTATTGAATACCATCAGCCTTAATGCAGATTATTAATAAGGCAGATTATTTTGAGTTCTTGTGGTATTTCAAATTATGAAATTTGAAACTATGATATTTTAGATTATGTTCCTATGTGTTTGGGCTACTATTGGATATCCAATGAATGCAGTTTATTTAAAAATCCCAACAAAACTGAACCAAAAAGCTCTAAACATAGTTACTTTACAAACGTTCTCTTAAGGATGACTGACTGATTGATGTATTGACACGAGAGGGTCAAGACAGCTGCACTGCTGGGTATACCAGTGGGCATGAGGGGGTACAGTCATTAACTGGTGCTATAGCTCAACCTGTGGACCAATGAGTTATTTTTTTTTTTTCAAAATCTTAATCTGAAGAAAAGAGGAGGAAGAACAGTATATCTAGAGAATTGTCTAGAAGTAAAAAGGCAGACTTGAAGGAAGAAGAGTTTAAAAGCACCAGGACGAAAGTCAAGAATGTATCATCAGTCTTGCTCCTGAACATCCACTGGGAACATCCTGCTATTTTATTAGTGAAAACTTTTTTTTGGTCTGGTCATAGATAGGAGCAACAGAAATCATTTAAAAGTCCAGGCCTTAGCAACTGTGATAAATTTACAAAGAAAAAAAGGCAAAAAGATATTATAAGGGCAGACATTTAGATTATACATCCAATGGATTCAACCGAAACTGAGTGCTTTCATCCTGAAGGCAGTCACGGCAAACACAATTGGAAAGCATCACAAGTACCTTCAGCAAATGTCTAAAAATAAATCCAAGATTTTAGACTTTAGATCCATGTAGGATCAAGAAGATCCAGTCTGAGCGTGGTGGTGCACGCCTGTAATCCCAGCACTTTGGGAGGCCAAGGTGGGTGTATTGCTTGAGGCTAGGAGTTTGAGACCAGCCTGGCCAACATGACAAAACCCCATCTCTACTAAAAATACAAAAATTAGCTGGACGCAGTGGTGCATGCCTGTAATCCCAGCTACTTGGTAGGCTGAGGCACGAGAATCGCTTTAATCTGGGAGGCAGAGGTTGCAGTGAGCTGAGTTCACGCTACTGCACTCCAGTTGGGCAACAGAGTGAGAGTCTGTCTGTCTCAAAAAAAGAAAAAAAAAAAAAAGAAGATCCCAGAGACAAGGACAGACTGAGGTTTCAGAGGAGGACTGGCCAAACACCCAGCAAGCGTTGGAGACCTGGGCCCAGGAAGACCCGTGTTTCTTTTCCCTTCTAAGGAAAAGAACTTCAGTGAAGGAAAAAAAAAAAAAAGTCATGAATCCAGTTAATCCAAAATTAAAGTATCAAGAGTGACTCAACACTGAGCCAGTAAATAACCAACCTAGAATTTTTCCAATTCCATACATATAACAGGAGATAAATGACTCATGTCTCAAAAGAGGAAAGCATAAAGCGGAGGTCACTGTGGAAATGTTTCCTTTACCTGTCAGACCCTAGGCTTGGTCAACGGAAGGTAGACAGCTCAAGAATATCCACTGTGAAGAAACTGCCAACACAAACAGTCTGACAAAGTCTGGCAATGAGCAATAAGAGGGAATTTGGATAGGTGGGTGGAGTAATTGGGAGTTGGCAATAGGCAAACAGCAGAAGTACAGAGAAGCAGAGGGTCTCAGATGGATAGGATTCAGGACTCCAGAACTGAGAGCTCTGGCTCAAACAAAGCAAGAACACTTTGTCTAAAAAATCCTGGAGTAACTTGGAGTAAGACACTAAGAATAAAAGTCAAATATGAGACAATTGGATAAGTATGTGATGTCTAGAGCTCAGGAACAAGGCAACATATTTGTCTGGCCAGGAAGGGATCTCTTGAGCCTTGATTTTGTGCTCTTTTGAACCTAGGGTGAAGTTCAGTCTGCTGTGAGAAGCTGTGAAATCCCATATCTGAAGATCAGATGGATATGTGGGCAGGGAAGACAGTGAAGCTCACCCCTATCTTTATTCCTCAAAATTCTGTCCTTGGTCTTTCTCTCCTAACTCTCCCTGGTTTCAGCTTCCTCATGGCCTCAGTATACACTGAGACCTTTTCCAGCTCTCTTTCTATACATATATAAAACTACCTATTAAAACCTGTCCTCAGAAGTTCCTGGGATGTGGGCTGTTTGCGGCAGCCACAGCACAGGACATAATTATGTGACCTCAGGTCATCTAAGAAGCTATCTTCAGGACTATCTTGTACGAGATTAATGATTCATGTGATCTCGTCATTAATCCATTCAAAGCATATTTATTTAATGGAACCAATGAAATCTCTACTTTCATGGAATTCACAGTCTATAACTACAGTTCCATTTCTTAGTCCTAAATCCCAGAGACATTTCAGATTCAGTGTGTTCTGAAGTCACATCATATCAATGAGAAAACACAATTTGTTGTGTAGTATGGTGTGTCTGACATATTGCAGGTTTCAATGGCTTTTCATTAAACAAAAAACTTGTTGATTTCAGGAAATAGCTTAGTAAATAACAGTTTCCATGGTCTAGTCACCTGACTTGATTGAATTAAACTGCTCTATTCTAACACCTTCTAAACAGTCCACAAATTGGTATTGTACAAGTAAAAAAAAAAGCTTTAAGTGCACAATTTTACATTTATTACAGCTCTATGTTCCTAATGTAGAATGTAAATAACTAAAAATAATAAAATTTTACTACCCAGAGATAGTCACTGCTAATCACTTATAATTATCTGGCATATAGCTTTCCAGATTCTCATACATGTATGTTGATGCTCAGTAACTGTTTCATGTTTTGCTTTTTATATGTTATATCATAAATTACCTTTTCATATTAGATATATTTCTATAGTATAATTTTGCTGGCTACCTACAATCCCATCTTACAGATGTGCTGTAATTTATAATCCCATATTGCTTGAATATAGCTTGTCACTAGTATTTTCACTGTTACAAATAATGCTACGGCAAACATCTTATAATTATGTCTTTGTGACTACTTATGACTATTTCCTCCAGGATAAATTCTTAGGAGAACTTATAGGTTAAAGGATATGCAAAAATTTCAACATTTTTGCTTTTTATTTTGTCAAATTTAACTCCAGCAAAATTTTTCCCCAATCGGGAATCAATTCCTTATTATGTCATGAACCTGACTATACGAGTTCTTGTGATAAATGATGCAACTAGTTATTAAATCTTCTATTTCCCTTCCATTGCATGAACCCTGCCTTTAACAAATGAGGTACACAATTACATATTCAGATCTAACACCTGAAATTCTAGTAGTTAGGTCCTATTAGTTCATTTGTAATTGCATATTAGATAAAACTATTGCTGAAAATTTATTTAAATGTATCCAGTGGCCTGAGTCCTGATGTCAGGTTAATCTCATGTTGGTTGGACCTTTGGATTGTAGTGGAACATGGAGGACTTTTGAGCTCCAAGGAGCTTTAAGAAGTGCATGTTTTCATAGTAGTTCTGGTACAAGAAGCTTTGTTTTCTTAGGCTTCTGGAGAGACAGCAGATGACATGGGTGGCTACTCCCTCTCCTTCTATTGTTCTTCTTGAACCCTGTTGAAGCCAGAATTTTGTGAAACTTTAGAATGTGGGTTATGGGACCTCTTTCTTGCTTTTAATTTTAAATTCCTTTTGACACATCTTTAAACTGTCTTCCTAATTTCTCAAAGATTTGTCCAAAGATCTTTGATTTCTTCCAGTATTCTCTCAGAAATGTCAGAAGTATTCTATCCTGGAAAGAGCTCACTGTCTGGTGGGGAAGGGTGGTAGATTAAAGATGTTTATTAACACTTGGCTGCTCCTCCTTCAAGAGGTATGTTCTTACTACCTTGTCCCAGTCTTGGATGGCTTTGTGACCTGCTTTGTTCAATAAAAAGTGAAGGTGGTGGTGCTATCCAAGTTCTAGCCTTAGCCCTTAAGAAGACTGGCAACTCCCACATTTTTTCTCTTGTGCAGCTGCTGTGCTGTAAGAAGCCCAAGCTCAACCACTGAGTAATTAACCAGCATGTGGAGAGAGGCCTTAGACGATGAGATGTCATCGTTGATGTTTTGCTCTCGGCATCTGAATGCAGCTGCATGAGTGACCTCAACTACTACAACACTTAGCAGAAGAATGGCCCTGCTGAACCTGGTTGGCCCATAAATACATGAAAGCTTTTAAAAAAATGCTATTGTTTTAAGCTAGTAAGTTTTGAGATGATATGTTACACAGTAATACATAACTAAAACAAAGATAGACAAATAAATGTACAAGTTCAATTCACTGGCTATAAAATAGATAAGTGAGAGATCATAGGTGGCTGTCTACTCTTACATGGAGGAATCAGAAAAGGCTTCCATGGAGAAATGATATTCTACTTGAACTTCGAGAGATGAAAGTGCTTCTGGACAGATGAGGGAGAGTCTCTTCGATGAAATGAATATTCCAGAGGATGACTTGGAGGCCAGGAATAATATGACATTCTCAAGTGAACTGATAACCTAATATTGACAACAGTTTTAATTTGATGGCTTAGAGAGAAACTGTGTAAAATCAGTAGGAATAATAACAGGAATACCATACTTGTCTTTCTTTTGTATCATTTTATCAGGAGAGAAGACCTTGTAATTGACATATTTCACCTATTTACGTTCTACAGCGCCAACATTTTCTCAAGGACTAATGAGACAAAAGGAACTGCATTTGTTGAAAGGCAGCGTCTGATCCTCATTTACTATTCTAACTAAATGATTAATTCATTCCAGAAACAAAAACAAAGACACAGTCTTATTATAAACATGAATTCCTCAAGAAACCCGTCTATGGACCACCTAGGAGGCACTTGGGGACCACCAGTCAGGATTGGTTTGAGCAAGATTATGAAGTGGTTGGAGTTTATCTTGGTGTTCCCAGGCTCTCGTTTTTGTGTCTTTCAATCTGCTTCATGTCTCAGTAGCACTAGGCTCTCCACTTTCCTGTGAAAATCTGCTTCTCAGAAAAGATCAGATGCACGTGTTCTTACTTAGAAGTATGATCCCCAGAAGAGGGCTATTGTTTCCAAGAAGGATATCCATTTTACTTCTGAGAAGACAAGGTTTTAAGCTATAGGAATGATTCTGTGATGGCGTGATTTTTTTTTTTTTTTTAAGTAATTTAGCGTGAAAGAATTTGCAGACAGGGAAGCGGGGAAAACATTTTGCCTTCTCACTTCCCCTCTAATCACGTACTGAATTAAGAGACTGCTTATCTTTTAGAGTGAATTCATTGGACGAGTCATGAAAGGGAGTTTGCCATGTTTAAGCCACAAAGCCAAGTGCTGTGGGAGATAAAATAGTTATAATAAAACCAGTCCCCAGCCTCAAACATCTCACTGTCTAGTAGAAGAGAGAAGAAACAACTGGTAACAATAAAGTAAGGCAGAATAAATCATAGGTAAAACATATACAAAATACTATGTGAGAGACCCTCAAAAGAAAATGATTATTTCTAGATGATGAAAGTTGTGAAAGTGGACTAGTGGTCAGAGGTGGGTGGGGATAGGGAAGGGCAGGATGAAATGTGTGGCCAGTACTTTCAAGCCTACATATGATGCATTGGAAAATGGAGGCCCATAAAGGTAAGTAACTTCCCAAGGTAAACTAGTTAGTGACTGGCATGGCGGGAACTTAAGGAGAGTGAAGGAGTGTGGAGGGATGTAGTGGAAAGTGGTGTAGGAATCAGATTTTAATTCTGTGCTAAGGAATTTAATTTAATATTCTGGGAATAAGGGGAGCTTTTGAAGGTCTTTTGTTTGTTTGTGGGGTGGAGTGTGTTGCTGGGTGAAATATGACATGATAGATACGTAAGATAATTTACTTGATATTGTGAAGGATGAATTAGAAAGAAAAGAGATTGCACGCAGGGAGACATATTACAATGACTCATCCACCCATTTATCTACCTTTCAACAAAAATTTAGTCAGAATCTACTGTTTCCCAGGCATTACAAAATGTTATGGCAACAATCTGGTGAAAGAGTGTGAGATAAGAAAGTGAGTGAGCTAGAAAGTTCGCAGTAGTGATTTAATGTAGGGCTGGGACTGTCCTTTTTATGTTTGCTCTTTGGTGTTCTTCTCAAATGTAGGCATGGTCCTTTCACCACTGTCCAAGTTACCTCTCTGTAAGCCACTGGCTACCTGGCTTTGTATCATCTTATCGGGGAAAAGTGACCTCATGGCCACTGGCTTGCTGTAAGAAGGAAGGTGTGGGTGATGGGGAGGCTCTGGCTGCCAGTATTGGATGGAAGTGGAGATTCTGAATCCAGAGCATCTTCTCTGAAGCCCAGAGGGAGCAGAGCCTTCGACATGCCCTCTCCATCTCACTCACTTTTCCCTCCCTGATAATACCTTGTGATTTTCTCTGAATGTCTTGTTCCCAGGACTTGCTGTCTCTGCAGATTTATAGGGACCTAGCATTTGGACTGAGGGTCAAAGAAATAGTACAGAATGAATGTCTAAATACAAAAGTTAACCTCAAAACATCTAAATCACACATGCAAATAATGCCAGCCTTTATCAGCTTTGGGGAATGATCTCTCTTCATTGGCGCTACCTGAAAATGCAGTCAAAGATGGCATTGATCAAAGGGGCTATCTCAGCTGCAGGGGCTGCAGGTCACTAAGGAGAGTGATGGAAGTGACTAGTGTGTTCCGGGGTGTGAACTGAAGGGGAAAATGGCAGGGTGAAGCAGCCATCCAAAGATCTTCAGGGCTATTGTCATATTACCAGTTTGCATTTATTTCTTTCAAATTTGTTGATATTCTTGGTTCTCTTTTATCATGTCTTCACTTTTCTACCCTTTCTTTAAAATGAGTACCATATCTAAAGTTGTCTCTTTTTGGCATAATTATTGATTTTTCTTTAATCAGATTAATGTCTTTTTTAAAAAATAGACTATATTTTAGAGCAGTTTTTTTTTTTTTTTTTTTTTTTTTTTTTTTTTACATTTACAATAAAACTCTGTGGGAAGTAGAGAGATTTCTCATACACCCTTTGCCACTACACACTCACAGCCTCACCTGCTGTTAACGCCCTGAATCACACTGGTACATTTGTTACAATGGATGAACATACATTAACACCTCATTGTCACCCAAAGTCCGTAGTTTACATCAGTGTTGGTGTTTTACATTCTAAGGTTTTAAACAAATATATAATGACAGGTATCCACCGTTATAGTGTCATGCAGCATATTTCACTGCCCTAAAATTCGTCTGTGCTCTGCCTATGTGTTCTTCTCTATCTCCAGTTTCTGGCAGCCAGCGATCTTTTTACTATCTCCACAGTTTTGCCTTATCCAGAATGTCACAGAATTGGAATCATACAATATGTAGCCTTTTTAGATTTGCTTTGATTACTGTTTCTTTTAAAGTACAAAGTGATCTTCTGTGTTCTTTTGTCTCTAGTGGAACTATCTTTACTTTGACAATGTAAACTTAGGAGAGGATTTCTTTCTGGGATCAGCTTAACGAAATATAGGAAGCGATGTCCTTCATACCAGCATTTTGTTCCATGGTGCCATTGAAATGGATGCAATTATATTATCATGCTCTAAAATTAGACTTACCTTGTCAGATAGGAAACAACATCCTGAGTGGAAGAGCCTCTATGTGCTTGGGATCAGAAACTCATTGGAACTGTCTCTCCCATGGTGAGAAGACATGGGTCTTGGGTATGTATTTAGTGGTTTATCTTACTAATAACTGAATCATCATTTTTTTGCTTTCCATTTGATTTTGGATAAATGCTTCCTCTATGGCCCACAACAGGTGTTCCATTGAAATTGGAAGATGAGAGACTGCCATCTGGCCAGTCTGGGCTACTCACACCATTGAACCAGCAAATCTAGAAGGGGTTACTCTAGTAGCCAGTGTGATTGATGCTGAGAAAGTTGGATTGTTACTTACGGAGGGGACAAATAATATGCCTGGAACCTAGGAGGTTCTCTGTGGGTGCCTCTTAGTACTTTCATAGCCAGTATGAAGAGTTAATGAAGAACTAGAGTACAAAGAGGCTGGACCACTGAGTATTTAGACCCTTCAAGAAGGTTCAGATCACCTACCATGGAAATACTCCCAGCTGGCTGAGGCCCCAGTTAGGGGCAAAGGAAACTTGAAAAGAATAGTGAAAGAAGGAAGTTACAAATTCCATTATGGCCTCATGTCCACTTAGGGTCACAGGAAATACGCATGTTGTTTCTTTGCTTGTTTTGTTTGTATTATCTGTTATCCTCTTCTCTCTTCTTTCTTTCACTGTTTTATACAAGTTTTGTTGGAGGTTAACCTCACAAATTAGTATTTGGTTAAAAGTCAGTTCAGAAAGGACCTTGGCTGAATTTGAGGAGTAATTGACATAGCGCCCAGATGGATACAAAGACTCTCTGGACTTGGTCTCCTCATTTAAGGAAGAGGATGAGAATGTCTTCATTTGTAGTAAGAAAGAATAGTTGCATCTTGTTAGTCTGAAACACAAAGTTGCTTTTATCACTGTACAGAAGCTAAAATAATAGAAGGATATGCATGGATGCTGAGTACCCAAAGGTGTGGACGGTGCCCACTTCTTGATATTATCTCTTAGCTCCAGACCTACCCCTTTAGACTCAACAGAGTGTTGCTGGGCTAGGACTGTGCAAACCATATTTCTGTTTAGCTAGATGGCTCCTGGTTATGCTCTGCTAATAGGGGACACTAGATGGGGGCTTTGAGGCTAGAGGAGATAAAGAGAGACTGCTCCTTCCTGGATGCTTCTAGTTCCTGTGAAAATGACCCTGGTTATGCTTCTTCAGTTCATAAGTGAGAGTGCCTTCCTGGAGCAGCATGAGAGTCCTGCTTGCAGCATTTGCAACAATTGCAGAGCTCTCCTCATCTGCCCCCCAGGGATAAAAGCACCTGATGAGCTATGCCTTTTTCTCAGGGGTCTCCGTTTCTTCTGCAGGGCTCCTCTCCAAGATTCTAGAAATTAAAATTCTAATCTTTATTTCTTCCAGCCCTTGGGATGGTAGCTGTTTCCTGCAGCTGCTACCTCTCTGATACTTTAGTGTTCTCTTTCTGGCTTTTCAGTTATCCAGGTAGATGAGGTATATCAAGGAGATGATTTGGAAATGTAAGCAGAGATTTTCTGTCTGAAAATGAACTAAAACTCATCTATGGACCCGTTGGTCCTGTCAGTCTCCGTTTGCTGCAAAGATACTAGCTGCCTGAGGTTACCAATAAGCATCTCCCACCGAGACGGATGAAGCCAATGTTTACATTGTTTACCTACCTAAAAAATTTTATACTGTACTCTTTCTGCTGTCTGTTGACTGGACTCTGACTCTGAAATAGTGATTAATAAGATGGAGCTTGTTATAGGAAGATCAATTGCAAACAGGACATTGTCAATCCCAAATTCTAATCCCACCACCCAGGATGTACTAACTCTTGCACGCACAGATGAGTGATGAGGTGTTTTTGTGAGAATCCTCTGAAGTAAACTGGGGGGATGATATCTGCTCCGGCCCGTTTGTAGGGCTGTTGAGGAAACAGAATCCAATAGTGCAGTAAGCAAGATTTGGTCAGTCTTAAAGAGCTGCAGACTTCAGGGACTGGGAACACAAAAGCTAAAGACATTCTTTAATGAAGACATTGGCCTCACCTGTCTTGCTGAGAGGTGCTTATTGGTAACCTCAGGCAGCTGGCGCCCTCGCAGCTAATGGAAATCGAGAGGACCAACAGGTCTGTAGATGAGTCTCAGTTCTTTTTTTAGATAGAAAATCTCTACTCATATTTCCCAATGAACCTTACCTCCTCCCAATTGCTACTTCCAAATGTTACCCATGTTCTATTTTAGTCCTGCCCAGTTATGATGAATATGTCAACATGATTATTGTTGCTATTTTACTTTTATTTTTTGATTATATCTGGTCTTCTTATGTCCTAAAGCATGCTGAATTGGCTTACTCTAGGGGCCTGGATTCTAATTCCTTTTCTGCTTCTTGCTACCTATAAACCAGTTATTTTACCCTTCCTGGGCTCCGTTCCCTCATCTGCAGATTGGAAATAATCAGTCTTGTCCTGTCTGTCTCACAGGGCTTTTATACCCATACCAAAGTGTTTTGCAGATTCAAAGGTGCTGTCAGGGATGTTACTACTATTGTTGGTAGTGTTTGTGGTCACGGGAATTTAAGGTAGTTTAAAAAAGATCCCGTAAGCAGTGTCTGGAAATAGCACCTTATGGATTAGCATTAAAATTTGCTATTTCAAATCCTTTCCACTGCCGTACATTAAATATATACTGGTAAAATATGTGGTATTGAATTTCAACAAAGCATTAATTTCTGGAACAAGATCAGACTCTTCAGCATAGTTCCAGCAGTTTTGATCCCATGAATTTGTCCTAATACTGCAACCACTTGCTTGTGTCTGGAAGAGTGATTACATGTAAGAAACATTCATGCCTCAAGGAAGAAAAGACTGACAAATGAACGCTCAAAGATTCCAGAATCAGGAACAACTGATTCCAAGGTTTTAAATATCAGAGACTTATATACTAGAGGGGACATGCATGCCAGAGCTGCGGAACAGTAGTGTGGAAAATACCACAGCCCAGATTATTTCTTTAATGGTCTCCAAAATAAATGGTTGCCAACCAAACCATACTTGCCATACCTTTTTCTTTTGGCTACTGTTTTGAGCTGCTTCTAGACACAAAAGGGAAATGGAGAACGAAGTCAATTATCTGCAGAACTCATGCTAACAAGCAGTAAAGGCTCATTACATACTTATTAATTCATAAAAAATCAGTTATGTCTGACTTATTTGTGTTGGCTGTCTGTATTGATTAGATTCATTGTACAATTGCTAAATAGTTGAAAGATGAAAGGATATGGTTCACTTAAGAAACAATGCAGACATTGTTTGTTTGTGTGTATGTGTGCTTGTGTGTGTGTGTGTCTTTATTTCCACTGTAGAACTATTTAGATTTAATAAGACAGTCGAAACAACTCCTGCCAAAATAACACAAATGACATGGTTAACAGATAGTGAGCCTCAAAGTCACATGCCAAGCTGTCTCTTCATTGAAAAGGCTTATATGTTCATGCATAGAAGCAAAAGCAAATTACCACTCCCTCCTGGTGAATTATTGGATGACTCTCCAGTTGTGAGCCTGTGAAAATCATAAGGAACTAATTTTAGCTTTTTATTAGATTTTTCCCAGATAGATTACAAATAGTTTATAGATCTCCCTAAATCTTTGCCAAATTATTTTCCACCTTAAAAAGAATATTGTCATTTAAGGCTACTGTCTCAGATGGTGTTTCCTGTCACTCAGAATTGCAGAGTTAAACTTCTCAAAATCATTAAAGTGCCTGTGATTCACCACAAGACTCTTGTTTGTGTCTGCTGACATAAGACTGTTAAAAAACATATGGCTTTTTAGATATTTTACTTCTTAGCCATACATGGTTTTCTAGTGAGTTAGTTCTTTTTCCATCAGCCTTGATGTGGCCTGGAAATGTGATTTGCAGCATAGCATATAACTTATAACTGAGGACATCTTTTGTACATACTATTGTGTCTCAGAGGGTTAAATGAACTCTCCAATGAAGGCATGGTCTATAGGCATGGAGGCTGGGGTGGGGAGGAGATCCATTCTGACTTCCAGCCTCCCCACTGAGTCATTGTTAGAATCAGGTTGGCCTGAGGTAGGACCCTAGCAAGGCGGTAACTGAATGCTGTGGCTCATTTGATCCCTATTTTGGGTTGTAATCCATTTTAAGGGGGAAAGTCCAATCTTTTATACTAATTAGGCAGCAACAGTTCCTACCTGAGATGTTTTTTGTGAAACAGCTAATGGAGTTGTTTATCAGTGAATAGTAACACTTTTAAAAGACTCCAGTGCTGTTGAGGATACTCTCTGTGTACATCATGCCAGAAAAAATTTCAGATGTAATTTCCAGCAAGCACCTTCACCCCATTTTATGAAATAGCAATGCAAGTCCCAGAGAGATTAACTGACATTTGAGCTCATGGCAGAATCAGGTATTTTGACTCTAAGTTCAGGGTTCTGTTCACTATAACCACCACTTATAGACTTCTTCAGCAATAATGAGGTGAGCAAAACAAGATGGCTTTCTCTGTTCTTTGAGATTTCTGAAATCAGAGTTCTTCATTCTCTGTAGATGTAAATGCATCCTGCTAAACTTAAAGTGACAGCAAATACTTTTCTGGAAGAGCTTTTTATGGAAGGAGGAGGTTATATATCCTCTATTACTTCATGAGTAAGTTCTATCACTTCATAACCAATTTTCTTACAACTTTACAGCTTAAACTAAAACACATTTATTATCTCATAGTTGCTGTGGGTTGAAATCTGGGAATATCCTCTCTGGGTTCTCTGTCTGCGGGCATCTCACAATCAAGGCATTGGCCAGGACTGTGTTCTCATCTAACGGCTCGATTGGGAAACTCTGCTTTTAAGCTCACTCATGTGGTTACTGGCAGAATTCAGGACGCTGTGGGCTGCTGGCCTGAGAGCCTTCATTCCTCGCTGGCTGTTGGCTGGAAGGCCCCCTCAGTTCCTTGTCACATGGGGCTCTTCAACATGATATCTTGCTTTATCAAAGCCAGCGAACAGATGGCAAGGGAGAGAGAATGCTAGCAAGGCACAAGGAACAGTCCTTTCTTACCTAATCTCAGAAGTGACATCCCATCACTTTTGCCATATTTCATATTACATTCATTAGAAGCAAGTTCCTAGGTTCAGCCCATATTCAAGGGGAGGGAACCACATGAGGCTGTGAATACCAGGAAGCAGGGACTCTGGGGAGCCATGTGAGAAGGCTGCCACAGAAACATTGTCCTAGTTGTCACATATTTGACATATGTGAAACTTCATTTATTTTGGTTTGCTAGAGTTCATCACAATGCATTATTTACTTTAGGTCATGTCATCACATGTTTAGCTGTAGTTCATGCAATTGCCACTAAAACTGCAAGGGAGAGATGACGATAAACTGTGGAAAACCCTCTTCCACCTCCTCCATCCTCTTCCATTCCTATCCCTCCACCCTGAGGCACACAGAGGGAACCTATGCTCACAGAAGTGCTGCAGGATCCTCAGCACTTTTTTAGATCAAAAACCTGGGGAGAAAACAATAAAGTGGTCACATTAGGACTTTGGTATTGGAAGAAGTTGGGTTTGAATGTTGTTTCCACCCCGCAGTAGCCGTGGGATCTTGAACAACATTACTCAAACTATTTCTTTTTTCTTTTTTTTCCAGTAATGATTATTTTATTATTATACTTTAGGTTTTAGGGTACATGTGCACAATGTGCAGGTTTGTTACATATGTATCCATGTGCCACGTTGGTGTACTGCACCCATTAACTATTTCATCATATGTGAAATGGGGTATTCTTGCATAACAGGTCACTGGGAGCATTAAGCAAGACAATGTATGTAAAGGAGAATAGCCAATCCCTGCCATGGAGGAAGGGTCACAGCAGATGGGCATTTCTGTCTTTCTTCCTTTTCAAATAATGGAATATTCCATAGAAAGGGTCAGGACAAAATTTTGTCTTCATGGTAGGCCTCTTTGAGTTTGAGATTTGTGATACAGCTTAGTATTTGGGGGTCATTTACTTGCTCTTTATATTTCTATAATTTAGGGTTAAAAGTAGTACCTATCTCATGGGACATTTTTTTTTGAAGTTTAAGAAAAATAATGCGTGTTAACTGCTTAGCACAATGGTTTCCCCATAGCACACATTCAATAAATGCTTGCTGTTACAGTTGTGAAGTTTATAGTTCTCTTGGTATAGTACCTTGAAAAATTTATGTCAGCTCTCTGTGCCTTTATTTCCTCATCTAGATAATGGAGAAAATTACAGTAGCTACTTCTCAGGGTGGCCATTAAGGTGAATGAGTTAAATATATAAAGTACTTAAAATAGTCTTAGCACATGCGTGGTAAGTGCACAAAGAATGTAAACAAATATTAACATTATTTGTATTAGTGCTTGATCAGTGTTTGTTTCTGTTTTAGATGACTCTTACCTAGTATAAAAGTTTCATAGAAGTTTATATTGTGTTATTCATATAACATGTATTATGCTATTATGCTATTTTTTATATATCTATGTCTCATATGATTATATTATTGAGAGGTTCAAGATAAGGATGTTTCAGAGACTCCTAGAGTTCTAGTGCAGAATTTGCTAACATTGAGTTATCAGGTAAAAATGCTCTCCTATGGATTGTAGAACACATGTAACATAAACATCTAAAGTGGATGTTTGCTTGGGTTTTAAATCACCTGCATTTATGTTGCTGTCTTCTGCAGATGATCACAGCGATTACCCTGTGATGCAGGATGAGGTGAGGGATGCCACCATCTAGCTGAGCTTCCACATATTAGAGGAGAGGGGGTTTGACTGAAGTGCTTCTCTTCTCAAAGCTCTTTCTTTCTTTCTTTCTTTCTTTCTTTCTTTCTTTCTTTTTTTTTTTAAAGCATTGGCTGACATTTTGAATTGTGTCTCAGTGAAAACTGAGGACAATACCTATTAGGAGTGATGCAAATAAATATCTTTTCTTATTTTTATATTTAAAAAGCCCTGAAAAGTAAAATTAGCAAAGAAAGAAAATCCTAAGGCCACCTACCCACATTCTCCTATCTCTGCTACAAGGACCAAGAGCTTGATTTAGCCTCTACACACACATGCATGTGCACACACACATGAAGAACCAAGTGTGAGAATCAAATATTAAACAGAACAACTTTTTTTTTGTCACCGTCCACTCATACATCATGTGTGTGAAGAGCCTGAGGTCCCTAAAGACTATGTGTGAGATGGACATTGCAGTATCCCATTCAAATGGCCTTTTTTTCATAGGCGAATCTTTTTGGTTCCAGATACCTATTCTTTCTGCTTGGTTCACATTCCAGTCATCATCATGAATGGATACATGTGTTCTTTGTTGTCAGTTTGACTTGCCTTCCCCTTGAACAGTTCCTGCAGAAATTTAGCCCCACTTTAAACATATCAAATGCGCCCATTATCTTCAGAGTCAAGGGCTGTTTTTCTTTCCTGGGAAGAAGTTCTCTTGTAACAAGGGACTCTTGTCAACAATGATGAACGTTAGCGGTTTCAGACATCCAACAAAGGGTATGTAAAGCAATATTTGGTGAGAGAGAGAGGTTGAGAACAAGAGAGTGTTCAAGAGAGAGAACGAAAGAGACAGAGGAGAGAGAAAAATCCCTTTATAAAGTCATTGAAATACAACTTCAGATACTCTTGTGTTTCTGGGAAGAAAGCCTCTATGTATAAAAAGTAGCATCCTTCCATTAAGTTCTAAATTAAGTTAATAAAAACAATTTGAAGCAGAGGGCCCAAGTCTGCTTTCTGGAGGCCACAGTGAGAGTCAGGCAGTGGTGATCGTTTCCATGAGAAAATTAGTTGATTGTGGGAGCCTAATGATTTCTCTGGATTTATTTCTATCTCAGTCATATGGTAAATCAAAGCATCATGTTACTCTTCCTCTGTTGCTTTCTCTCACTTTAATTTTTCTTAAAATAAATTTCCTTTACCATCTTGAAGTAAAACAAATAAAATCTCCCAGTCTCCCTGCTGTTGGGGGCCAAAAAGCCAGTGGTGAGATTTGTCATGGGCTGCTCAGTGCTCCTGAATTAGAGCAAAGATGGACCCTCTCAGGTGACTGTAATAGAGATAAGACGGGGTTGCCTAGCTCAGAAAAGAATCTGTTTTTCTTTGACTGCACCTCAGGAAAGGTCAAATAGGATTAAATTTTTTAAGTTGACCAGAACAAAGATAGATGACTTGATTTTCAGTGCAAATTTGGTTATGTCAAACCAAGTAGCACCAGAAATATGATCGATTAACCTCTGGAGAGTCAATGGCATATTTCATTTCACTCCCTCTGGAGTCACCATGAACACTGCGCTGTCTTTCAGGATGATGGATTTGCGGGGATTTCCAAATGTCTATTAATGCCCTTCACCCACTTTGCTGAGATCAGTCATCTGAACAAATGGTTTGAAGATTTTGTGTGAAGATGCTATAAAAAGAGTCATTGGTTTCCTTTGTTCATAGTAGTTATTATGTATGTGGGTAGAGAGGAGGCTACAATTTGAGAATTAATGTCATTGAAAATGAGGGCAATATTTGAGAGCCTTGAATTCTCTGAAGGGTTCAAATAAAGATGTCTATTTTGAAGAGTATCTTTATTTTCTTGTTTAATAAAGAAGATCTTAAATTTTTTGTTTTTTCAAATTACATATTTCTGTGGCTTTTCATATTTCCGTATGCTATGCAAGTTATTAAAACCCCAAATTTTCTGTATCTGATTGCAGTGGGGCTGGTAAAAAGGAATGGGTAAGAATAAAAGCAAAATGGAGAGTGTTTAGAGAGCGTAACAGAGTCATCACGGAAAACAGTAGTAATTTTTAACCTTGCTGTCCCAAGCTAGAGTTTTTGAGAGGACAGCAAGTGCGTAGGCTGCTATCATCTTCTCTAAAACAGAAATGTGAGTAGACATTTGGCTGAAAACCACATTTTTCATTGTTAATGGAAATAACATTTAAAATGTATAAGATGTATATGTATATGTATATACTTAATAATCATCTATTGAGAGATTTCTATATATTAGAGACGGCAATAGTTGAAGTGATAATTTTGGACAGTCAATCCTGATCACAATATATGGATGTGTGTGTGCAAATGATCACACAAACTGTAATACAATGTGATAAAACATAAATGCTAGACAATTATTGTAAACCATGCACTACAGGGAAATGAAAAGAGATGAATTAATTATATTATGGAGGAAGAAGAGGAAGAAGGGAGGAAAATGAAGAAGGTCTCACAAAGGAGGTGAGCACATGAACTGAATCATGAATAAAATATAAGATTTTTTTTTTTTTTTTTTTTTTTGAGATGGAGTCTCACTCTGTTACCCAGGCTGGAGTGCAGTGGCATGATCTCAGCTCACTGCAACCTCACCTCCTGGGTTCAAGCAATTCTCTTGCCTCAGCCTTTCGAGTAGCTGGGATTACAGGCATGCACCACCACACCTGGCAAATTTTTAATTATTTTTTTTGTAGAGATGGGGTTTCACTATATTGGCCAGGCTGCTCTTGAACTCCTGACCTCAAGTTATCAGTCTGTCTTGGCCTCCCAAAGTGTTGAGATTATAGGTATGAGCCACCACACCTGGCCAAGATTTAAGATTCTTAAAGAAAATGACAATAAATGAAGGAGATAGTTAAGAGAAGGAGGGGAGGATGTGGATGATAATAAGCCCATTCACTCAACAAATATATATTTAGTGCATAACATATGCCAGGCACTGTTTTAGAATATTCTAGCAGTGTTTTGGCATCAGCATGTGTACGTCTCTCAAGAAACCTAGGGGAAGATAATGAATGAGATAAATAATGGTAAATTCTAAGAAGGAAAAATAAAGTAGAGGAGAAGAGTATGAAGCCTTGAGAGAAAGTGAGGTGAGACCCTTGGATGGGTAGACAAGAAAGTTCTCACCAAGAACCAACATTTTGAATGAAAAGCTGAAAGGAGTGAGGAATGAGCCAGGTGGCTCCTGGGAAAAGAACATTCTAGACAGAAAGATCAGCAAATACAAAGGCCTCAAGGTAGAAACATGCCTGTGTGAGCCAAGGGGTGGCTTGAAGGGTAAGAGCGAGGGGAGAAGATTTGCCGGGAGATGATTTGGAGTTGAGGTGAGACTTTGGCCTTTACTCTGAGGGAGATGGGAAAACATCAGGGTTTGAACACAGACAGATATGATGTGATCCAACAGTGTTTGCAGAGGGTCTTGACAGCTGTGTTGAGAACTTATATTTTTACATCGCTTTGTAGTTTGTAAAGTGCTTTCACATATAATGCTACACAACTCCTCCTTCTCTTGATGAAGGAACTTAAGCTCGGAGAAATTAAAACAACTGTCCTGACATCTTGTCACTAATGAGTAGTTTCACCAGAATAAACCACTTGCAGGATCCAAGTTGGAGCTGTTCCCATCATCCCACTGCCCCCAAGACTATGTGGAACACGTAGGGATAATGAAGAAAAAAGGGGACACTTCAAAATTCCTATTTTTTTCTCTCCTTTCCTCCTCTCTTTCAACTAAAACCACTGTATCTTCAACCAAAAATGGCATGTCTTCAAGATTGAAAGTGTGAGAATTGTAGATGATGGTGGTCATCAACACATCAACACATTAGCATTTGTCAACACATAACTTACCAACACACAAGCATTTAGATGAAGATTGTAGGTTTATGTTTGTGGTCCTTCTTCAGACTGGAAATAGGTTAGGGACTGGAGCTGGTCATGACTTTCAGTCATAGAAAGTTCTTCTTTCTTTGAAGGGAGTGGTCAGCAAAATCAAGGGCTGACCACACTCTGGTTTCTAGTGGTACAAATCTAATTACTAAGGTAAGGATAAACTGAGGTGGAGAGGAGTGGGTTGTAGGGGTGTGTGTGTGTGTGTGTGTGTGTGTGTGTGTGTCTAAACTTTCTTCCCATCAACTTCCTTGATGGCTGTGATTGTGTTCAAAGGGTAAAGTGCTTGTAGGCAATGGGTCATGTTTCCCAATTCTATTTCTAGATTCTAGAAAAAAATTTATTTTAAACCCAAAGGATTATAAATCATGGTGCTATAAAGACACATGCACACATATGTTTATTGCGGCACTATTCACAATAGCAAAGACTTGGAACCAACCCAAATGTCTGTCAATGATAGACTGGATTAAGAAAATGTGGCACATATACACCATGGAATACTATGCAGCCATAAAAAAGGATGAGTTCATGTCCTTTGTGGGGACATGGATGAAGCTGGAAACCATCATTTTCAGCAAACTATTGCAAGGACAAAAAATCAAACACCGTATGTTCTCACTCATAGGTGGGAATTAAACAATGAGAACACTTGGACACAGGAAGGGGGACATAACATACCAAGGCCTGTCATGGGATGGGGGAAGGGGGGAGGGATAGCATTAGGAGATATACCTAATGTAAATGATGAGTTAATGAGTGCAGCACACCAACATGGCCCACATGTACACATATGTAACAAACCTGCACATTGTGTACATGTACCCTAGAACTTAAAGTATAATAAAAAAAAGTTTCAATGTTTTATGAGTTTTTACATTTTTTTGGAAGGCTTTGTGTTGAAATTTCTATCTAGAGATAGCTAGAATGGCCTCATTTTAAACTTTTTAGTTAAAATGTTAGACGCACAATGAATGCACCTAAATCTTGATGAATATTTACATAAATAAAGCTGTGTAAGGCACTACTCAGACCAGGATATGCAACTTTTCCAGTACCATAGAAGGTTCTCATTTTCCCTTTCCCAGGGACTGGCCCTATTTTAAAACAGAAACTTAGCTGTGATTTTGACCATATCTTTGACCTTCCATTTTGGCTTATCTTTCACAAAAATTCACTCCCAGTTCAAAATAGAATATGCTGTGATTATTCAGTAATTATTAATGTCTCTTACCAACATCTCTTTTTGATTAAAACATGCAAGAAAACACTAATTACATTTTATCTGGCATCTATATGTTTAAATGACCAAAGAAAGAGGAGCTGGGGTAAAATACCATGAAAGTTTTATTAAACACAAAATATAATAAGTACTTGGAGACCAACTGCCAAACCCCAATTGCCTACTGTCCTTCCATTTATCATAGGTTCTAAGCCCACAAAATTGAGGTACTTAATGCAGCCTTCTGTTGGGGAAAAAATAATCCTCTTCATCACTTTTTTTGTTGACTTGGTATGCAGTACCTAGCCACAAGTAATGTGGGGAGAGCTACTTTCAGCAATTTTCATTTCATTCAAACCAAAGAGAAAATGACTGTGATTCCCAGTAGGGAAGAATAATCAATACTCAGTACCAACACATTGGTGGTAACTGTAGATGTAGGTCACCAACCCATGAGCATATTTACTGTCTCCTTTTACTGAAAGTTTAACATTTATGATAATTTTGTAATGCTATTGACTTCACACATTACTCAGTTTCTTAGTAAATTCATTGTTGAAATATGGAACATGTGTCTAACATAAAATGTGAGTCACACAGGTTGCTTTAGCGAGACCTCTGGCAGTTGCTTTCTAATTAAGAAGCATGTCATGTTTGCTTCTGTCTTGCATCTCCATTCTCAGGGAAAGCACAGCAGACATGAGTGGAAAAGCAGGTTTTATTCTTAATCCCCAGGATGGACTCTTGGTGGACCAACCTGAGTCCCATGCCTATTTCTCAACCAATCACATGACCAAGGGAATGAGATAGAGCAACAGGTTACATTGGGAAATGTGCCCATCCCTAGATACAGAGGGTTACAGGAGGGCACTTATTCTACAGAACCACTTTGGACAGTGATGCAGAAAATGGAGGTTCCCACGGGAAAGTCTGTTGCTTCCAGAAACAGGGGGAGTGGAGGCTCAGCATCAGAGTAGGAAGTGGAGAGTGGTGTGGATGGGGCGGGAGAGTCCCAAGGTCAAGGTTCAGAACAGGAAGGGTCAATTATAAAGCTAGTATTTTAAGACTCATCTGGTTCTTTGAGTGAATTGTGGGAGGTCGGAGAAGTGATTCCGTGTCCCTAAACCTCCAAAAATATGAGCAGACCTGGAAAGCTGTATGGATTTCCTGTGATGTCAATAAGCTGCCTATTCCAGTGCCTTTTGCAAAGAAGGTTCTTCAAAAATGTATTTCCTTTTTCCATTCCCTTTCCCTTATATCTGCTCATTAGCACTCCTGCAAAAGTCCAGCCTTTGAATTTGATTAGAGATATTGTCAAAAGGGAATAGATGGCTATTCTTGGCCAATATTTATTAATTTATTTTTTTCACACTCTTCCAAACCATAATGGAAATTTATCTTATTGAGAATTGACTGAGCTCTTCTAACTTATTTATAAAAACATATGTTGAAAGTTAATTTCTGAAAGAGGGCAATAGTAAAAATGATTGTTTTGTGCAACTTTTAAAATACTTGGTTTCTGGGAAAGCTAAGATGACCAATTGGAAGCAGCTGTGGTCTGCAATGCTCATGGAAATGAATGAAAGGAACAAGTGAATTTAGCACCTTCAACTTAGATATTTGGGTTCTTACATTGGGACTGACTAGGCAAACAGCTTGACCCATGGAGGGTGAAGAGAAGCAGGGTGGGGCAACACTCACAAAAGAGCAGCATGGAACCAAGGGAACCCCCACCCCCAACCAAGGGAATTGGTGAGTGATTGTGCGACTCTGCCTGGGAAGCCATGCTTCTTTCATGGATCTTTGAAATCCATGAATTAGGAGATCCTTTCATGAGCCCACAACATAGGCCTTGGGTCTGATATATGGAGTTGTGTGTAGTCTTAGCAGAGTGGCTGCTCAGGAATGCACAGAGACCCAGGAGTTTTGCATACTCTGGCCCTGGGATCCATGGCAATGTGGGAGATCCATCCATGTATGTCCCTAGGAAGGGGGCTGAGTCCAGGGAGCCAACTGGCTTCTTTCTGCAGCCCCAATTCCAAGCCTCATGGGTTGAGACCCACTGGCTTGAAATTCCAGCTGGCCAGCAGCAGCAGGCTGGAGTTTTCCTGAGTCAGAACTGAATTCCCAGAGGAAGGGGTGGCCACCATCCTTGTGGTTCAGTAGACTCAGTTGTTTCAGCCTGCTAGCTTTGAAGACTACAGGTGGACAAATAAGGGTCCTCCATAGCACAACACAGCTGCCTTGCCAGATCGTGGCCAGACTGCTTCTTTAAGCAGGACCACAATCCATTCCTTCTCACTGGGCAAGACCTCCCTGTAGGGGCTTATTCTACAGACAAAGCTCTCATCTCTCCCTGGGATGAAGCTCCCAGGAGGAGGGGCTGCCACCATTTCTGTGGTTTGATAAAATCTAACATCCCTTCATGTTAAAAACTCTCAATAAACTATGTATTAAAGGCACATACCTCAAAATAATAAAGAGCTATATCTGTTGTTTGGTAGACTCAGCCATTCCAGCCTGCCAGATTTGGAGAATACAAAGGGTCCAGATGAGGAAGGGTTCCGCTCAATGCAGTGCACCTGTTCTACCGAAGGACAGCCAGTCTGCTTCCTTGGGCAGATCCCTGATCCTATTCCTCCTAACTGGGTGGTACCTCCCAGCAGAGGTCTCCAGCCACCTCCTAGAGACACATTTGGGCTGGCAACAGGTCAGTGACCCTCCCTGGGACTGAGCTTCCAGAATAAGAATAGGCTGCCATCTTTGCTGCTTCACAGCCTTCACTGGTATTACTTCCAGGTATAGGGAGAACCAAGGCAACTAGGGTCTAGCGTGGACCCCAACAAACTGCAGCAGCCCTGCAGTACAGGGGTCTGACTATTAAAAGAAAAACAAACAAACAAAAATGACCCCACCAAACCCCCTTCAAAGGTCAGCAACCTCGAAGATGGAAGGTAGATAAGCCCATAAAGATGAGAAAGAATCAATGCAAAAATGCTGAAAACTCAAAAAGCCAGAGGGTCTTTTCTCCTGATGACCACAACACCTCTCTAGCAAGGGCACAGAGCTTGACTGAGGCTGAGATGGCTGAATTGACATAAGCAGGCTTTAGAAAGTGGGTAGTAACAAACTTTGCTGAGCTAAAGGAGCATGTTGTAACCCAATGCAAAGAAGCTAAGGATCATGATAAAACAATACAGGAGCTGATAGCTAGAATAGCAAGTTTAGAAAGGAATATAACTGACCTAATAGAGCTGAAAAACACAACAAGAGAACTTCACAATGCAATCACAAGTATCAATAGCAGAAAAGACCAAACAGAAGAAATAATCTCAGAGTTTGAAGACTATCTTGCTGAAATAAGACATACAGACAAGAATAGAGAAAAAAAAAATGAAAAGGAATGAACAAAGCCCCTGAGAAATATGGGATTATGTAAAGAGATTGAACCTATGACTGATTGGGGTACCTGAAAGAGATGGGAAGAATGGAGCCAAGTTGGAAAACATACTTCATAATATCATCCAGGAGAACTTCCCCAACCTAGCAAGACAGGCCAACATTCAAATTCAGGAAATGCAGAGAACCTCAGTAAAATACACCATGAGAAGATCAACCCAAGAGACACAATCATAAGATTCTCCAAGGTTGAAAGAACAAATGTTAAGGACAGCCCGAAAGGCCAGATTTCCTACAAAGGGAAGCCCATCAAACTAACAGCGAACCTCTCCGTGGAGATCCTAAAGTCCAGAAGAGATTAGGGGTTAATATTCAACATTCTTAAAGAAAAGAATTTCTGACCAAGAATTTCATATCTGGCCAAAACTAAGCTTCATAAGTGAAGGAGAAATAAGATCTTTTTCAGACAAGCAAAGCTGAGAAAATTCTTCACCACCAGTCCTGCCTTGAAAGAGCTCCTAAAGGAAGCACTAAATATGGAAAGGAAAAACCACTACCAGCCACTATAAAAACACATGGAACTACAGAGTAATGACAATATGAAGCAACCACATAAACAAGTCTGCAAAATAACCCGCTAGAATCACGATGACAGGATCAAATTCACATATAACAATATTAACCTTAAATGTAAATGGGCTAAGTGCCCCAATTAAAAGACACAGAATGGCAAGCTGGACAGAGTCAAGACCCATCAGTATGCTGTCTTCAGGGGACCCATCTCATGTGCAAAGAGAGATATACGCTCAATATAAAGGGATGGAGGAGAATTTATCAAACAAATGGAAGCAGAAAAAAGCAGGGATTGCAATCCTAGTGTCTGACAAAACAGACTTTAAACTAACAAAGATAAAAAAAGACAAAGAAGAACATTACATAACTGTAAAGGGTTCAATTCAACAAGAAGAGCTAACTATCCTAAATGTAGATGCACCCAATACATGAGCATCCCGATTCATAAGGCAAGTTTTTAGAGACCTACAAAGAGATGTAGACTCCCACACAATACTAGTGGGAGACTTTAACACCCCACTGTCAATATTAGATCATCAAGACAGAAAATTAACAAAGATATTGAGGACCTGAACTCAGCTCTGGATCAAGTGGACCTCAGAGATATCTACAGAACTCTTCACCCAATAACAGAATATACATTATTCTCATTGCCGCACGGCACTTACTCTAAAATTGATCACATAAGTGGAAGTGAAACACTCCTTAGGAAATGCAAAAGAACAGAAATCACAACAAACAGTCTCTCAGACCACAGTGGAATCAAATAGGAACTCAAGAATAAAAAATTCATTCAAAACCACACAACTACATGGAAATTGAACAACCTTCTCCTGAATGACTCTTGGGTAAATAATGAAATTAATTCAGAAATCAAGTTCTTTGAAACTAATGAGAACAAAGAGACAACATACCAGAATCTCTGGGATGCAGCTAAAGCAGTGTTAAGAGGGAAATTTATAGCACTAAAATGCTCACATCAAAGAGCTAGAAAGATTTCAAGTTAACAACCTAACAACTTAACTAAAATAAGTAGATAACCAAGAGAAAACAAACTCCAAAGCTAGCAGAAGACAAAAAATTACCAAGATCACAGCTGAACTGAAGGAGATACACTAAAAACCCTTCAAAAAAGCAATGAATCCACGAACTGGTTTTTTGAAAAAATTAATAAAATAGATAGACTGCTAGATAGACTAATAAAGAAGAAAAGAGAGAAGAATTAAATAAATACAATGAAAAATGATAAGGGGGATATCACCACTGACTCCACAGAAATACAGGCAAACATGAGAGAACACCAAAAACACCTCTATGGACATAAACTAGAACATGTAGAAGAAATGGATAAATTCCTGGGCACATACACCCTCACAAGACTGAACCAGGAAGAAACTGAATCCCTGAATAGACCAATAATAAGTTCTGAAATTGAGGCAGTAATAAATAGCCTACCAACCAACCAAAAAAAAAAAAAAAAAGCCGAGGACTAGATGGATTCATAGCAGAATTCCACTAGAGATACAGAGAAGAGTGAGTACTATTTCTGCTAAAACTATTCCAAACAATTTAAAAGGAGGGACTCCTCCTTAACTCATTCTATGAGGCCAGCATCATCCTGATAAAACCTGGCAGAGATACAACAAAAAAAGACAACTTCAGGCCAATATCTTTTATGAACATTGATGCAAAAATCCTCAATAAAATAATAGCAAACCAAATCCAGCAGCACATCAAAAAGCTTATCCACCACGATCAAGTTGGCTTCATTCCCAGGATGCAAGATTGGTTCAACGTACATAAGTCAATAAATGTGATTCATCACATAAACAGAACTAAAGACAAAAGCCACATGATTATCTCCATTTATGCAGAAAAGGCCTTTGATAAAATCTAACATCCCTTCATGTTAAAAACTGTCAATAAACTAGGTATTAAAGGCACATATCTCAAAATAATAAAGAGCCATATATGACAAACCCACAGCCAAGATCATACTGAATGGGCAAAAGCTGAAAACTTTCCCTTTGAAAACTGCCACAAGACAAGAATGCCCCCTGTCACCACTCCTATTCAGCATAATATTGGAAGTTCTGGCCAGGGCAATCACACAAGAGAAAGAAATAAATTGTGTTCAAATAGAAAGAAAGGAAGTCAAATTATCTTTGTTTGCAGGTGACATGATCCTATATCTAGAATCCCATTGTCTCAGCCCAAAAGCTTCTTAAGCTGGTAAGCAACTTTAGCAAAGTCTCAGGATACAAAATCAATGTGCAAAAATTGCTAGCATTCCAATACACCAATAACAGGCAAGCAGAGAGCCAAATCATGAATGAACTCCCATTCACAATGCTACAGAAAGAATAAAATATCTAGGAATACAGCTAACATGGGAAATGAAGGACCTCTTCAAGGAGAACTACAAATCACTGCTCAAAGAAATCAGAGAGGACCCAAACAAATGGAAAAACATTCCACACTCATGGATAGGAAGAATTGATATCGTGAAAATGGCCATACTGCCCAAAGTAATTTATAGATTCAATGCTACTTCCGTTAAACTACCATCAACATTCTTCACAGAATTAGAAAAAGCTGTTTTAAAATTCATATGGAACCAAAAAAGAGCCCAAATAGCCAAGACAATCCTAAGCAAAAAGAACAAAGCTGGAGGCATCATGCTAACTGACTTCAAAGTATACTACAAGGCTATAGTAATCAAAACAGCATGGTACTGGTACAAGAACAGACACATAGACCAATGGAACAGAATAGAGAAGTCAGAAATAAGACCACACACCTACAGTCAACTGATTTTTTATAAAGTTGACAAAAACAAGCAATGGGGAAAGGATCTTCTATTTAATAAATGTTGCTGTGTGAACCGGCTAGCCATATACAGAAAATTGAAACTGAACCCCTTCCTTACACCATATACAAAAATTAACTCTAGATGGATTAAAGACTTAAATCTAAAACCCAAAACTCTAAGAAAATCTAGGCAATACCATTCAGGACACAGGCATGGTCAAAGATTTCATGAAGAAAATGCCAAAAGTAATTGCAACAAAAGCAAAAATTGACAAATTGGATCTAATTAAACTAAACAGCTTCTGCACAGTGAAAGAAACTATCATCAGACTGAACAGACAACCTACATAATGGGAGAAAATTTCTGCAATCTATCCATCTGACAGAGGTCTAATACCCAGAGTCTACAAGGAACTTAAATAAATTTATAAAAAACAAAGCAAAACAAAACCACACACAACCCCATTAAAAAGTGGGCAAAGGGCATGAACAGACACTGCTCAAAAGAAGATATTCACACCAACAAACATATGAAAAAAGCTCAACATCACTGATCATTAGAGAAATACAAATCAAAACTACAATGAGATACCATCTCATACTTGTCAGAATGGCTGTTACTAAAAAGTAAAAAAAACAGATATTAGCAGGGTTGCAGAGAAAAAAGAATGCTTTTACA
Source organism: Hylobates moloch (assembly GCF_009828535.3). NCBI lineage: Eukaryota > Metazoa > Chordata > Mammalia > Primates > Hylobatidae > Hylobates > Hylobates moloch. The sequence continues at coordinate 15,226,684 of NW_026652276.1, forward strand.
CTGTTGGTAGGGGTGTAAGTTAGTTTAACCATTGTGGAAGATAGTGTGGTGATTCCTCAAAGACCTAGAGGCAGAAATACCATTTGACCCAGCAATCCCATTACTGGGCATATACCCAAAGGAATATAAATCATTCTATTATAAAGATACATGCTTGTGTAAGTTCACTGAGGCACTGTTCACAATAGCAAAGTCATGGAATCAACCTAAAAGCCCATCAATGATAGACTGGATAAAGAAAATGTGGTACATATAAACCATGGAAATTACTATGTAGCCATAAAAAGAAATGAGGTCATGCCCTTTGCAGGGACATGTATAGAGTTGGAAGCCGCTATCCTCAGCAAACTAATGCAGGAACAGAAAACCAAACACCTCATGCTCTCACTTATAAGTGGGAGCTGAATGACGAGAACACATGGACACATTGGGGGAAGAACACACGCGGGCCTGTTGGAGGTGAGTGTTGGGGGAGGGAGAGCATCAGGAATAATAGCTAATAGGTGTTGGGCTTAACATCTAGGTGATGGGATGATCTGCACAGCAAACCAACGTGGCACATGTCTACCTATGTAACGAACCTGCACATCTGGCACATGTACCCCTGAACTTAAACTAACAGTTGAAAAAAAATAGTTGGTATCTAACTTTGAAATTTTAGAATATTTTTTAAAAGTTCTTGAAAAAGATTTGAATTGTTCTGTTAAGTTCCACTGAAACAAAAGAATTATGTTTTCTAGATCAGTTTCTAAATCTACTGGAAATAATCAGATCTATTTTCACACATTTGTAAGCAAATAAACAAACAAAATCAGAATGATGAAATAACCAGATTTATTAACACATGTATGTTTGGCCCCCATGGTCTGAATTCTGTTCTTCTGCAGAACTGTTTTCTCCTTGAACATCTAGTGATTTCTGGTATAGTGGAATTTTTTTTTTTTCTAACAGATTTGGTATTAATGAACTCAGGAATAATGAGGATTATTTGGATTAAAGCTTATTTATCTTCTCTAATTATATTTTTAGAAAGGGGCATGGGGTCACTAAATGTGTCTTTCCTAATACTACATTATCTCTCTCTTCCAGAATATCTCCTCAATGTGACTTTCTTTGGGTTGGAGGTGGTGGTGAGGAGGTGGGGCTTGGGGGAAGAGCTCTTACTAAGTGCTTACTTACTCCCTTATTTTCAATGTGTGGGCTACATGCTTCCCTGTGCTGATCCTGCCAAATTCTGTGCAGAGCTCTTTGATCTCTTCTTGCTGCCTTATATGGGTGTGGGAAGGATGAATTAATTAACACTTATAAAGAGCTTTGAAGATGAAAGTGCTTTGTTAGTGCCACCACATTTCTAGGCTTCTCCCTGTCGCTAGATTTTACTGTGTCATGGTCCTCCCTACCTTTCACCCCCAGGCAGACACTGTTTGAACTTGTAGGGGTAGTTCACTGGACTTCTAAAGAAAGAGGCCTAGGTTTTGCAATGGAGAATGAAATAGTTCCAATGAAAGCATTCTCATTTTCCTGGACTTGCCAAAATATAGCCAGCCCATTTTAGGTCAAACTTCTTACTTAACTTTAGATATTTTTTTTTTGAGGAGGGGAGCATTGCAGATGTGTAATGGATTTACATTCCAAACCTTTGTATAACCCAGAATGCCTTTTACACCATGAGAAAATGTTCAAGTCAGTCATTTTCAGTAAAACCTACTCACTGTCTCCACCCTGGCTGACCAGAACCCTGGCCTCAGTCACTGTCTCCTGAGATTGGCACTTCTTCTCACTGAGGTTCTAGCCACACTTTTTTGTCTCACTGGAATCTCACATCTTTATAATATCTCTGCTCACTTTTTCTTTAAACCACATAGAGAAAATTTTTCCAGTTTGAATGCCTATTCTTATACCAACACACTACCCAGACAGTGGATTGATTACTGATGGGCTCTGGAATGTGGATTTGGTTGACAGAAAGATGTGACCATAGACTCCACCAAAGATTGTCATGTGAGCGTGGCTCTTCTATGACAGCACCATGAAGTCTCACTCTTTCCCACTCATGCCTGTAAGCGCTGAGACCAGCCTCAAGGCATTAGTGATCTGTCACTGTCCTGATCTGTCACTACTTTTTTGGATTGACCTGAAATGGCTTTTTGTAAGTGGAAGGATCTTTTGCGAAAATTGCAAAGACAGGTAGAATCCAAACCTAATGAGGGCTACATTTCTTCATTTTCAGAGACAGTGATGAAGATTTGTAAATAGATGGTGTGGCCAAATAAAGTATTGCTTTAGTACATTCTACCTTTATGAAAATGACTCCTTAGTTTGGCATTGCTAAGTGAGTGTTCAGATTTGAGATTTTGCCTGTTTTATTTGTTCTAAAATTTCGTTCAAAAAGAAACTATTTTTTTACATCATTACGCCATCCCTTATATTTCCTTCTGTTTTCTTCCTTGGTTTAGAAAAACTTTATAGAATTATTATTATGATCATTACTATTTACAGAGCACCTGTAACATGCCAGGCATATACTAGATGTTTTTCTTCCAGTATTTCATTTAATTTTCACTACAGTTATCTGAAGTAGATTTGACTAGTTCCATTTTATAAATGGGAAAAACGAAGGCTTAGAAAAGTTATTAATTTGCCCATGGAGCTTGTAAATGGCAAGACTGAGATCTAAACCCAGGCCAGAGTGAATCCAGAGTCCATGCCCAGAGTCCACTCTCCAGCTAATATTCTACCCTCTCAAAGACTATGTTTACTGTAGCAGTAGAAAGTGTATTCTCCTCTGATGCATAAAATGCAGGAAGGACTTTACAATCCACTCCAACGAGTCATCTAGCATAGTGGAAATTCTTCAAGATTTTTCTAGCTGATTTTCTAGTCTGTTAGGATTACACTGAGTACTGGCTGGGGTGATGTTGAAGAAGCTTCTTAACCTCTTTAAGGTTCAATATCTCCACTTCTAAAATGGGGCTAATGATAATACCCAGCACATGGGAATTTTGCTATGTGATTATATACATGCAATGGATGGTGAATGGTGAGTTGCTAAGTCAATGTGGTTAGTAAGCAACTGCGTTATTCTTGATGAGAAATCATGAAACTCTGAACTAAAGACACCTGAAAGAAGGCAATATATATGAGAGAAACTCCTTGGAAAAAGGACGTGAATGAAAGAGAGGACTTCAACATGAAGCATCACTGGGAGGTAGAGGCAATTTAACTGAGGCAAGAATCACAGGACAAGGGACAGGCTTGTCGTGGGGGGGGGGGGGATAAAGACTTCAGTTTGGAACATTTGGGTTTGAGGTGATGGGAGAATTTTTATGTAGATATGTTTACCAGGACTTTGCCAAATAACACACTTCTCCTCAAATTCTTGCTCCAGTTGGCTCTTGGTGAAACTCAATCCAAAACACTGAGTAACCCAAACAATAGCTCTATCTTGCTCTTGAGTGGATAAGATACACGCAAGATTTCACTTGATATTGGTCTGAGCAGTGTTCATTCACTGGCACTAGTATCTCAACCAGCATTAAATCACTCCATAGCTGAGAAGAAGTTTGGTCAAAAGTAGAGAAGATAGAGTTAAAGATGTGGGTTTAGGTGCCAAAATGAGAAGGAAGATATTTTGAGATATCAAAGTGGATGAGATTGTCAAGGAGGAGAATACCAAGTCAGAAGCAAATTCTAGATAGAGAGTCCTGTGAAAGCCTACATTTAAAGAACAGGCATTTAAAGGAAATCCAGAGAAGACAAAAGGCAGAGAAAAACTAGGGAATGAATTTCAGAACAAACAAGGGAGAAGAGTTTCAAGTAAAGTTTGACATCAGTGTTGAGTTCTGCAGCGATGACAAGGATCAAGGGTCTGTGAATTTGCAATTATGAGAGTGTTGGAAACTTCTGAGAAAAGAGTTTCTGAAGAGTAGTGAGAGCTGAAGCCGCATTTCAAAGGGCTATTGAAATGCTGAGGCCAGGGAATGAGCTCTACTCAGTCCAATCTCAAGTGAAATTTTGGGCATATCTTATCCATTCAGGAGCAGGAGGGAGCACTTGGTTGGGTTATTTAGTGTCTTGAGTTGAGTCTCACCAAAAGCTGACTCCGGTCAGGATTTGGTGAGGAGTAGTTTATTTGGAAAAAACAATACAGAATGTTAATGATTAAGTTGATATGGGCAATTGGGGCTCATTTCTGCTGGGGACATCTTGGAGACAATATAAAATATGACTTGGACATGAGCCTTTGAGCAGTCAGGTAACTGAAAGTGTTTATCCTCCAATTCTTGCTTGTATTGACTAAGGGTGGTTCTCAGAGTGTCAACCCTGGCCCCTCTGACCTAGCCTGTGTCTGCAGAGTGCAAAAAAAGAAAAAAACAAAAAACAAAACGAAACAAAAAAACTCCTCAGATAGGGTTACGAATACATGCAATACAAAGCTGTTAGTGTTTATGGTGAGTGCCCAGGGAAGTGGCCATTTTCTGCTATAATTAGGGATGGAAACAAGGAAGGAGGAGACTAAGGAAAGCAAAGGACTGAGAGATTAACATTTACCCAGTGCCGAATATGCGCGGGATACTGCATACCTTAGCATGTGTGTGTGTTTCAGCCTCATGTCGTCCTCAGAATTTCCATTTGAAGAAACTGAAATTCAGAGAGATTAACTTTGCGATGAGCAACAGAGACCCAGTTCTTTCTTAGATCACCTAAAGATCAAGCTACTCCACCATTCAGCAAGTAAATGTGGTGTGTTAATGTGGGCGTAGTCGAAATAGTGGCCTGTGGTGTGTTTGGACAGATCATCTCATTGGAATGGTGCTCTTTGTTTCTGAATTTGTGCTTTCATTCCTTCCCTCATTTGGAAGGAGTAATTAATAGCTTGGTTTTAAAAAGATTCCCTGCAGGTTTACGGGCTGCACATAGAAATCAAAATAACTAAAAGAATACTGAAATTGTGTTAACAAAGGATATTATTATCTCTTCTAATTATTTATGTTGTTAGGAACTTGAACATAAGATTTGCTATGATTATCCAGGAATGCTAAAAATAGAAATTACTTGTCGATGTGCTCATCCTGTCCCACTTAGGTGTCCCTCTCTACCCTTTCCTTGTGTTCTTCCTGGAGCTGCATTCCTCCTGTCTACTACCTGGGCTCCAGATTTCTTTCCCACCCAGCATCTGCCTTAAGGTTCTGACTGATAACACTCTGATTAACTTTGTCCTTCCTGGTTGAAACCTCCTGTTTCTCTTCCTACTCATCTTTTCACTCCTTTTGCTTAAAAATCTCTTTATTTATCTCCTCAATTAATCATGCAGTGGAGGCAGTTGTTGTGTTGTTTCTGGCTTTCTTCTGCCTCCCTTGATACCTCGCTCTTGGGTCCTAACCTTCGGACTCTTGGCACCAACCCCAGCTAATCTGATAAAGATCATTCTGGTGAATGCTCTCCAGGAGGAAGACTAGAGCAGCAGGGGGCCCTCCAAACCCCTCCTTCCCAGGCAGAGTCTCTCTGTAAATTGTTGTTTTGTGTTAATGATTTTCCAGCTTTGGTTTCATATTTTAAAAATGGAAGATACAAACATAACAGCAAAGAAGCTTCTGAAAAAAAGAATAGAAATAAATACGCTAATCAATTGCACCACCCTGACAATAGTTGCTTTCTTTCTGCTTATTCTTTGCAAGTCTTTATTCTAGTGTGTAGTTCTGATTTCTGCATTTTAAAGTTAATATTATTTCAGGATCACTTAAAATCGATTTCTAAACAAACATCATAATTATCAATTTTAATGACCAGTTAATATTCCGTTGTGTTGGTGGCACCAGGTTTAACAATTCTCTTCGTAAAAATCAGTTTTTAATTCTCTAGGATAAATGCCTAAGAGTGCAATTGTTGGGCTGTATGATAAATCTATTTTTAGTTCTAAAGGAAACTGGCAAACTATTTTCCAGAGTGGCTGTAGTGTTTTACATTCCCAGTAGCAATGTATGAGTGATCCAGTTATGTCAGAGGTGTCTGAACCATTGTGATTCCATCTTGAATAGGGGCTGGGTAAAATAAGGATAAGCCCTACTGGGCTGCATTCCCAGGAGGTTAGGCATTCTAAGTCATAGGATGAGATAGGAGGTCGGCACAAGATACAGGTCACAAAGACCTTGCTGAGAAAAAAGCATGCATGAAGAAGCCGGCCAGAACCCACCAAAACCAAGATGGTGACGGAAGTGACTTCTGGTGGTCCTCACTGCTCATTACAAGCGAACCGTAATGCATTAGCATGCTGAAAGACACTCCCACCAGCGCCATGACCATTTACAGATGCTATGGCAATGTCAGGAAGTTACCCTATATGGTCTAAAAAGGGGAGGAACCCTCAGGTTCAGGAATTGCCCACCCCTTTCCCTGAAAACTCATGAATAATCCACCCCTTGTTTAGCATATAATTAAGAAATAACTATTATTATCCTTAGTTGATCAGCCCACGCTGCTGCTCTGCCTATGGAGTAGACGTTCTTTATTCCTTTACTTTCTTAATAAACTTGCTTTCACTTTACTCTATGGATTTGCCTCAAATTCTTTCTTGTATGAAATCCAAGAACCCTCTCTTGGGGTCTGGATTGGGACCCCTTTCTGGTAACTGTTTCTCCACATTCTCATCAGCATTTGGTATTTGTTCGAATTGCTATTGTTTATTTTATTTATTCTAATGGGCTTGTCTGCAATAGTCTCAGATGAAGCTTGTTGTTTCATCAAAATTATTAATAGTGCTTCTTCCACTCTTAAAGTTGCCAGTTTCCTCAATACAGTATATGGTCATCACACTAGAGCACATTATATACGTGGCCACCTACTTTGCCTATACCACTACAGTTATATATCTTTGTGGTTTTAATGTGCATTTCCCTGATGACTAATGATGTTGAACATATTTTCATGTGCTTATTTGTCATCTGTGTATCCTCTTCAGTGAACTGTTTTCTTTGCCCACTTTTAAAATTGGATTTTTTTTCATGTTGAGTTTTGAGAGTTGTTGTGACGTAATTTGTCTGTTAGATATGTAATTTGCAAATATTTCTTCCATTCCATAATGTATCTTAAACACGCTCTTTCGCAGGGCAAAAATTTACCCTTTTTTCTCTTTTATTGGTTATGTTTTTGTTGTCAAATCTAAGAACCCTTTTTCTAGTTCTAAATCTGGAATATTTTATTTTTTTCTAAAAGCTTTATAATTTATACTACACATCTTAGCCTACAATCTATTTGGACTTAATTTTTGTACATGGTATAAGGTTTAGGTAAAGATTCATGTAGCTTTTAAAAAATTTAGTGGAATCTTATTTAGAATAGGAGTAGGATTAATAAAGTAGACGTATATGAGGGTTTTTTAAAATATGGGTTTTATTTCTAATTTAAGGGATGACTATGATATTGGGAATCTCAAGTGCTGGGAAATTCAAACTCAGTATGAGGAAAGAGGACAACCTCAGCTCAATAGTAAGTGAGATATTTACAGGGCAGGTGGGAGTCCTGTCATACCCCATAGAGAGTGCAGACAACATGTCCTGGAGTGGTCTTGCACAATCCCAGATCACAATCATTCCACTGAAATTATTCATATGCCACTTCCCCCATCCCCTGTCAAAGGGTCCTGATTTCTTCAACACAGAATATGGTCATCCAACTGGATCACATTATATAAGTGGCCACCTGCTTTAACTATGCCTATTTGCTTTTTCCATGTCCCTATCTTAAAGGAAATGCCACAGACCCCCAAATTTTATGTAATTGTCTAAGATTAATTTGGTGCTTTAATTTCAGAAAAGTATAGAAATTTCTTGCTGGAAGGGATCTCAGGGATGCTTCAGGCAAGGTAACATGTATCTAGCCCTTACTATGCATCAGACACTGTTCTGTGCAATAATTTTATGTGCAATAATCAGTTCTCACTGAAACCCTGAAAGGAAGTTTTATCATTTTCATTTCACAGACAAGGCTATTGGGGGGAATACAGAGGCTAAGCAACATGCCAAGGTTTTGTGGCTGGGGATTAGAAAGTCATGATTCAACCTGGGCAAAGTGGCTCCAAGGACTATGCTTAACCACTGCCCCAGTCACTCCCTCTCCGTGGTGTCCTGCAAGTGTACCAAGAGAACCTTGCAAGGTTAATAAATTTAAAGTGGTGAGGGAGGACCCATCCCAAGTTCCTATATTGTAACAGCTATATCTGGCAAGTTAAATGGACTATGGAATAATAAAACCCAAATATTTCTGTGTGTGGAAAACCTGAGGTCTGATAAAGACTTGGGTTATATAGTCCCAGGTACACATAAAAAGACCTTGGACAAGTCACTTAATGGACTTCAATTGCCTCATTAAAGAGAGATAATGAAAATACCTAACTGATATGAGATGTGAGTATCTAGGTAGGTGATGAATTTGGTGTTGTCTGAGTTACATATCAGAAAAATCATTGAAACAGTATTAAAATAGTGAATAGTACTTTAAAGTATTAATGTACAGCACTTTGGGAGGCCGAGGCGGGCGGATCACGAGGTCAGGAGATCGAGACCATCCTGGCTAACACGGTGAAACCCCGTCTCTACTAAAAATACAAAAAAAAAAAAAAAAAATTAGCCGGGTGTGTTGGCGGGCGCCTGTAGTCCCAGCTACTCGGGAGGCTGAGGCAGGAGAATGGCATGAACCCCGGTGGCGGAGCTTGCAGTGAGCCGCGATCGCGCCACTGCACTCCAGCCTGGGGGACAGAGAAAGACTCCGTCTCAAAAAAAAAAAAAAAAGTATTAATGTAGTGTGGTGTCCTGGGCTATGGCTGGCTGGTTGACTGTGTTTACAACTTGGTTTGAAAAGTCACGGTTCATTCTTTGGTATGTTTTTGCTGCTCAGAAATGAAGGCAAGAGCTTCTCTCTCATATTTCTCCTTCCGTAGGTAAAGATATAATTGGCCCAGCCACAAAAGTCAAGAGAACCTGAAATGCCAGTTGATATCCAGGTTTCAACTTTATCTGAAACAACTTTCCTCATAGTTTTTATCATATCCCTAAATGCAATAGACACTTGTGGCTCATTGGTAAGTCTCCTGTTTATAGCACATAACTAGAGGCTGCATAAGGAGACACCTGGTTCCGACACTATAGAAGAAATTTCCGCGGAGTATATGGGAGGCTGAATGAATGGGCTGGGTTATATGCCATTAAGTCTGGAGTGATTTTTATCAGAACAACATGTATTTCCTTCTGTATAGACAGTGGCAGAGTGTTTCAAGTTATATAACTAGCTGTTCTGGAAGGGTTTGAAGAAAAACAACAGGGGATTCAGTTAAAAGAGATTTAACCATCCTTTCTAATCCAGCTCAAAATTAGGAGCAGAGAAAAGTGGAAAATGGAAAGAAACATATAAAGGTCATATCTATTTTGATTATATTGATATTGTGGAAAGTGCAAATTTGGGGTATGGGGAAGCATTATGGATAAGCAGGGGTCATGTGATCTGGAGCCAAAGTACCCAGGGTGGTAGAGTAAGAGGAGTTAATGGATGTGATGCCATTGAGGCCTCAGTGAAATCGTCTGGTGTTCCGGGCTGGCGTCTGCTCCATTAGGGGCCTGTAGTGACTGCTATAAAGCTGTTATACTGCTCAGTTGTTCTCAATGTTGGCTGCACACTGTCATCACTGGGAGCTTCAAAATTACTGTTGCCTGAGCTTTTCTACTTGCAGAGCATTTCAGCTGCTCTAAAGAATCTCCCTAACATCTCTCGGAAGTAACCCCTTGGTTGGGTCCCTCACAGTGGATTTTTGTGAGTGCCATATAGCTTCTGTTTTAAGACAGAGCAGCCAAAATATACCTTTCAAATTGGTAGATGAGTTGTACCTTTTTTCCAGCAGCTGTGGGAGGCAACTGACTCTTATTTCCTTCCAGTGGCTTACAAATTTTCAATTAGTTGTAAACATGCTTTCCACATTTGGTAAAGCACAAATCATCAGTTTCACATGATGGGGTCACAAACAGAAACTTAATTTTATTATCTAGATTGACATTTTGTACTCAATAACTGATTCTATGGAAAATTGTCTTAATTTTATCAATAACGAATTTGAGAGTTTGAGTCAGTTTATACATTTGTACATATATATTTTTCTCTTCATTTAGAACTTACTATTTCTTATCAAACATGAAGTTACTTTCAGTCCTTTAGTCATGGAAGATTCTCAGTATTAGAGTTCTAAAGTGTCTTTCAAGTGAAGAGTGCTTTAGAAGAGAGCTGTTTCATTCGTGTTATGGGGTGCCTAGCACTTTGCAATACTTAATACAAATGAAACTATAATAGCTTTTTTGTACTTATCATGCAATAAAGGCACGGCTTATCACTGAACACACTATGCAGTTAATGCTTCATAATTCTAGTTTCAGTATCTAACAGCTACCAGCCAGAATAACCTGACCTGACCTTTTTTGTTGATGTAAAGTGATACAAACTGATGAGTCCACACAGAAGGCCCTTTTGGTAGATGGCTATTGGCTATTGTCTATTACCCTGGGACAAAGAAAATAGGCTTCTCCTGAAGCCAGAGAGAACTGGGGGAGCACAGGAACTTGGGGCAAGATGGTATATATGGAAATTATGGAATCCTTTCCCTGGAAGCCCCTTGGCTCTGGGTGTGGCCCCATCTGCTCAGGTCTAGATGACGCTGGGATATCCCAGCCTCTGGACATTCCTCACTCCTTTTCTAGGGAAACAGGGACACAGATGTGTGGCCTGAGGTCGCAGAGTCAGTCAGCATCTACCTGGAGATTCTAATTCCTTCCGCTGGGCTCCAGCCTCAAGGGGTCTGGGTAACCATTATAACTGTGCTTTACTGATTATTATTTCAAAAACATTAAAATAAAAAACAGCTTTGGAAATCACTTTCCTATCACCAACACTATTGATTTTCCACTATCGATAGATTTTTTTGTTTAAAAGGACATTTGTATGTAAATTGAGCAGGCAGGCAGATCATCATTTACATTGATATTAGCAGGGTGCTTATTGCCATTAATTATTTATTGTTTTTAGTTCTCCTGAAAGGTGGGTTTTCTGGTCTCCATTTTGCAACTGATGCAGGTTTCCAAGGACAGCATGTTGCCAAGTCCAAGTCAGTTTGGGCTTCTGTAACTCACCTGAGCATGGGAGCAGGACCTTCTCACACAGGCCAGGTAATCAGCTGCTCACTGAATGAATTTCTACATAGATACTCTCTCGGGAAAATATTCACCAGTGTTTGGAGATTTCATTCAGTGTTATTATGGAAACCTTTTGGTTCATTTGTTGCTAGCATGTTTGGTTAACTTTTACTATGGAAATTTTCAAACATTCACAGAAGCAGAGAGAATGGTATGGTGAGAACAGGCACTCAAATCCACCTTCAGCAATGAACAACATTTCTCCAATTTCATCCCTTCTACCACCAACCACTGGTTTTCTTTTGCATTTTTGTTTGCTGAAATATTTTAAAGCAAATCATAGATAGCAGGGACATATTACCCATAAATGCTTCAGAGAACAGATAAGAACCTTAAAAAAACAGAATCATTACACCATTATCACTCCTAATGAAATGAACACAATTATTTAATCTAATTTAATGCCCTCTAATCCCACTCATGATTTTCAAATGTCTAATTATATTTAGTTTTGTTGAATCTGTATCCAATATTTGTGTCTGTTTTATTTCAAGCCCTTCAGTCTGGTAAGAATGACTGAGGACCAGTTATGGGCCAGGAGCAGGGGCAACACAGACGGATAGAATCTGGTCCCTAACCCGGATGTGTTCAGAGTCTTGCAGAGAAGACAGACATAACAATAAAGTACTCTAATGTTTATGATGCAAGGAAGCCTATAACCAAGTTGTGCATCTCAGGCAGCTGGCACACAGGTGGAGGGAAGTGGAGGAGGCTGCAGGGGTGATCATAGGACATTTCAACTTCCAGTAGCTAACATTTATGAGTAATTGCTATATGCCAGTGTATTTGTCCATTTTCATGTTGTTAATAAAGACATACCAGAGACTGGGTAATTTATAAAGAAAAAGGTTTCATGGACTCACAGAGTTCCATGTGGCTGGGAAGGCCTCAAAATTATGGTGGAAGGCAAAAGGCACATCTTACATGATGGCAGGCAAGGGAGAATTAGAACCAAGTGAAAGGGGTTTCCCCTTGTAAAACCATCAGATCTTGTGAGACTTATTCACCACCAGGAGAACAGTATGGGGGAAGCTGCCCCCATGATTCAAGTGTCTCCTACTGGGTCCCTCCCACAACACGTGGGAATTATGGGAACTACAATTCAAGATGAGATTTGGGTGGGGACACAGTCAAACTGTATCAACCAGGGACTGTTTCAAGTATGTCTTAACACATTAAGTCCCCTCAACAATTGCACAAGGTAGATATGACTATTATACCTAGCCTAGAGATGGAAGTACAGATTGGTTACATAATGTAACTATTGAAGGGCAGGTAGGAGTTTGACAGGTAGCAAACTGGAGCAGGATATTTGGCAGAGGAGATTCCGTAAGGAAAGAACACAACATGCAGGTTCACAGCGGCTGATATGTGTCCCAGCCAGAGATGGGGGTGGAGGCAGGGACGTCGGGGGAGGGGACACTAGGAAGATGGGCTGATAGGAGGGTGGGAATGTATAAAGGAGGCAAAGGAGTCTGGGCTCCTTTAGAAAATGGAATATCACTGAAAGTTTTTAAAAAGACAGTGATAAAATCACATTTGTATTTTGGAAATAAAAATCTTCTGGCACAGTGAAAAATAAAGTGGGGTAGGGATTGCCTGAGAAATCTCTGGGAAATAGCAGTGGATAAGCCAGGTAAGAAATAAGATCTATTCTACACTGATTATTTTCCTAAGGGTTCTTAGGACATTCTTTTATTACTATAAAAAGTAATACACACTCATTGTAGAAAATTTGGAAAAGACATATAAAAGAAAAAAAAATGTCCTCCCAGAAGATGTATTTGCTAAGATTTTGATATCTCTCCTTCCAGTTTTACACACACACACACACACACACACACGCACACACACACACGCACACGCACACACACACACACACGCACACATTTTCTTTTTCTAAAGTTTGGATCCTAACTATATATTGTTTTGAATCCTGCTTCTTTCACTTAATATAATGCCTTAATATTTTCAGTGTCATTAGATATTAAAAAACATGACTTTGAATGAATATATTATTCCATTAACTGATTAAAGTGGTTACATCACCATCTATTAATTATTCTCCTATTCTTGGACACTCAGTTTCCTTTTTCTTTGCATTTCAGAGGGTAACCTTTCCTTACACTTATACGAAACTTCTACACCCATGTCAGAATTGAAATTCTTGATCACTAAGAGCTTTGACTAATGTAATTATTGAAGTTTTCCACTGAAACCATCCTCTCATGCCCAACTGCAACAAGCTGGTAGCCACAAAGAGAGGAGACACTGAACTTCAAGAAGCTGATGTGCGGTCTGCACTTGCAGCTCCAACCTCCGCCTACCATAGTGCATTTTGGATAATAGCTTACTAAGCATATGGCTTGACTTGGCTCTGACCTGGGTTTGTAAGTGAGGTTAACACTCATGCTTTTACTGCTGCCATCAGGAAAACTTTTTTTTTCTTTCTGGATACTGTTCATTTGGCACAATAGCCACCAATTAAACCTATTAACAGCTATTTCCATAATAAAAATATCTGATTTTTGAGAGCTTACAAAGAAGGGCAGGTTTCTCAGCTGTTGAAAGTAGATGCTATTTGGTAGGAAACATTCTAAATACTCAAATGTTCACTTGCATGCCACTGAGGAACTCATTATAGTAAGTCCATCTATTGTACCCATTTTTTACTGTACCTCTATATCAATCATTTGAATTCTTTCAAAGAGTGCCACGGTTAGGTTACTTGGGAATCCAGGTATAAATGGAATTTGTCCATGTTTATGTGTAATCTTATCAGATCATATATAATAGAAGGATAGGAATTAGTGGTAATGGATCAAATCAATTATTTATCCTCCTCCCAAGTAATATGATAAGCCAGGAACACAGTGTGAAAATACAGGAAATTTAGTTGGTGGTGCTTCTGATTAAAAAGGGAGAAGAAAAAAGGAAATTAATACAACAGAGAAGTGGCCATGTTAACAACAGAATGTTTTTCAGTAGTTCATTTTGATGTGCACAAATATTGCTGTTTATATTCAATGGATTTTCACTACTGTTACAGTCAGTGGTGTTGCGTGTGGTGTTTCACACCTGTAATCCCGGCACTTTGGGTGGCTGAGGCAGGAGGATTGCTTGAGGCCAGGGGTTCGAGACCAGCCTGGGCAACATGATGAAACCCCATCTCTGTAAAACATTTTTTAAAAAATTAGCTGGGATGGTGGCACATGCCTGGAGACCCAGCTGCTCAGGAGGCTGAGGAAGGAGGATCTCTTGAGCCCAGGAGTTTGAGGCTGCGGTGAGCTATGATCACACCACTGCATTCCAGCCTGGATGACAGAGCAAGCTCCTGTTTTGAAACAAAACAAAACAAAACAAAATTAAAAGCTAGTGGTTTATTAATTTGTCTACTTCAAGAAGTAACCACCATGTATCACTTGGAGGCTGGCTACACCTGAGCAAGGTGTGTGCACCACAAGAATCCACGGCTACTAGTATCCAGGCAGGCCCCCGTGAGATGAAAGTTAGGCAACTTTGCTCAAAGGAGAGCACCACGATCCTTGGAAACTTTTCTCAACAGAGGCAGACACATGTGTTTCTTTCAAGGATGTTTGGACAAAGCCACGTTTCCTCACCTCCCACAAAGGAATTAAAAGCACTTTTCTTGCAGGGTTGGACAGGATTTGGTTGAGGACAGTGAGCTGACTCTGAAGACTTCAAGTTCCTGTTTAGATTTTAAGAAGCATCATTCTCAGGTGCCTACCTTGGAAATCTTTCTCAGACATCTCTGCAGTGATAGGTCATGGGTACATGGTAGGCATTTATGAATTGTCTGTTTTTACTAAAAAAGCAGAAATATGATGTTAAGAAATTACATATACAGATGGTATGAAAAATAGAATATTGAAAAAACAAAACAGATCCCTGAAAGAATTCCCATAATTCCATTATCCAAAGAAAGCCTTTGTTAATGTCTATCTGTCTTTTTCAGGCTTTGTTATTTTTGATATATATGTACAATATAGTAGTTAAGACTACAATCTCTTTAAAATCAGGTGAATCTCGACTCAAGTACCTGTTCTCCTACCTAGCAGCTGTGTGAACACTTAGCCTTGCTGAGTCTCTTTTCTCTCTTACATGAAAGGAAGATAAAAATACCTACATTATATGGTAATTGAAATATTTAAATAAGCTAACATGTGAAATTATGTTATTATGTTTAGCAGGGTGGCTAATTAACAGGGTGACTATTGTTAGCATTATTAGAGTTGTGATTTTTGTATTCAACATTATAACCTGTTTTCTAGATTAGTATACACTTAACACAATCATTTTTGCCAAGTGCATAATATTCCATCACATATTTTACTAAGTTGTTATAATTTAGCATATTTTGTTTCTTTAGAAACCTAAACTATTTAAAAATTCTCCACTTTAGAAAATATTATTAAAAGTATAGAATAGCAATAGAGATAAAAGAAAAATGTATCAAAAGAGAGAAAAGAAAAACTTAATCCACTCATATGCGTAATCTGAAATATGCCACAGTTTTTTCAGTCTATTAAATTCCTTTGACTCCTTGAATTTTTATCCATGGAAAATTACTGCAAATTGACAGAATGGCAAGCTGGTTGTGAAGACCTTGTCACATGGCTGGGAAGAACTCTTGCCAGCAACTAATGCAAAAGCAAATATGCACTTTCAGAGAGCTTTAGTTGGAAGCAGTCAAAACTAACCCTTCAAATCACTAGGAAGTAATTAAGTGGATAACAGCATTATAGAAGGGTCAGAAAATAGATGATTCGAGGTTGGAGTGATTAGAGGTTCTGTGGACATAGTATCCAAGTTGAACTTTTTAAAGACAGAATCAGGATTTTTGAGAGGAGCAGGGGAACTTCCCTGCTATGGACAAGTTTGGCCGAGGGTGAAAATAATACGAGAAAAGGAAGGGGATGCACAATGAATGTGCGTTTGTGTGTATGTGTATGTGTATGTGTGTATATATGTGTTACAATCAAGATACTGGCCTCATTAAAGTGGAAAGTACTTGTGGAGTTGTTTTAGGCCATTCTTGTATTGCTGTAAAGAAATACCTGCAATTGGGTAATTTATAAAGAAAAGAGGCTTAATTGGCTCACGGTTCTGCAGGCTCTACAGGAAGCATGATACTGGCACCTGTTTGGCTTCTGGGGAGGCCTTAAGAAACTTAAACTCATGGCGGAAGGTAAAGAGGAAGCAAGCACTTCATATGGCCAGAGCAGGAGCAAGAGAGGGAGAGAGGGGGGTTCCACACACTTTTAAACAGCCAGATCTTGTGAAAACTCACTCACTATCATGAAAACGGTACCAGAGGGATGGTGCTAAACCATTCATGAGAAATCCACCCCCGTGACCTGATCACCTTCCACCAGGCTCCACCTCCAACACTGGGGAGTACATTGCAACATGAGATTTATGAGATGTGATGGGGACACAGATCGAAACCATATCAGAAGCAGAGGGAAATATATAGAGAGCTTGAAAAAGGAGACCTGAGTGCTAAGAAGGGAAATTGGCTAAAATAGGATTTTAACTTTTTAAGTGACCATGTGGAAGCTAAGAGAAGCCATTGGTGACAATTATCATATAAACTTGTGTTCTCCCTGCAGTGAGGAAAACTGTAATATGAGGGATTATATCAGAGAATCAGAGTCCTGAACAGCACATTGCTGAGACTTCCTTAGTGGAAACATTATGGCCACTGACTTCCATAAACCTTGGGCTTGAAGCTCCTCCTTGATTGTTGCCCTCAAAGACCAATATGCTCATTATCCCATCCCATGTCACTCACTTCTGAATCCCATGCTGTGCAAATGCATTTCATTTGGAGAACCTGCATCACAAGGAAGAACTTAGGTTTTGAGCCATAAAGAAGTCAGGGATTGCAAATTTTCTGAATGAATTGTATAGGAAATTATCAGAACATAGAAAGATGGTTCAAAAATGTTCTTGTACCTGCTAAAGTAACAAATGTCTACTACCAGCTTTTATGCGGGAGGAGGGTTTTAGTTAATCATAAGCATCTTTGTTTACTTTCTTACATGAGAGAATCCAATAATGTCACTTCTTAAGTTTACAGTGGAGAAAAAAAGTTCTTACGGCCTTTCTGATTTCTGTGAAATATTTGGACCCTCGACTATGTGACAGCCAGAGTAATGGAGCTTTGTATGTATCGAAGGACCCCAAACAGAGGAGCTCATGCCATTGTGATTTAATAGATATGTAGTGAGTACCCACATAGGTACCAAAACCTAGGGGAGGGATTGAGATTCCTGTAACCTTCCCAATTTCATACTCCTTTCATGCTCCTGTTGCCAGTCAACTTTCAACCTCCACATTAACAAACAACTCCTGCATCTCAGTGACTTTCATTCATACAGGTTGATTTCTTGCTCACCATTATGGGATGCAGGCTGAAGGGTGATATGAGGCCAAAAGCAAGGAGTTACGGCCTAACATTGGAAGTTTTTTGTTTGTCTGTTTGTTTTTTAGCAGCCATACCACTCTATTGCTACATGTCATGCTTGCAGTCATGTGAACCCTTAATTCCTTCCCATGCTCCACATATTCCTGATTCATCCTATGCTGCCTCTCTTCTGTCTTTTGTTATTAGTCCCAGTTTGGATCACATGTCAGGTGGTTTCACACCAAGAAACTTTATAGAGAGAAGCTGTCTCACTGCTTGTGTGATTTCCTCAAAAAGTTCTTTTCTGATAAAATTTTAGTTTTAATTGACAAATAATAATTATATACATTCATGGGGTAAAATGTGATGTTTTGATATATGTTTACATTGTGGGATGATTAAAATCAAGTTAATTAACATATCTATCAACTTATATACTTATTTTTTTTGTGGTGAGAATGTTTAAAATCTCTTTTGGCAATTTTGAAATATACAATACATTATTATTAACCCGAGTCACTGTAGTTCAAAGTAATTTTTCAGGTTGCTTCTACCCCATTTGTTACGGCCTAAATTGTACCCTCTCCAAATTTATATGTTGAAGCCCTAACCCCCAATGCAACTATGTTTAGAGAAAGCGTAATTACCTTTAAAGAGGTAAAGTTAAATTAGGTCATAAAGGTGGGGCTCTAGTTCAATAGGACTGGTGTCCTTATAAGAAGAGGAAGAGACACTAGGCTTCTTCCTTTCTAACACAGAACTTTGTTATCCTCCCTCTTTGTTATTTATTTACTTATTTTTAAAATAAATATCAGGAACCAACAGAGGAGAACTCGTCCCATCTGGGAGTCTAGGGCCAGGGGAACACATTATTCTGTTCCTGATTTTTCCCATTTTCTCACTTTCTCTTTATGTTCTAAACCTCATAATTCCTTAAAATCTCCATATTTCTTCGGATTCTTTTCTCATGGGAGCAGTGGCAACACCCCTTTATGTGTGCTCTGAGGAGGGAGACGGGATCAGATGAGGCTGTTTATGAGAGACTACTGTTTATAAGTCCAGGGTTTATAGTTGTCTTTTCCTGTATATGTACGACAACTTGAAACATTTAAATTAAAATTCTACCTAGAGCATACAATGCTTGAATTACATCAATTTTTGGTGGGCACATGAGAGAATTATTCTCTTGTGCTTGGGCACAAGAAATACTTGTAGACTAATGTCGAAATGTCCATCATTTTCTTTTCACATTAAAAATAATTACACAGGCTGATACCCATATTCATGCCAAGTCTCTTTTTTTTTGTGGTATTTTTCTCTTTCTATAACTTAGGACATTTTCCTCAGCATTTCATCATCTTGTATAACCAAAAAGTAATTCCTTTCAATTGATTCAATCAGAAGGCTGAAAACCATAATTATATTACCACAGAGATCATTAAAAATACATACAACTGAATAACAACAATGAAAACACCCTTTGGCTGTATTTTTCTTTGTTCTTTATCCACAGAGGAAATAAATTCCAAATACCTAATTGTGAAGGGTGAAGTTGGCTAGCCTTAGGGTTAAAACTCATGGTAGATATTAAATTTGCTAGAAAGCCAAGCAATTGACTGTGTACTTAAGTTGTAAATTAACATGCTCTTTATATAAAGATAGATTCACCAATCTGTGCCTTCAGTATCTTCCCCATACTGTGTGTGTGTGTGTGCATGTGCGTGCGTGCGCATGAGCGCATGTGCATAGTGTCTTTGGTTCCAATAAAACCATAAGAAAAAACAGAAAAGTTTACAAATTTCACAAAAGGTAATTCTACAGGGAATTGTGGGTGTTGTATTAATGACTTTCCTAGATAAATATTGCCTCTTAGGTAGTTGCATTAGCATTAAAATGACTCAGTTTCTTCACTGATGCATTTATTTTACTTTAATTTGCTATGATTTCGGTGTACCAGGATGCTTTAGAAAAAAAAAGGTAGTTAAATTACAGAAGCTAATAACTTTCTCAGTTTAGTTTTTATTTAAATTCCTTCAAGATCTAATGATTTTCTAGATCAATTCTGGGTTCAAATCTGCCAGGTAAGGAATCTTATCATTTTGGATTCAACAATGTTATTTTCTAAGAGGTTTTTTTTCCAGAAGAAATCTTTCACTTCTATTTGTCATAATTGCTTATGTTATTTGATCTTTGTAATGGGCAAAATCCAAGAGACGACACTCCTAATCATCAAAATGTCAAACATCCTTGAGAAAAGTGGTAAAATAGGATTCATGCCTCATAAGCTTTGGGGCAAATGCGAGCTTTTAATGTCTGAATACAGGGACTCCTCCTTGTCAGAGGGCAGAACTGTCACTGGAGGGTGGGAGGAGGTGCATGGCAGAGATTTGGACACATGGGATCACTTATCTTTTGGATTATCGTCAGGTTCGCCCACATGCCTAGCTGGTAGCTCTCTGTCTCATTCCTTCAAGGCTGCATTGTGGATCAGCATGAGCACTGCACACACCTGGGCGCTGAGTCAGCATCCATGTTGGTGAAAGGGGAGCAACCCAGCGTTAGCATTTGGCTAGAAAAGCAAAGTTTAAACATTGTGTTCTTATGCAGTGTAGTAAGAGCAAGAATGTCATGTTATTTACATTTTAGGTTCTACTTATCATGCAGAGTCACAGGTTTATATAATAGGACTGTGCATGGACTGACTTGTGTCCATAACACAAATACCTCTGTTGAAGCCCTAACCTCCAATGTGACTGTTTTTGGAAATGGGACCTTTAAAGAGGCAATTAAGTTTCAATGGGATCAAAGGGTGGGGCCTCAATTCAATGGGACTAGTGTCCAAAGAAGAAGAAAGGGAAGAAGAGGAAGATGGAGAAGAGAAGAAAGCCTCTGCTCACACAGAGAAAAGGCCATGTGAGAACACAGCAAGAAGGTGCCATCTGCAAGCCAAGGAGAAGCCAACCCTTGAACTCCCAGCCTTCAGCACTATGACAAATGAACTTCTGTTGCATAAGCCACCCAGTCTGTGGTATTTTATGGTAGCCGTAGCAGACTGATACACTGCTCATTAATAATTCCAGAGAAATTGTGTATTGAAAAAGGAGTCCATTATATTTATTTCTACCATTTGCACACTTGGTTGAGTATTGTCAACAAGCTGTCCTCTTATTTATTGAAAATAATGTATCTCAAGCCTTAATATTTTATTGCCATATAATTAAGGAGACCAGAGAAACCTCTAATCTTTTCTGATAGGATAGTAACCCAGTCACTACTGAAAGATGCAGAGAATTAAAAGTCAACTTAGTTATCAGGCACTCTTATGAATAAAAGACCATCAGATTGTGGGCTCATGAAGGGGCTGAAAAACATGACATGCATTGCATTCATCTGTATTTCAGGAAGACCCATAAGCCTTAAATGGGAACGTCTGAAATGTAAGTGCAAAGCAGGATTGCATGATATACACACTTTGCTGGAACTACCCATTCTTTAACACAGGAACAGAAAATCTAATACCACATGGTCTCAAAAGTGGGAGCTAAACATTAGGTACTCATGGACATAAAGATGGCAACGATAGACACCAGGGACTACTAGAAAGAAGGTAGGAGTGGAACAAGAGTTGAAAAAAACTATGAATAACTATTGGGGTACTATATTCAGTACTTGGGTGACAGGATCATTTGTACCCCAAACCTCAGCATCATACAATATTCCCAGGTAACAGACCTGCACATGTATCCCCTGAATCTAAAATAAATTTGAAGAAAAAAAAAAATGAACCACCCATTGTCAAAGGCAGGCACTGTCATCATTTTATTATACAGTTGGATGATAGTTTGGGATAATAACCAATAAATATCAAGAGATGCCTCATGAGAATTGTTACAGAAGGATGAAAGAAACAAATTAATGCCTAATTTTTTTTTTCTTTTTCTTTTTTTTTTTGAGATGGAGTCTCACTCTGTCACCCAGGCTGGAGTACAGTGGCTCGATCTCGGTTCACTGCAACCTCCACTTCCCAGGTTCAAGCAATTCTCCTGCCTCAGCCTCCCAAGTAGCTGGAATTACAGGCGCACACCGCCATGCCCAGCTAATTTTTTTGTATTTTAGTAGAGACAGGGTTTCATCGTGTTGCCCAGGCTGGTCCCGAACTCCTGAGCTCAGACTTTTTTTTTTTTTTTTTTTTTTTAATTATAAGATGAGGTCCTGCTCTGTTGCCCAGGCTGGAGTGCAGTGGTGTGATCATAGCTTACTCCAGCCCCACATTCCCGGGCTCAAGCAATCCTTCCCACTTCAGCCTCCCCAGTAGCTGGGGGCTATAGATGCACACTGCTATGGCTGGCTCTCAGTTAGTGTTTTTAAGCTTTAAACGTGAAGATATGCACATACAACACCAATGAAGTGACAGAGAACAACTTGTCTTCCTCTATTTACCTTGTCTTTTTTAGATAAAGATTCTATCAGCATGGTAGGAGGAGAGAGTCAAATTTAAGGAAGAAAGTTTAGATTCAGGGAGGCTTTTGAGAAGAGGCCCATAGCTAGTTCAGACAAGGGGTGGGGAAGACACGATTAAAACCTCAGATGAGTTAGATCATCTGAGAGTTGAGGAGACCTATTTCTTTCTTCCTGGGTATAGCTCATAGACATGACAATTTTCCTAGTATATAAAGCCTTGCCCATGACAGGGGATGCTTTGAGTAGAAGTGTTTAGACATGGGTCAGAAATAGTCTTGAGTAGTTTTTTCACTCCTACTCATAGATTTCTTGTGTGTTCTTGAGAGGCTCAGATATGGACCCAGGGAAGTCTTACAGCCAAGGGGAAGCGACCTCACAGCATGTGTCTCTGTAACTCAACCACTGAAGAGTTGAGATGCTGCAGATACTTCAATTGGTGCATGGACAGGTGATGTTCTTGCACTTCTAGGTCTTGGTCTGTGCCTGTCCCCAGGAGCCTAAGGGCCATCTCTGAGGAGGACCCTCAATTGCATAAGATTTCGTTTCCGGCTTCCTTGTTCTCAACCAATGCAATGGGCCATCCAGATGAAAAAAAATAGGTTTGCTGTAACAATGAAAAGCATTTATTTCTTATACATCTGAGTTGGAGCCTGAGAGTCAGGGCTGCTACAGTTGCGTATAAGCAGTTGCTCTTAACTGGCACACACCTGGGTGCTGAGTCAGAATCTATGTTGTATTAATGACTTTCCTAGATAAGCATTTCCAGGCAACCAGTTCCCACCTGCTAGAATGGAAACGTTTGGTATTAGAGAAGTGGGTGTAGAAAGGCAAGGGGTTGCCCAGCAACTTGTTCCCTCAGACCTACCTCCATGATTGCTCAACTTTAAGATATTGAGAGCTTCTGCTCTAAAGATTGATTGATCTATGAGGGCTTTGTGGGGAACATTTGCTTCTAGTCCTTTGTGTCTGCTGTTGTTCCAAATCCCTGAAAGAGACTGCTCATCGCCAAACCCTCAACTTGGTACTGAGCACAGATTATAGAAGGTTTGGGGTTGGTTTCAGGTGACCCAAGGCAAGCTAGATTCTTATCACCAACCCAACTAAATGCAATTGCAGATTGACCTTGGAGCCATGATGACCTTCCTAGAACACTCTAAACTGGGAGGAAGTGGATCAGGGACAGAGGCCTAGGACATAATAGCCTCAGGCTCCAGAACGGCCTAGGACCTGTCTTTCCCCAACTTAGTTTTCCTCTTATCAGGCTGTCTTAGAACAGGAATGGTCCTCAGGTGACCAGATCCTCCCCATACTTAGCCCAGTGGGCATTCTCCTGAGTGCTCTTAACAAATACCACTTAACTAAAAGATTTCCTGCCAGATTAGGCCACTTTCTGTTTTTAGTGGCTTGAAGGTGAGTGAGTCTGTTTCTGTTCTTTGTGTGTCCTCTTATAAAAACCACTGTCACCCGCTTCATGCTTTGCAAATAGCTCTTTTTGCTATAGGTAAATCCCTGAGAGTCTGCACATCTTTCCTATTAGGGACAGAAGCTCCAATCTCCCCTTTAGGTATTTTTAAAGTGCAACCCACCCAATGTATAATAATCGAGTCTTCTTACTCCGTGGTTACATATTGATACTCTTTAAATGACTTGCTTTTGTTGTGCCTTCTATTACAGAGCTGTTTTAGGGAGGCAGGTTGGAACCGGGCATACAGTTTGTCATGTGTGACTTGCAGGAACCCATTTGTCTTAAGAAGGGAGACTGGAGTGCAGTGTGAGAGGGCACTACAGTGAAATTCATGGCCTGAACTGGAAAGGGATAAGAGTACTGGGAAGAGGCATGAAGATGGGAGTAGTAGACCTGAAGCTTTCTTCTAGAAATTGCCAACAGAAAAAATACGTTATTTCCCATTAAGAATTGTTGACAGGGAAAGAAAACAAAGAGAGAAGCCAAGGGAAGAATATCTATTAGGAGGAATAATGTTGGTTCCCTTGATGTTAAACCTATTTTTTTTTTCCCTGACAGACTTGTGTCTGCAGTTGAACAGAGGTTATTGGCTGCAGTAAGTGCCCTCCACTGCAACACCAGCAAAGGCTGTACTTCCAATCACGAAGAGTCACACACTGTCTGAGATTGATAAAGCGCAAGTACACAAATGCAGTGAGCACCAACAACACATTTGAGCAAGGGACACCCAAATATGTTAATTCTCTTCAACCAAGAAGAAAGAGCTCTGCTTATTTCCAGAGCAAGCACAATTTGGCAAAGGCCCTGGGATGGTCGTTCTCAACCGAGAGTAATTCCCTGTCTCCCTGCTTCCCACAAGGGACATTTGGAAATGTCTAGACACACTTTTGGTCATCACAATTGGTGGTGGGCCAGCAGGATACTACAGTTATCTACTGGGTAGGGGTGAGGGATGTACAGGACAGTCCCCCATTACAGAGAATTATCTAGTTCATGCTGTTGAGAAACTCATGTCTAATATTAATTTCTAATGTGTTTCAAGATAAAATGGACACTCACAACACAGTGTGTCTTCATCACATTGCTTTTTAGATACCTGCTACAGATTAGACATGAAAAAAAATGATTCATTGTTCAAATCACTGGAAAAAGCAACTTACAGTTAAAACATATGCTAACAGACCTGCTTCTCTCTTTCAGGAGACAGATTTACAAATAAATGGTGATGGTTTTTTGTTTTTTAAAATTTTTGTTTGTTCTTTTTTTCTAGAAAATATCCTGGCTTTTATGTGTATCGATGAATGTGGTCTTTATAGAACTTTCACACATTAAAAAAAATAGTGAGCACTTAAAAGCCAATTTATTAGACTGTAGGATGGTTACATTACATAGTAGCACACATGAATTTTTTTTTAAATCTCAGCTCTTGTGAAGAACAAAAATGCTTATTTTAGATGAAAGTGTAAACTCTACTTGAATGTCTGACAGAATAGGCATCTATTTCAGCATTGAGAAGAAAATTGATCGTTCGTTATGAGAAAGATTACAGCCTGTTCCTATCATATCTAAAACCTGAGTCATTAAAGTTGAAAACGTTCACAAAGACCTTATACTTTAACCACTTAGGAATTTTCATGGGCTGATATGTCCTTGGGGATGGGGAGATGAGGCAATATTTACTGTGACATTTTTGTGAGTAGTTTACCTTTCCCTGGGACCACTCCATTTATACACATTGGGAGATGATCATGGTGTTAAGACTCTTAAGTCAATAAGAACATGACTTTCCTCTAGGATGTTTCATCAAGCAGTTGGGTTGATAATGAGAAGTGTTTTCAAAGACAGAATCTTAATATAGAGCTTTTAAGCTCTTATGAATTCACATCAGTAGAAATAATAAGCTTACCATCACAGGCTAGTGTGTGTCTATTAAGTGAAACTAATTTTACTTAATCTTAATTAATTTTCAATTTCTATTTTGTCTCCTCTGTTCCTGCATTATTCTCGTAATTACAGCTTATGCTTAGCTTTGCTGATACTAGAAATCAAAGTTAAATGAGGAAAGGAAGCCAAGTTCAAATCTGCTTAGGTGGCAGGGTCCAGGGGATCAAAGTCTTACTTGAATGTGGAGATGGAAGTTTCTCTGAGAAGGTTGTGTGCATATGAGTGCATGCGTGCGCATGTGTGTATTTGCCTTGTTTCAATCTTCACAGACAGTAGCTCCCTTCTCCAAATATTTGAGGCTGGTAGGCCATTTTTCTACCTAAAAATATCTTATTGAAACAGCCAGAGTCATATTATTGTTAGTACAGTATTTAGATGTTGTATGAAATTACTAAAAGATAATCTGTAAACTATAGCAACTATGCTTCTCAAACTGACCTGATTACTTTCATATATACACAGAATGGAAGAATCCTAGAATCTTTTCTCAAGGTAATTGTAGATTGCCATAACTAATTACAAAATTGAACAGTTCGTGTCAGTTGATACTTATCACTTAATCACATTTCTAAGTATTTGGTCTTGCTTCCTAAATTAATTTTTTATTCTATTATACTGGGTTGAACTTTTATTCTTAACTCCCGTCAAAGATTAAAAAAAAAAAAACAACTCTGGTTCTCTCTTAAATTTTCTCCTAAAAGCAGTTGAATTATCCTGGACCAGTGATGAGAAACTGTTCCCAGGACACTTCTAAGACAGGCGATGCTGGTCTAGATTTGTGGGCGATGTTACCTCTCATTCCTTGTCAGCTCCATGACGTGTTGCTAGAGCATTTCAGTTGTCTGGGTTTTTATCATTCTCCATGACACTCGCAGAGAAGGAATGTGAGTATCTGGTAGCTCTGGCCAATGTATTGCCATGTCCACCTGTCACCAATAATAATGTAATGAGGACAAAGGAAATCTCCTTCTTCAGTATCCACTTCAGAACTTCTGGTTTAAAAATAGCATTTGGTTAGCAGCCCCTAAAATAAACATTTACACAGAAAAGGTGAAAATTCTATAGTCTGATGGAAACCTGAAACTGACCATTTACCTATTGCCAGAAGCTAGAACATTGCACTAAGTACCGAAGGCTGGTTGAATGAGTCTGAACACTATGGTCAGTGGTCCTGCATGCGGGCAGGATAGCCTTTTCAGCATTTCCCATTGTCTGCCACCAATATAGAACTTAAGATTTTCATCATTTAAAAAACTCAACAGCCCTTGTGTCATAGGAACTCCTCAATCCCTTTACTTTTCTTTCCGCTTCAACCTAAAACTCCTAGACAGCAACTTGATAAAAAGGAAATGAGGCGGGGGATAGAACAGGATGGTAGTCCATGAGAGCAGAGGTAGGAGAAATCCTGGCTGTATCGTGTTTTCTTACATAATCCACTTGTTTAGAGTCAGATAGCTAAAGAGTGGGGCTGGGAAGACGCCATCTCATTGAAGACAGTTTTGTCGGTTAGAGTAGAGCAATAAACCTAGGATCTCTGTGCGCATCCACACATAGTTCCAAAAAAGAAATTTGATGAAGACACAACCGGACAAATGAGAGAGCCAAAGTTAAAATGTACATCCTGTCTTTTGGATGCTGGGTTTGGCAGATCTCTTATTAAAAGAAAAAAATATATATGTAAATACACACACACATATAAAGAACAAAGGGAGTAGAATATCATCCATGTTACAGGTGAGTACGACTCTCTGGGCCCAGTTTCACGTGGGTGGTTAAAGAATTTACCAAGACAGTTGTAGGTAAAGAAAAGCAGATTTACTACAGAAAGTGTGAAAACGCGGTGAAAGGGTGCAAAAGGTAGGATGGCAGAGAAGGGGCTGTCTGCAAGGAAACAAAGAATCGCTGGGGATTTTCTAGAAGAGTGTTTATGCGTATGCTGAAGAGAGCTTTGTGCAGTACTGATAACGCCAAGGTTACAGTGAGCTAGTTTGCAGGTGTCTGGTGATAGGTGGGCACAGGAAGATTATGAGTTATTTGCGCAGGAGGGCTATGTGTCCCAGACCATGAAGAAAGACAGACTTAGAGCTTATCTGCTTTTACTTTTTGCTTTCCCTTGGTCCTTCCAGCATGACTCCTTTTACCTAATTAGGACTCCACAATCCAGAAGACATCAGTGAAGAGCAGACCTCTGAAAAAGAATTATTGTAGGAATGAGAAAAAAAAAGTAGAAAACTGGCATCATATATGGGATATTAAAAAAGAAAAAGAAAAAAGAAAAAGACAGGCAGGGTTATCATAAAATAGAAGCAAGAATTCATACTAAATGAAATTGTAGTTTGGTAACATTAGAAATATATTGTTGAAAAATAAAGGTGCATAAATAGAATTAAAGCAGTACAGAGCAGAGTGAAGTTACAAACAATCAAACAGGTGTTATAAGCAATCAAAAAGACAAACTTGAGAAATTCTACTAGGATGCAGAGGAAGAAAAAAATCAAGGGTTGAAAATAATGCAAGAAAATGAAATGTATGGAGGATAGAGAATGGAGAGCCAACCTGAGAATTATAGGTGTTCTAGAGAAAATAAATAACAAGTAGAACAAGAACAGAAGCAATTATTCCAATATATCATTAAATAAAAGTTTCCTGAGTTGAAAAAGAATGAACAAGCAGATCAAAAGAGCTCACCATGTTCAAAGTAAATTAAATGAAAAGAGAACTTTGTTACATTTGAATTACAGGGATGGAGGAAAAGAGACTATAAGCATTCATGTAGAAAAAATGGTGAAAAACAAAAAGAACAAAGCTAAGTTGGCCTTAGCCTGACTTTTTCTCTGGACACAATGGAGCAACGTCTACAGAATTTTGAAAGAAAACATTTTTACATGACCATTTTATATTTAGCCCAGTTAAAAAAATCTACTAATATAAAAGTAAGACCTTTACAGATATACTAAAAATATGCCAACCATCTAATTTTTCTGAAAACAAAATTACCTGTAGTGACATATTTTAATATATGAAATTCAAGAAGAATTAAGCCCAGGTAAAACATGACTGCCAGAATGCCCAGTGCTTTAAGAGATGGGCAAGAACATAGTTAACTTACCAAGTCGCGAGGCAAACTGTCACCCAAGCAAATGTGATTAAACTGGCCACAGTAAGAAAACTACAAGAATTTGAAGAATTTGCTCCCTTTTTCCACAATGTCATCTGGATGGACCCTAAAAGTAAATATTTTTATTGCAAATGATTGCTCATTGTCGCGGAAGCATCTTTTGAACTAGCCACAAGTGTATCTGAAAAAGCGTGTTTTAGATGAAATTTGCCACTGGATGTGGGTTCTGGAGTCACACTACCTGGATATTACTCCTTGTTCCATCAATTACTCCACATACCACTCCCCTCTAGGGGCCTCAGTTTTATTACTTGTAAAATGGAAATATTGTAGACTTTCTGGCATAAAATTTTTGTGAGGATGAAATAAGTCAACACACATAAGGTACTTAGAACAGTACCCAGAACCTTGTTGCTAATAAAAAGATGTCGATATACACCATGTGTAATGTGGTGAGACCTGATATATATACACACCATATGAGACGGGATACACATCAGTAGATTTGCGTTTTCTTTGGATTGTGGTGATATTTTTTCTGTTTCTCTAGTTTATAAGATTTTACTTAGTGAGCTTGCATTACCAGTTGAACAAAGTATAGGCTTAAAGTAAAAATTCTGATGTAAAAATAAAAATAAATTAGAGCTATTATGTAACTTTAATTTATGTATTATAATTCCACATTTATTATAGCAATAATGGGTGTACAGTCGACACCAGTAATTCAAATTCGATTACTTGATATTATTTGGATTTGATTTTTTCTTAGTATCTAGGAGGGTCATGACATCATTTCCTTTTAAGAGTTCATGGAAATAGACATTGCTTTTACCCTCCTCCTGGCTACACTGGTGTTTCTCAGGGCTGTGTTTGGTTTTCATTTCTCATGCCTGTAATCCCAGCACTTTGGGAGGCCAAGGTGGGTGGATCACCTGAGGTTAGGATTTCGAGACCAGCCCGGCCAACATGGTGAAACCTCGTCTCTACTAAAAATACAAAAATTAGCCAGGTGTGGTGGTGGGCGCCTGTAGTCCCAGCTACTCGGGAGGCTGAGGCAGGAGAATGGCGTGAACCCAGGAGGCAGACATTGCAGTGAGCCGAGATTGAGCCACTGCATTCCAGCCTGGGTGACAAGAGCAAAACTCTGTCTCAAAGAAAAAAAAAATTGTCCTGAACAACTAAGAAGGAAGAGAGGAGTTAAGTGATCTGGGGCGTAATAGTTATTCAGATCTGTCTCATTTTTATCACTCCTATTTCCTCTATTAACCTGTCCTAACTATGGTAGTGAAGAAATAGACATGTTCAAACTACTTTTGTGGTGGTCATGGTAGGCAAGCAATTCTCCATAACCTCATATGACCACATTGCACATGACTACCAAATCAAATAGCCATCCTGCTTGACTCAAGTGTGAGAATTAGATAGAATTAAGATTTACCAGATGGCTACATGTTTTTAAGTGATAGGGTAATGTTTGTTGTACTGGTTTTGAGTTTTAACTCTTAAAGTTTTACCCTGAAGCCTTCCCTTTGCTCTTTAGTGCTTTATCCCATGATATGGAAATGTGGCACTGTGCTTTGAAAACATTCTTTTATGTCTGTGCTATAATGCCAAAGCTTGTTCTGACAAAACCTCTATGGTTTTAATGGCCAACTACCGGACCATGGATTCCATGTCAATAATTGAACATTTCACTTTTGGAGAAAACCAGACATGTAACCATGGTTTGTAAGGATCTCATAAAGCTTATTTTGAAATTTTTTAAAGCCAAGTTGTTTGCACATTATCTCATTTCTTCTGAATATCATTTTTTTGTTCAGCGATAAGCAGTGTACTACTTACTTTGAAATCAATCTCTCCAGTTGCTTTACATTTTTTTAAATTTGGATTTTTTTTTGTTCATGTGCATTCCCTAAATCTCTTCTGCTTAAGGATTTTAATTCAGTATTATATTGAATGTGCCATTGGCATTAGTATCACTTTTATATCAGTTTCACTAAGACCAACTTTCTAGATATAAGATAATTACAGAAGCAACCCCCCATGGTAACTGTCTGGGGCTCTGGTTTCTAATAACGATGAGCTAAAATTATAAGGAAAGTTTAACGTGTGCCAGGCGCTGAGCTAAGTGCTTTATTTACATGGATTGTCCTAGCAAATTCTTCCAATAACAATTGTAAGAATTGTTATTGCTAAGAATCAGGCACTGTTTTTAATCACCGTTTTACAAATAGGACAATTGCGGTTTAGAGAGGTTAAATAGTTGCACACATTTATAGAGAAAGGACAAATGTCTAGGTCTGATTATTTCCAAAGCCCATTCTCTTAACATCTGGCTCCTGTGTATTTCTGCTTGGTTTTGGTAGACTAATGTTATACCTAACAGAACCGTGGGAGTATGTCTTGATCTCCACACGATGTTTTCTCTTTGCAGTTTCTAAGAACAGTGATACAAGTCAGAAAAGAAAAAAAAAAATGAGAATCTTCAAATATCAGGAGGTTCTAGGAAGCTGGTTTCTGACCAGTGGTAGTAATCTGTTAAGAAGTAAATGGAAGCAAAATTAAATGAGTTTTTAACTGTGTGAAAGTATTTACAAAATTAGTGGCTCCATGTAAATGGGGATACTTCCGAGATGTCACAAGGAAGATTTGCAGGAGTCTTACCTTTTACTTGGGTTTGGGCTTCAAATGTGTGGTAATGGAGAAAGAAAAACCTTTTAGCTCCACCTGGCTTGTATTCAGAAACCACACCTCTTCTGCATATCACCTGGCCGTATAAAAAATATGTTTTGCTTTTTATGGTACATGTCATAAAGAATGAAAATACAGTGAGAAGCCTTAGCATGTCTTTAGTATTCAAATTAAAAAAAAGAAAAGGGCAGCCCTGCCTCTTCTGAAAAATCTTTACAATCCAGATGGCTTTGCTTTTGAGGTTCCAGGCAGGCAACTGTACCTGTAGCAACACACCAAACTCATTCATACCCTTACTCACAACAAAAGGTGAAGGGATGCTTGGTGGGAGAGAAATGCTGATGAAGCCGGATCCAGAGGTCCACTGGAGAGCAGGAATCCTTCACACACCCTGTACTTTGACAAACCTGTTCTTGCTTTGCTGCCCATGTTCAAGGAAGCAGTTTTTCTAAATAACTATGTTTAGATCAGAACTCGGTCTAACAGAAGTTCTAACATGTTGTACTGATTAAGCAAATTACCATCAAAACAGACAGACAGACAGGAACACAAACAAACAAATATGCATTATTCTCTGGAATGTTCCATTTCTTAGAAAGCATGCAAAGACCTCCACACATTTTGGAAAATGTTGCTCTAACTTGAGTAGAAAAAAGAGCCTTTAGGAAATGGGGAATTGTTATTTATTTGATGGGGTAAATAAAATGAAGGAATAAAAAATTGAATGCATTTACTTTGGAGATGAGACCATGGGCCTGAAGCCAAGTGTCTCGCTGTGGGGAGTGGAGCCGTGACCCTGACTTGTCTGCAGGTCACAGCATT
The DNA here is from genome assembly GCF_009828535.3 of Hylobates moloch. NCBI lineage: Eukaryota > Metazoa > Chordata > Mammalia > Primates > Hylobatidae > Hylobates > Hylobates moloch. The sequence continues at coordinate 15,258,843 of NW_026652276.1, forward strand.
TGAGAATCAAGAAACCTTGTCTGAGGATATGTCTGCACGAGATCCCTCCAGCCAGTTTGCCAGATGCTGACTCAATTAGGGGAGAGTGGATTATGCCCAAGGAATGGATAAATCTTCTCACTGATACCCAGACATGGATGTTATTTTCTGGTTCTTTTAAAAAGGCAGATGGCCGGGCGCGGTGGCTCACGCTTGTAATCCCAGCACTTTGGGAGGCCGAGGCGGGCGGATCACGAGGTCAGGAGATCGAGACCATGGTGAAACCCCGTCTCTACTAAAAATACAAAAAATTAGCCGGGCGTGGTGGCGGGCGCCTGTAGTCCCAGCTACTTGGAGAGGCTGAGGCAGGAGAATGGCGTGAACCCGGGAGACGGAGCTTGCAGTGAGCAGAGATTGCGCCACTGCACTCCAGCCTGGGCAACAGAGCGAGACTCCGTCTCAAAAAAAAAAAAAAAAAAAAAAAGGCAGATGATCCGACTTAAGCAAGGAAAGTAGAGAGCAGGGACAAGTGTAAGCTGTCATAATAATCTTGTTATAATCTTTTGGATACATTACCTTATTTTCTATAGTAGAGGTAGTTTCTCAAAAGCAGTATGCAGTTAGGTTTTCTGCAATTTTCATATTTTTGATAAATGCATCATTTAAAAAAGTCTTTAAAACAGTACCCGGAATGTGATGTTCCCCTTCCTGTGTCCATGAGTTCTCATTGTTCAATTCCCACCTATGAGTGAGAACATGCGGTGTTTGGTTTTTTGTCCTTGCGATAGTTTACTGAGAATGATGTTTTCCAGTTTCATCCATGTCCCTACAAAGGACACGAACTCATCATTTTTTATGGCTGCATAGTATTCCATGGTGTATATGTGCCACATTTTCTTAATCCAGTCTATTGTTGTTGGACATTTGGGTTGGTTCCAAGTCTTTGCTATTGTGAATAGTGCCGCAATAAACATACGTGTGCATGTGTCTTTATAGCAGCATGATTTATAGTCCTTTGGGTATATACCCAGTAATGGGATGGCTGGGTCAAATGGTATTTCTAGTTCTAGATCCCTGAGGAATCGCCACACTGACTTCCACAATGGTTGAACTAGTTTACAGTCCCACCAACAGTGTAAAAGTGTTCCTATTTCTCCACATCCTCTCCAGCACCTGTTGTTTCCTGATTTTTTTAATGATGGCCATTCTAACTGGTGTGAGATGGTATCTCACTGTGGTTTTGATTTGCATTTCTCTGATGGCCAGTGATCATGTACTGTTGTGGGGTGGGGGGTGGGGGGGGCGGGGACAGCATTAGGAGATATACCTAATGCTAAATGACGAGCTAATGGGTGCAGGAAATCAACATGGCAACCTGATTGTGACATGTACCTAAAACCTAAAGTATAAAAAAAAAAAAAAAAAAGTTTTAAAAAGTTTTTTCGGCGGGGTGTAGTTGTAATCCAAAAAAAAAGATTTCTTTCAAAAGGAAAGTGGCACCTTCTAATTGAATGATTTAACAATAAGAAAGTCTGTGATTGGGTTTATTAATACTTAGTGCCCTTGTACAATATAGGGCCTAAGTAAAATGTAACAAAGATGATGACATTTACCAAATAATTATGTAACAATGGTTTGTTCTATATAATTGTAATTACTCAGTAATACAGCAGGTTATTGGCTTTTGTTGTCAGCAGTTTCAGGCATGTTGTATTAAAATAAAAGCTTTAAAATTTCTCCTAGAAGTGTGCTCAGGAGTCTCTAGGCTGCTTTGCAGTCCTGTTTGCTTGTTCTGATTCAGAGTAGAATGCTTTCTCTTTTAAGTGGATCAAAGCAATGCAGTTTGGAATTTGGAATGCAGGCAGTTAGGGAAGTATGTTTAGAATAACTACTAAGTTTATAAGATAAGTGTCTGTATCCTTGTAATAAAGATGCTCTTTTGCAATATACCTTGGCTGTGTGTTTAATTGCAGGTGCTTGATAAAGGCACTTGTGATTCTTTCCTTACATAATGAATGCCTTAGTATTTAATGCTGGGATAAAATGTGACACATTGGGTGTAGGGAGAGGGGACCAGGGCAAGGTAAGAGCCATTTCTGGCCTTTCATCACAGAAGCTAATGCACAGCTTTTGGCTGCCAGTTGTCATAGCCTTTTGGACAACCTGACATTTGACCTTATCTTCTCCTGCCTCCCTCTGGCTATGCTTAATTCCTAGCCCTATCTACACTTGGACACATCCCTGCAGCACTCTCTCCACCTGTCCTTGCTGCCCGCCCCCCAACCGCTTACTTCCTGGAGTCTTTGCTGTCAGCTTGCTCACAATCAGTCCCCTTAGACTTTACTCAGAAGATTGAGGTCTCACCTGGCAGAGCAGAGTCTCCCATTTTGCTTTTTCTGTGCACTCCCCTTTATCTTTTTTTCACTGAGAAGCTCGTTAAGATCAACACTTTTACCTGTGCCCTTGAGCTCATGCAGCCCATTCCGTTTTGGAGTTCTTGAATTCAGCTGTGTTCAAAAGACAAGTCCTCAAACACACCTGGGGTTCCCTTGTGACACCACACGCATGCTCAGACTCTCTTCCTTACAGTGTTCCTCCTTTAGCTTCCTGAGCTCTCCAGCCTTGTTTGGGAGGGGGAACCTGGACTGGCTTAAACAAGAGCCAGCCTTAGGGATGAACCAGAGCCTGGCAGAGAAGGCTTTACTGAAGATAAGGGGAGGTGGCATTGCTGGGGATTCAGGAGAGCCTCAGGACTGCTGAGGCCCAAATGCCAGAAGAGTTAGGAGCACCGGGCTCCAGAGACCCCAGCGACAGAAGGAAGAGAACCAGTGAGCCGAAACCCATTGCCAACAAAACAGTATTTATCAAGGTGGGAAGGCACACTACTTCCCCGAGAGACTGCTTAAGCAGACAGGTAACATTTCAGATTTGTTTTTATGAGCCTCAGAAATGAGTGAGTCAGTGAGCAAAGATACTAGTTAGCATGCTGTTTTGATGATCAAATTTGTTGAATGAATTGACTCTGCCTTTCACTTCTTCTCTCTAATGCCTGCTCTCTTTTCGCCCTGTGGAGGGGCAGTTCTCCTCGGTTTGTTAAAATTAGAGTTGGTTGATACATCCCTGTATGAGTTTGCTATGGCTGCTACCAGAAACTACCACAGACCAGGTAGCTAACACAGTGGAAATGTATTGTTCACAGTTCTGGAAGCTGGAAGTCCAAGATCAAGATGTGGGCCAGTTTGGTTTCCTCTGGGGCCCCTGTTTTTGGCTTGCAGATCCCTGCCTTCTCACTGTATCCTCACAGGGTCTGCTCTCAGGCCAGGTCTGTCTCATGCCTAGATCTGCTTTGACTTACGTTGTGTTGGAAAATTGTCATTAGTGGCCAAGATTAAAATTCAGATGTTGATATTTTGCATGAATGTCTCAATTTCTGGGTTTTCTTCAAACGCTGCATGACCTGGTTTTAACCCTGTGTGTCTGTTTGCAGCTGGAAGCTTTCCATTTGATGCCATTCAGATGCTTCCCATCAAATCCATTATCACAAATCACTGCAGGTCAGCTCAATTGTCTGACTTTTTATATTAGTAGAATATTCTCTATACTTTTGTAGACTCAAGTGTTGGACATGTTGCTGTGACCTATATCTGTAATGCCTCCCTCCCCGTCTTCTCCACCTGCCCAAAGTGTCTTACCTCTCTGTTATTTTGCTCTGGTTTAGGCCTTTATACTATGTCATTCCTAGCTTCTTGCAAAAGCTTCTTAGCTCATCTCTCCTCTTCCAGATTCTACACATTATCTCCAAATGGTTTTCAACATGTTACTTTCCTGTTTACTCTGTTGCCTAGATGTTTAGCCTTTTATGTCCCTGCTTGTCATTTTAGTTTTCTCTCTTTCTTTTCTGGTCAGTGACTGGCACATTTGTAGGTGTTCATTCACTACTTGTTGATAAGGGATTGCTTTGTTCAGATCCCCTGAGCATGTCACTGGGCTTGCTTTGCCTTATATCATCTACACCCTCCCACATGTAGCCACCCAGGTTCTCCCCATGGTTCCAGATCAAGACCAAATCATCCATGAGCAAACGTTTGTTTCCAGTAGATTCTTTTTCCTCTGAAATCCTCAAGCCCTTAGCATTTGGAGTAAACACTTGTTATTTACTCTTTCATACGATTAATTTTATTATAATGTTACATAATTTAGTAATCCAGAATGCAATTTCTTTGAAGGTAGAAGCTGTATTTCTTCCTAATAATAAACAAGTCAGTAACTCAGAATTCAGCTTTAAGTCATGGATAGCCCTCCTGCTCAATATAGAATGTAGATTGTTGGCAATGGCTATGCTGGATGACCAGTTCCTTAAAAGATTCTGGTGCTGGAGAAGAAACATGATAGAGAGAAAACCATGGATCTTGGAGTCAAATGGACCTAGGTTTCAATACAGGTTCTACTACTTGATAGTGCTGTGGCACATGGCAAGCAACTTACTTTCTATGCACTGCAGTTTCATGTGCAAAAGTGGAAATAAGAATACTTCTTTACTAGGTTGTCCTGGATATGAAATGAATTTAAAAACACCTGGAATAGTGCCTGATACAACTAGGATGCAATAAGTCTAAGTTTTCCTTGTTTTTCTTTTGCTAGGTAGCATTACGACCCCTCAAAGATGTCTATGTCCTAATCTCTGAAAGCTTTGAATATGTTCACTCTGAATTACATGGCAAGAGAGAATTAAGGTTGCAGATGAAATCAAGGTTGTAAATGTTCTTTGAAATGGAGATGTTATCCTAGATTGTCTGGGTGGGCCCAAAGTCTTTAAAAAGTAGAAGAAAGAGGTAGAAGAAGAGTCAGAGACAGAGAAGGGGACATAATGATGGAAGCAGAAGTCAGAATGATTTGATATGAGAAGGATTCAATCTGCCATTGCTGGCTTTGAAGATGGAAGGGGGCCAGGAGATAAGGAATGCAGGCAATAAAATTCTTTGGAATGAATCCAATGAAATGGATTCTCCCCTAGAGCCTCTAGGAGGAACTCGGCCCTGCCAACACCTTCATTTTAGTCCAGTGAGACTCATTTCAGAAATCTGATCTCCAGAGCTGTAAGATGATAAATTTGTGTTGTTTTAAGCCACTAAATTTGTGGTAATTTGTTACAGTAGCAATAGGAAACTAATATGTTTTCCTTTCCTCCCCTAAGTTTTTGCAATTGAACTACCCTCGTCATAAAGTAGAAGAGTGGAGAGATTTAATTTACTATGTCATTCACTTAGTAGGTGCTTGTTGAATAAAGCAATGAATGCATAGGAAGATTACTGCATACATAGTGTGTTTCATTGTTCTGATTGGTAGAAACTTTCACCTTTTACTGAATCAGAATGAGCTGGTGATTCTTGGCTGATTGAAAGAGTAAATCCCATAATATCTTCACTGTAATTAAAAGCTGTGTATTTGTATCATTAATATTTACTAGAAGTACAAGTAAAAAGAAACCACCAGGTTTGCTGAGATCTAGTCATCTCATAAGAATTAAACTAAGTGCAGAATCAGAGAACACGGAGACTTCTCTTACGTATGTCAGAAATTTCAAATGAAATCAGCAGGTATCACTGGAATATCAACATGTGCACAGCTCTGGAACACATACACAAGGGAAGGTAAAAGTGTATTTAAGGGCTGAGTGCAGTGGCTCATGCCTGTAATCCCAGCACTTTGGGAGGCTGGGTGGGTAGATCACTTAAGGTCAGGAGTTCGAGACCAGCCTGACCAACATGGTGAAACCCCATCTTTATTAAAAATACAAAAATTAGCTGGGTGTGGTGGTGCATGCCTGTAATCCCAGCCACTCTGGAGGCTGAGGCATGAGAATCACTTGAACCGGGAGATGGAGGTTGCAGTGAGCCGAGATCACACCACTGCACTTCAGCCTGGGTGTTAGAGTGAAACTCTGTATCAAAAAAAAAAAAAAGTATATTTAAAGAATTGTCCCCGATTGTATTGATAAGACCAGGATACAAAGTAATAGTAAAAAAGCCAGAATGTAAATGGAAAATGCAGTATATATGCTGTTTAAGAAGATGATTAATTGATCAATGATTAATGGAAAAAATGTCCAAGCTTTGAGAAGAGGATACCATCATTGTAGGGGACCCCATTCTGGCCTCAAGAGTGCTTTAATCACTGTGAATAAGATTTCTGCTCATGGAGAGCTTGAAGTCTCTTTTGCTGACTCTATAAAGACTTTGAAGACCTTCAGACTAAACTAAAGGCTATATATAGTGTTGGCCTAATTTTGGAAGGATAAGAGTTCTATGTAAAAGAGGTAGAATTGTTACCTCAGGAAGCTTGAGATTTAGAATGCAAGCACTTTACATTTGGCCAAGAAATTTTCATTTAGGAAAATAATACTGGAAAAGAAAGTACCCAGGTCCCAAAAATGAAGGTCTCCAATCAACAGGAAAAAAAAAAATCATGAATTACTTGGAACTTTCCCTGGTACTATGACCATCCTTGCTTGAGTCTTTCCTGCTTTCAAAGAACCATTAACCTAGCTAGCATGACCTCCTGTGCTAGTAACCTGCTCTACACTCTTCTAGGCTATGATACTTGTTCTTATAGAACCTTGAATTTTGCTAGCATTCTACCCATTGCTTGGCTCACTCTCCTGCCTCTTTCTCTATCCATTCTAATTGGCCGAGAACAACTCTCCCATACTGAATCCTGCATATCTTTCTTCAGTCAAGCCTCGAAAATTGAATTCACCAAAAAACAACAACAACAACAAAAAACCTAGAACATGACAACATAGCAAACCTCACTTTACAAAATGCAAAAGAGCTGTTTAACATAAACATTTAAAGTCTATTTTTATTAATGTAACTCATTAGATATTTTCCTTTGAGAAATGGTTCAATAGAGTGCTTACTGTTTCTTCCAATTAGTAATCATTAGTGTTCTGTGGCATTTCCTTGAGAAAGAATATTAAAGGGCTAGAACAATGTCACCAGGGGCATAACTTTTAAATTCAGAAGCCATGTCAAAACCAATCATTTTGGGATCAAACATTTAGTTAGTCTCATCACTGGTACCATGATTCTTAATCTTTATGACAAGGGTTATTAATTTAGATGAGTTCCAAGAGAATCAGTTATTCTTTTGTTTTTTTGATATGGTGCAATGCAGATTTTCTGTGGTACTAAAAGCAAAATAGGCATGGAAAAAGACACCATTCGGCTGAAATGTTATTTGAAAGTCAGTGATGATCTGTCTCCTCAAATTCAAGTCCAGAAGCCTTTTCTCAGCTTTTATTCTTAATAATATTTTATGTGCATGCCATTTTAGAGTTCACAGACTTGTAAATAAATAACTTGCTAATCCTTCCTTCTCTGTGTTCCTGTATAATGATACTCATCTTCCTGTATTTGTCTGTTCTCTGAGTTCATTGAGGGCAGGAATCATTTTTTTTTCCCCCCAGTACTTATCAAAATTCCCAAGTCATAGCTGTGATTGACTGCTGCTGAGTGAGTAAAGGATGAGTTTTGTGCTTCTTACTCTTGGCCATTCCTCTCCTTCAGAAATATTTTCCTCCTTTGGGGATATGGTTTTGCTGTGCCCCCATCTAAATCTCATCTTGAATTTTAGCTCCTGTAATTCCCACATGTTGTGGGAGGGGCCTGGTGGGAGGTAATTTGATCATGGGGTTAGGGTTCTTTCTCATGTTGTTCTCCTGATAGTGAATAAGTCTCATGAGATCTGATGGTTTTATAAAGAGAGGTCCCCCTGCACAAATTTGCTCTTGCCCACCACCATGTAAGATGCCCCTTGCTCTCTGTTTTCTGCCGTGATTATGAGGCCTCCCCAGCCATGTAGAACTGGGTGTCCATTAAACCTCTTCTTTATAAATTACCCAGTCTTGGGTATGTCTTTATTAGCAGCATGAGAATGGACTTAAACATTTGGGTTCTGCATAACACACTCCCCAGTTCTCTGGCCTTTTTGTTGACCAAGCTTCCTTTGTTGTCCTCACTAGCTTTCCTCTCCTATGACTCTAAAGTTCTGTGCTCATTCCTTCTTTCTTGGTATGCTCTGTGCTTTGTGTCATTCACTAGCAATTATCTGTGTGTTAATTCTGGACCTGTAATCCACATTTTATTTCCAACCTTGACTGCTCACCTGATTTCCAGTTCTACACCTCTGAGGTGTTCTTCTGAGAACATGACATGTCAGGAACAATGCCCAAGATTTTATCATTGAATCCATACCAGATTTCATGATGAGTAATTCTTGATTTCATTAATGCTGTTAATAGTACATGTCACCCAGTTTCAAAACCATAAATTCATCTTTTATTTATTTTCTTCTTCCCAACTACATCTAGCCAGCTGGAAATCCTCTCAGCCCTGCTAGTTTAGTGGTTTTCACATTGGAGTAGAGTGTTTTGATCCTTCCATTTTATTTTATTTTAAGACAGAGTCTCACTCTGTTGCCCAGGCTGGAGTACAGTGGTGTAATCTCCACTCACTGCAACCTCTGCCTCCCTGGCTGAAGCGATTCTCCTGCCTCAGCCTCCGAAATACCTGGGATTACAGGTGCCAACCACCATGACTGGCTAATTTCTGTATTTTTAGTAAAGATGGGGTTTCACCATGTTAGGCAGGCTGGTCTCAAACTCCTGACCTCAATGACCCGCTAGCCTTGGCTTCCCAAAGACCTGGGATTACAGGCATGAGCCACCACGCCTGGCCTGATCCTTCCATTTTAAACGCACAATTTATGAAATTGAATGTGATTACCCAATGGAGTCTTCTTGTCCACTTCCCAGAAAAGCTAATGCACAGAGAACAGCAGATGTTGCAACAAAGAAAGAGTTTAATAATCACAAGGCCAATCAAGCAGAAAGATGGGATATGTTATGCAAATCTGCCTCCCAGAGAATTTGGAAACTAGGGTTTTTCAAGGATGGCTTTGGTAGACGGGGGTCTAGGGAATGGAGAAAGCCTATTGGTTGGATCAGGGATGAAATCACAGGGCGTTGAAGCTGTCTTGTGCTGAGTCAGTTTGAGGGTTACAGGACTGGTTGAGTCAGTTTCTAGGTGTGGGTTACTGGTCTTGGTGGTGCCAGCTGGTCCATCAGAATGCAAGGTCTGAAAAATACTTCAAACACCAGTCCTAGGTTTTATAATAGCAATGTGACCTATAGGAGCAATCTGGGAGTTTACTAATCTTGTGACCTCCAGCTACATGATTCCTGAGTCATCATTCTAAACTTATGGCCAATTCATTAGGCTTTACAAGAGTAGCTTTGGTCCCCAAGCAAGGAAGGGGTTAGTTTTGGAAAGGAACTGGTATCATTTTTGTTTTACAGTTAAACTATAAACGAAAATCCTCCCATAGTTAGTTTGGTCTACACACAGGAACGAGCAAAGGCAGTTCACTTGTGAGACTAGAAGCAAGATGGAGTTAGCCAGGCTAGACTTCTCTCACTGTCATAGTTTCATTTGTGAAGGTGGCTCCATTTAGATCCCATTGTTCTTGTCTAATCTGTAAGAGATCAAGAACAGTGGGACCAAGAACATTATGTTTGAGGGAAAAGGTACCTAGGGACACCATTGAAATAAGATCTCTGAGCCCTTAAATAATTTTGTCAATTTATCAGTGTTGAGATATCTGAAGATTTTTTTCTCACGAATTTCTAATGAATTTCCTGAGAAGCATACAAACCATCAGTCTATTATTAGAAATCATAATGAACATTACCAGTAGTGTAATTCATGGAAAATAAAACTAGCTATAGCTAAAGGGCAAGTGGTAAACGTTGATATTTTTAACAAATTGTTGGAAAAAACAAATCTTGACCCAATTTTTAGATTCTTAAAAATATAACCTGGGGCGCCGGGCGTGGTGGCTCACGCCTGTAATCCCAGCACTTTGGGAGGCTGAGGCAGGCGAATCACGAGGTCAGGAGATCGAGACCATCCTGGCTAACACGGTGAAACCCCGTCTCTACTAAAAAATACAAAAAA
>NW_026652276.1:15268937-15388752 GCF_009828535.3 Hylobates moloch
GCTGAAGGGAGCACTATAATGGCTAATTTAATGTGGCATATTGACTGGGTCATGAGATGTCCAGATATCTGGTTAAACATTATTTCTGGATCTGTCTATGTATGAGTTTGTTTTCACACTGCTAATAAAAACATACCTGAAACTGGGAACAAAAAGAGGTTTAGTTGGACTAACAGTTCCACATGACTGGTGAGGCCTCAGAACCATGGTGGGAGGTGAAAGGCACTTCTTACATGGTGGCAGCAAGAGAAAATGAGCAAGAAACAAAGGTGGGAACTGCCAATAAACCCATCAGATCTCATGAGGCTTATTCACTATCATGAGAATAGCATGGGAAAGACTGGCCTCCATGATTCAGTTACCTCCCCCTGGGTCCCTCCCACAACACGTGGAAATTCTGGGAGATACAATTCAAGTTGAGACTTGGGTGGGGACACAGCCAAACCATATCAGTCTGTGAAGGTATTCCCAGGAGAGATTAGCATTTGAACTATGTAAAGCAGATGGCCTGTGTGGGTGCACATCATCCAACCCATTGAGGGCTTGTATAGAACAAAAAGGTGGAGGACAGCTGAATTCTCTTTCTGTCTCTATGTCTGATTGCTTGAGGTGAGACCTGGGTCTTCTCTTGCCTTTGGACTAGGACTTATACCAACCATGTGCACTCCTGGTTCTCAGGCCTTTGGACTTGGACTGGAATTTATATCACCAGGTTCCCTGGGGTTTCCACCTTGCAGATGGCAGATTGTGGCATTTCTCAACCTCCATGATAAAGTGAGCCAATTCTTTATAATGCATTTCAGTATCTCTCTCTATATATATGTCATCATTTAATCTCCTGTTCGTTCTCTTTCTCTGAAGAGCTTATTGATACATTCACATTAATAGAACCTAAACGAGTAAAAATTTGTTATTAAAAATAAAACAGGCCAGTGGGGTGGCTCACACCTGTAATCCTAGCACTCTGGGAGGTGGAGATGGGCGGATCACTTGAGGCCGGGAACTTGAGATCAGCCTGGGCAACACAGGGAGAACCTATCTCTACAAAACAAACAAATACAATGATTAGCTGGGCATTGTTTTGTGCACCTGTAGTTTGACTTACTTGGGAGGCGGAGGTTGAAGGATCACCTGAGCCCAGGGAGGTCAAGGCTGCAGCAGGCCATGATTGTGCCACTGTACTCCAGCCTGGGCAACAGGGCAAGACCCTGTCTCAAAAACCAAAATACAACAAACAAACAAAAAGCTCTCAAACATACTAAAAAAATTGATTGATAAATCAGTTATTGGTTTGTAACTTTCTCTATGGAAAAAGAATTTATCTTAAGATAATTTCAGTGCAATAAGAATAAAAATGAAAAAATTAGGAACAGTTTCTTCTGTATAGAAAACTGATCAAGGAATTAAGGTGGCTTAAGGAGTTATGCCCTGGAGAACACTTTTCCCTTTCAAAATCCTCCAGTTCTGATAATAGCCACATTCAGAATGTTCTCATGGTGAAAATGCTGATGTAAAAAAAACCACTGTATCAAAATGGCAGAAGAAAGCATTCGTCCATTTTCCCCTCCTCACCAATGCTGGAATTAAAACTTCCTTTATTTCTGAAATGATCTTTGGTTGTTGGTTGTTTCCCTGAAATTTTGGCTTTTCAGTTCTCAAACTTCCCTGACAAGCTGCACTATGCTAACATTTTTGAGGACAGTTCTCACTCCGTGTTGATGTTTAGGGTTGTAGATTTCACAAGCCTCTCTCTCATTAGCTGGCACGCTGCAGATGCTCAGAAATTGTTATATCCCACTGTATTTCCACATCCTTCCATGGTCAAACAATTTAGCCTAGTTTTGAAGATACTCAATCTGTTTAACTGCTCTCTGAAATACCAGTTTTATTTCTCTTTCTCTCCCTCTTTGCATCCTCTACACTCCCAAGTATCTGCTCTATTTATTCCATTTTCCTATTACTCTGCTTTTCTTCAAGCAGTTCCTCAATCCAGATTGCCTTCTTCTCATTTTTGTCAATCTGAATCTTTTTAGTTTTGTTCTTCTGTGCCTAACTTTAGTGTCACCTCATCAGAGAAACCTTGTCTTGTCTTCTAAACAAATGTAAGGTGTATCTCCATACAACCAACCTAGCACATTCTTTTCACCATAGTGGGGTAATATGGTTTGGCTGTGTCCCCACCCAAATCTCACCTTGAATTGTAGTAATCCCCATTTGTCAAGGGCAGGGCCAGGTGGAGACAAGTGAATCACGGGGGCAGTTTCTCTTATACTGTTCTCATGGTAGTGAACAAGTCTCATGAGATTTGATGGTTTTATAAATGGGAGTTCCCCTGCACAAGTACTCTCGCTTGCCACCACGTAAGATGTGACTTTGCTCCTCATTCACCTTCTGCCATGATTGTGAGGCCTCCCCAGCCATGTGGAACTGTGAGTCAATTAAACTTCTTTCCTTTATAAATTGCCGAGTCTTGGGTACGTCTTTATTAGCAGCATGAGAACAGACTAATACATGGGCCTTTGCACATTTTGTTTTCCCTTCCTACTAGAACATCTAAATTCCGTAAGGATAAAGGCTATTCTTGAATATATTTGCAATCTGAATAGTGCTGACACAGTTTCTTACAAATGTTGGGTGCTTATTAACTATTTACTGCCCAACTATGTGAAGATAAGAAATGACAAGGTGTTTTTGTAGACACCAAGCTGATAAAAGATGCTGTCCTTCTGTGGATAAACCTGCATATTCAACTCAAGTCACAGTGGTGGAAGAGAGGGGAGAGGTTACTGGCAATGAACTAGAGATTACTAAAATATAAAATATGCTTATAAATACTTCAACACTACATATTTTTCTTCTCTTATCTCTCCCCCTAAAATACTTAATAACTGTACATTTGAAAAACAAATAATGCATTGTATTCTCACCTCTCTGTGTGGGTTTTTTTTTTTTTTTCCTTTCTTTTGGTGTCTTAAATTTAGGAGATGTGTAGAGAGGGGGAATAGTGATAAGAGTAAGGTCCTTCCTGGGGGAAGGGGTTGACTTTGACCCTGCAGTATAATTGGTTGGCACCTGATTAAAGATAGCAGTGTTTCCAACCACTACACAAGTGTCTGAAATTCATCTGCTAAAAATATTCCTGACTTTCCTATTAGAGGATTATTTTAAACCTTAAACTTTCATTGAAGTGAAATTTCTCTGCTTGGTAGATTAATGTTCAATGCACTTACTTTCTTGCATATTTGTCCTGCTCTAATCATTGGTCTAAGTTAGTCTGTGCCTCATTCCTGTATGATGAGATTTTTCTATTTCTCGGCTTCTTATTGATTAAGCATTTTAAAAGATTGACATGGTTTGGCATTGTGTCCCCACTGAAAACTCATCTCGAATTGTAATCCCCAGGTGTTGGGGGAGGAACCTGGTGGAAGGTGATTGGATGTTCTCATGATAATGAGTTCTCACCAGATCTGATGGTTTTATAAGGTGCTCCTCCCCTTTTGCTTTCTCTTTCTTTCCTGCCACCATGTGAAGAAGGTCTTTGCTTCCCCTTTGCCTTACGCCATGATTATAAGTTTCCCGAGGCCCCCCAGACATGTGGAACTATGAGTCAATTAAACCTCTTTCCTTTATAAATTACCTAGTCTTGGGTATGTCTTTATAGCAGTGTGAAAATGGACTACTAAAAAGATTCTACTAGCATTATTATATTCAAGAAGAAAAGCAAACAAAATCACACTTTCAGAAAGCCCTGGGACCATTAGCTTGTTCCTGGTCCTTTACTAAGAACCTTGATTATGATGTGCTTTCAGCTCAAAGTCACAATATGCTTTAACAAATCCCACTGTGAGCTTATCAATTACCAGTTACTTTCCTTTAATTGAGAACATAATTTTGTTATTGTCTATCAGTTTAAGAGTAGAGAGCAAGCATATCAAGATTATCTCACTGGCATAACTAATTAGTAAAACAGTATGAGATACTAAGAATGAAGTCACTTATATGTGTCTGAGCTTGTGCTGAGAAAGGGAGTGGGGTCAGCAGAGGAGGTAACAAAAAGAGCTTCGTTATTTGGATTTCAGCTCATCAGTCGCAGCCATAGGAACCTTTCTGGTCCCTGTGTAGATTTAAATGCAATTGCTGATTCTGTGACAAAGTAAGCATATTTCTAATCTTGTGGGAAAAATAACATATCAGAGCTTTCCAGATTTGAACACATTCTCAAAATTTCCAACCTACCTCTAGAAGATACAATTTTCTTGAGTTTCAGACTCTTGAAAATTTTCTCACCCAGCGTGTAGCCACACTAGTGAAAAAAAAAAACATTTTCTTTTTAAGTACAAACTGTCCTACAGATTGAGGTATTAGAGATATTTTGATTATTTTCCCCCTGTTAATGCATGGAAATCAATTAGGTATGCTCTTGCGATTTTCATTTAGAATAGAGCATTAAATTTAACAGATGATCAATCTCATTACTTTCACTGAGAAGTTTCTTGTTGCTAGTAGCCGCTAGCTTCCATGTATTCTGATATGAAGTATGGCATTTCAGAAATCAGATCCTCACATGATCTGCATCAGAATCACCTGGGATACTTGTTGAAGATGCATTTTGCTGCTTCCCACTGTATGTCTACTGAGCTGTGGCCGGGGGATATTAACCTTAGGGGCTGATGTTCACCAACAGTGGAGAAATAATAGATTAGTGTATGTGCTTTCAGGTAGTTGAGGTAGATTCACATGACAATGAAATATGGTGATACAAATAATCAGTTTCAATAAGTAGGATTAGCCAAGCATTCTTGTTTATTTTAGGTCAAAATACTCTTCATTTTGATAGAGAGCGGAATGATTATTTGACTTGCTACTCTTGAAATAAATTCAGAGAATTCTATCAAGGATGGCAAAATAGCTGCTATAGATAAAAGCTTAGTTTGTCAAGTCGACCTTAAGGCTACCTTTCATTCTGAAAGGCATGACTAGGGAAAGATGGTCAAGATAGAAGAAAGTAAGTACAACAGAAGGTACAGTTTTAAGGAAACAAGAAGTTCAATTGTCAATGAACACATGTTGCTTCTAATTCAAAGGAAAGCACAAATGTGTATTTGCAAATCTTAGGATTACACTTGGAAAATACTATCCCTCATCTTTTAAAATTGTGCATAAAAACCTAAAAGAGACTATTAAGTAAATTTAAAGTCCATTTTTGCTTGGTACTCTTTTTTTCTTTTAAAATAAGAGATAGAAGTCAGACAATTATAGAACAAGGTATTTTCAAGGAAGAAAAAATGCAAATAACTATACAATCACAACAAATTATAGATTTAATCAAAATAAAATTATTTGATACCTGTTCTATGACCAGAACTATCTTAGATAAGAGGAAAGCAAAGATAAAATGCCACTGACTGTATGAAGGAACCTTAAATACACATTACTAAGTGAAAGGAGACAATCTGGAAAGGCTACATGCTGTATAATTTCAATTATATGATATGAAAAAGGCAAAATTATGGAGACAGGAAAAAATCAATGTTGTCTGGGGTTGTGGGGGAGGAGGCAAAGCAAAGAGAATGTTTAGGGCAGTGAAACTACTCTGTATGAACTGTAATGGTGGATACAGGTCATTATAGATTTGTCAAAACCATGTAGAATACACACAAAAAGTAAACCCCAATGTAATCTATGGACTTTGAGTGATGATGTGTGATATGATTTGGCTGTGTCCCCACTCAAATCTCATCTTGAATTGTAGCTCCCATAATCCTCAGTTGTCATGGGAGAGACCCACTGGGAGGTAATTGAATCATGGAGGTGGGTCTTTTTGGTGCTGTTCTCATGATAGTGAATAAGTCTCATGAGATCTGATGCTTTTATAAAGGGCAGTTTATAAAGGGCAGTTCCCCTGCACATGCTTTCTTGCCTGCCAGCACGTAAGATATGCCTTTGCTCCTCCTTCAACTTCTGCTATGATTGTGAGGCCTCCCCAGCCATGTGAAACTGTGAGTCCATTAAACCTCTTTTTCTTTATAAAATTACCTAGTCTCAGGTATGTCTTTATTAGCAGCGTGAGAACAGACTAATAACTTGTATGAATGTTAGTTCATCAGTTTAAACAAACGTACCACGCTGGAGTAGGATGCTGATAGTGGGTTGGCTGTGCATGTGTTGGGTTGGGGGAGATATGAGAAATCTCTGTACTTTCTGCTCAATTTTGCTGTGAAATCAAAACAGCTCTAGAAAATAAAGACTATTAAAAAGAAAGACTTGGGATTGATGGATGATACACTCAGCAGAGTCCAGGGTCATCAAGGCAACAGTGGAAGTAAATACTGAGAAGTGGAACAGAATGGAGGAGGGAGCAATTAGTCATGGAGAGTGGGAGGAACCAGGGGTGGCCTTTGAGAAGTGGGGCCTCTGAACTGACTTCTGCGAATCAAGACAAACCTGTCAGAGACATTCCAGCAATATGTGTGGTTTGGGGAACTGTAAATTATCTGGTATTGCTGGAGCAAAATTAGAAGAAGTAAGGGAAGAGCAATAGGAAGAAAGACTGAACAAATAGGGTGAAGTCAGGAAAGATTGACACATGCACATACACATGCACATATACATACACACACATTCACATTCACGTGAACATGCACACACACATATAATCATGTTATAAAGGACTAAGACATTTAAACCTGTTGGGGAACCACTGAAAAGCTTAGCTGTGAAGAGATGTGACCTGATTTGTGTTTTATAAAGAGCCCTGAGGTCATCATGGGGAAGTGCAAGGAAAAGAAGATCAGATGGAAACATCTAGTTACCTGGATGCAGTTAGAATCCTAGGGCAATAAAGGAAAGAGCAGATTCTCATTCAAGAGAGATACTTGAATTAGCTGCACTTGATGAGTGCCTCACCATGGGAGGTAAGGGAAAGAGGAGTCAGAAAACTGTCCTCAAGTTTTGGGCTTAAGACAGTGGAGGGATATTGATTAAATTCAATCAAGACAGGAAATGTAGAAGGAAGACCAGTTTTAGAGGGTGGCTATTTTCTCAAGATTAGGAGTCTATGTTTGACATACTGAGTGTGGCGTGTCTATGGAACATCAACTCATTCAACTCAGCAAGTTTGTATTGAGTCCCTTTCAGACGCTCATCCCAGGTTGATACCAGGGACTCAGCAACGAACATGACAGGGATAGTCTCTGTCCTTGTGAAGTTACTGATAGTGATAAAGGAAGTCTTCAAACAATAATTGCAGGTGTGATGTCTGTTACGAAAGGGGAAGTACAACTTAGATGTACAGGAGAGGTCTAGGGTGAAGAATCAGTTCACAATCCATCAGCACGTATAGGTTAGAGTTGCCATCATAAAGATGAATGAGGTGGCTGACAGAGAAGATGACAAGGGAGAAGAGGAGAGAAATGTAGGGCATCCCATTGTTAGACTGAAGGAATGATGAGGGAATTGTAGGGAGAGAATCAGGAGAGAGAGGTGCTTGGAATCAAGGTGGAATTTCAGGAAGAATGAAGTGGTCAAGAGATGTCGTGGGAAGCTGACATAAAAGACAGCATCAGAGATGTCCTTTGGGTCTTGCAGCATAGGAGGCTTTTGTGATGTCTCTGTGAGCTGCTTGAGTATATTGGCAAGGGCAGGAACCTCCTCAGAATGTGTTGAAGATGAAGAAGTTATAAGAGATGAAATCTGAAGGTGACACGTCCTAGATCCTTGATTCTCATGGGAATGAGAGAGAGAGAGAAGTCAATAGGGAGGGACATGAGATAAAAGGCAGGTGCTTGAAAGTGAGAGAGATTTGAAGATATTTAGCGACTAAAGAAAGGTGGAGTCCAAAATTAAGTAAAGAAGGGCTAAATTATGGATCAAGATACCAGACAATGGCAGGAGGGCACAGGGTTTATTCATTGGTCTCAAATTAGCTTTAAACAAGTGGAAGGAGAGTTTTCCTACAAAACTAAACGCAAAAAGGTGAGAGTGTGCCTGGATGTATGTAGGGGAAGGAACCTAGGGGAAAACAGAGTAATAAAATAGAAATTTAAAGATGAACAACTTTTTTGATGTCATTAAAATTATCGGCCCTAATCACTTTAAAATATTCATCTTCTATAATACATCATCTCATATGTGACCTTTTAGCTTATCAGATAAAAAGTAAAAGAAAAAAACAAAAAAAGTGGCTTCAATGTGAAATGAATGTCAAACATCAAAACTTAATTTGATTTTGAGAGGTTCTCCCTAGGGCTTTATATTTAAATGCGGCAAAGGCCTCTGAACTCTATAGATCACAACAGAAACACGAGTCCAGGAAATTCCTAGGTCATGTCATTCTTGGAGAAAATTGTAACAAACAGAAGCTTTGGTGAGGAGTTCTATAAATATTTATCAGCCGTGACTTTTACCGACTGGAGGTTAAAGATCTCTGAGTTTTGGATGAGAATGCATAGCAGTCTGATTTGACTTGAATTAGCAGCAAAAATAACTCTCCAGATTTAAAACTTCTTATTACAACCAAATAATGATATATTTTGCAAAACATTACAAGATAATAGGAGGTGTTCTAGTCATTGACAAAACAGTGTAAGTACTGTAATAACTTTTGTCATTCTAATCATATTTAATGGATTATATTTTGCTTTCAGATTGGCTTTCCATCAGAATAAAATCAAATGAGAGATATTATTAAAATACATAAGATGTTAACTGGATCAATTTTAACGTCAGAAATTTATTAACTTCCTCTTTAGTTTTCAACTGTCTTGCACATTAGGTTTGAGCTGGCTCAAACTTGTCATACAGCATTCCATTTTATTCAGTTTCATCATGTGTTCTTATTAAAATATAATTTTTATCCTACGAGGTTAAAAAGTTTTCGGCTTCAAAAGTCATTAACTTCTTGATTTTATTACAAAAGTAGGTCATTTTATTAACTTAAAAATAGACGAGTCAATATATTCAATAGGTCATTTAAGAAAAATATGAAGGATAGAAAGGAACGTGAATTTCACTATAAATTTCTTTAGAAATATCATATTCATTTGTGATTAGTTTGATCACTCGTAAAGTGTTCCAGAGTACTTAAAATGATATTAGTGTGAACTAAATGTGATTTTTCTCTTGATAATTTTATGGAGTTTATCAAGATGAACAGACATGTTTTGGTGTGAAGATTGAGAGACAGAGGTTTTCCCAAATGTGACAGCTCAGAAACCTATCTGATATTACAAAAAGCACACCATGAATCTGGAAGGAGTCTTTACAACCTGTCAATAACAACAAGCTGGACATGATGACTCACGCCTATAATTCCAGCACTTTAGGAGGCCGAGGAGGGTTCATCACTTGAGGTCAGGAGTTCGAGACCAGCCTGGCCAACATTTAAAAAAAAAATATATATATATACATATATATATGTGTATATATATAAAAAACATATATATATAAAAACATATATATGTATATATAAAACCAAGATGGTGCCACTGCACTCCATCCTGGGCAACAGAGCGAGACTACATCTGAACAACAACAACAACAAAAAACTCCCCCCAAAACTCCAAAAACAAATTGAGCCATGCTAGAAGAAAGACTGCCTTTTTTCTCTTCCCTCCATGAAAAATAGTATCATTTGCATGTGAAAAGCCATGGAAGAGTATGCATCAAGATGTAGGGAAAAAGTCTAATATAGGCATAGCAGGTGTTTGATTAATAAAAATTTAATGTTTTTCCTCAGATTTTGTGATTTTTAAAATATTTTTACATTTAAAAAACTCTGTGATCCCCATGATTTATTTTCTCATTATAAATAAACATTCACTTTTATACTTAATTGTGTTTTTACAATTTTGAATTCTTTTTTTGTAAAGTCTCCACAAAATGTAGATTTACCATGTGGTAAATGTTGTAATATTCATTGGAAGTAGGTTTTTCCAAGCATTTTCAAAAATGCTTCACTATTTGATGTTTTCTGGGGAAGCATCATTTAGCTCTGTCCTAGGGTTCCAAGTATTTTCCTTGCAAGTGTATTTTTATTGGAATAAAATCTTATATTTTACAATGTTTACATCTTTCTCAATGATCAAGTTGTCCTTTTCTGATAGGCTATTATATTTTTTCTTTTTTAGAACTAGTAGTTCACATCCCACAAAAGAACAAAACTAATATGTTCATGTTCATAGTAGAATCATAAAATGATATCTAAACAATGATCTTTATGGTTTGAAGGTTCTACATAAAAGTATAAATAGCTGCTAATGTATTGCTGGGAGTGTTTGTCCTTCTTATAATATGCTTTTTACAACTAAAAGCATTTCTAAACATCAGTGCCTACGAAATCCTAAATATAATAGAGTATTTGAGAACTTCTCATTGAAGGGGTACTGATTATTGATGCATGTTTCATTAGCAATAGATTTATTGCCCTGCAATAATATTGATTTTTAGAAACCCTTTGTACCAGTTTGTTTATATTTCAACAAGACTTCAAAAGTAGTTATCTTTAAAGAAAATGTGGTACATATACACCATGGAACACTATGCAGCCATAAAAAAGAATGAGATCATGTCCTTTGCAGGGACATGGATGAATCTGGGAACCATCATTCTCAGCACACTAACACAGGAACAGAAAACCAAACACCACATGTTCTCACTTATAAGTGGGAGTTGAACAATGAGAACACATGGACACAGGAGGGGAACAACAGGGCCTGTCGAGGTGGGTCGGGGGAAGGGAAAGCATCAGGACAAATACCTAATGCATGCAGGGGTTATAACCTAGGTGATAGGTTGATAGGTGTAGCAAACCACCATGGCATATGTATACCTATGTAACAAACCTGTATGTTCTGCATATGTATCCTAGAACTTAAAGTAAAAAAATAAAACTAAGTAGTTATCTTTATATTTATTTCCTAGAGATCAATATCTGAGGAAGTGGATATGTATTTGTATATATCTTGATAGTATATGTTTAGCAATCACCTATGAATTGATTATTGCAGAGTGATTTGTTTTCCTTTTCCTACTATATTGTCATAGCTGCCTCAATATTCTTGAACATAGTATAAAGTGTCTGAGCAGGTTAATCAAGGTTCTTCTAAGTCTGAGAAGGTGTCAAGCAGCTTTGCCTCTGTTTATATAATCATTTTTCAAAAGTAAACTTAGTAGAAGATGTGAAATATATTGTAATGTCATGTTTTGAATTGTCGATGGGATAGGGCAGTGACCCAGAAAATAGCTGTTTGCTCTAGTTCTGCAGTATCCAGTGACTTATGGATATTGTCTTCAGTGGCTTTCACAAGGTCAAGGTTGTAGGAGGATCCACAAGTCCAGAGCCATGGCCACTGCTTGCACCCCCATTCCTAGCCCACCATCTTACCCATATGTGCTGATGGTCACAAGATCGAGGACAAGGGGCAAATAGCCTCTTGTTTCTACAAGCACAAATGTATCCCTGCTAATGACAGGCTCATTCATTATCTACCTACTTGGGCCTGGAAAATGGCAAATCTGGAGCATCACCTCGATAAATGGAGGAGAGTGTGTTATTGTAGACACCAATTAGCGGTAAAAGGAAGAATTGCTAGTTTTGGAAGCAATTTGTCATTTTGAAAATTAAGCTTGGTAAACAGGGTTACACAAAAAGCAGTCCTGAAATACTATATCACTGTCATGCCCGGGCATGTTTGGAAATATTTCTGTTTTTGTGAAATTGTACATCATGCTAGGTTTACTATACTTATGTCTCTGTATTCCGCGTGACAATTGGCTAAAAGTTAAAAGGCTCTGTGTAGTAAAGCCAAAATTCCATATATATATATGCCATGTATATATATATATGCCACATAAAGCATATTTACTTTGAGTTGTATTTTATCATGTGTGACAGCAATGGATTCCAGCTAGACACAGAGTATATTTTTCCCTAGTCCTGATGTTCTTTAATCTTAACACAGCAACAGATTGCAGGATTTATTTTCCCCAGTAGAATCTACTGCAAGTTAGAACCACTTTGTTTTCTTGAATTCCACTTACAGCAGTACTTTGTCTTGGGAAACGAAGCTAGAATTGAGTGGGGTTGTGGGGGGTGGGGGAAAGCACATCTTGGTGAACTATATAGTCCTCTGCAAAAGTGGTTTCCACCCAGGGCTGATACAAATCAAGATGGGAATATGATCCTTCATATCTAATTGATAAAAGATTTCTCAGTGCACCCTATGAATCATTGGCTCCCATAAATGAAAACAGGGGCTCATGTGGCATTGCAAGGCAGTGAAGTCTCTGGACTAGCACGAGTAATTACGGAGCAGCTTCATCCATAGGGCAATGGAGTTCACAAACAATTTAGGGGAAAAAAATGGTTTGTTACATATTGGCTTTGTCCTTGTAAAAATCTATTATTTCATACAGTGCATTTTACTACATTGCTAACACGATTCCATCATGTAGCTGCATTTTGGGGGCGTGTTTAAAGACCAATGCTTTTAGCAGCATAAAGTCAACCAGAGCCCATGTAACTCAAACTTTGATTTTAATTCTCCCAGATGCTTTTGTACATACACCAAATTCGATGTCATTTTGAAAGCTTGCATTTTAATGAGTATTTATTTATTTAAATCGATGATTGGAATCTTAGAAGGTTTTTGATGGTGTTGGTATTTTTTAGTTTTCAAGCAGATGACATGGTATATCCGTGAGAAGCCTTCCACCCCTCCCCCTATAGCATACAAAAGAACCCCTGTGAATTTGAATTTTATTCACTAATTCAAAATCGAGGTCTTATCCATGACAATAAATGTGTTGATTTTATTATATGTTTAGCGAACACACTTAACCATAGAAAACTGAAATACTAGCCATGATGGGATGTCCTTTATCATTTCAAATAATAGCATTTTGGTCATAAACAGAATGATCAAGTTGGCCATTTGTGACTATGGGTTTAGCTCATTAGATATTGGCAACAGAGAGAGGTAAAAGTGTTTCACACTGAAGCATGTAAATGATAGGTGTCTTATTTATTTTTACAAAAACAAGCACAACTTTAACAGGCAACGATTTCTCAATTTAAATTTAAATTTCCATTTCATTTCCCCCTGTAAAGGATAAGGTATTTATTTTGGCTACCTATGCTTAGGTAGTTTTGAAGCTATGAAAATGAATGCTTGAATAGGAAAACACCATCTTTTTAAAAAAGAAATTCAGTCCTCAGCATCTACACTGAATTATAGGCAGATCTTGCTTAACTTACACTAAAATATGGAAGCATCTCTATTATTTGAGATAATTTAATATGGTATAATTAATATAGCATATCAATACAGTAGTTCATTTACATATGTGTAATTTTCATTACAAGGTTTCATTTGTTCCATTAAGGATATAAATGTGGAATGAAAAACATTTCTATAGGGCAAGGTGAAGTCCATGTGTTTTGCATAAGTGGATAGTCACCAAATAAAGCCCTCTTTGGAAGCATGCTGTTAACATGACGTTTACCACCTCTTCACATGTAGCTTGAATCTGCTCCTGCCACCACACTGAGTGGAAAAAAAAGAAGGCAATAAGAGAGGAGAAAAAGCAGAAGTTGTTTTCACCCCTTGCAGAATACCTGCAGTAGCTCTCTTTTCCTTCTTGCATTTTGGCATTGAACCCCTAGAGAGAACAACAAATGGCCCCTTCATTAGTCATTATGTTTTGCTCTATTTTGCCTTTGGAACAACATTGCCATTTTCTGGTGGAAAACACAGTTTGTAACCATCTGTAATAGAAATCAGTATGGCTGTTTAGGAATAAAAGCCAAAAAGCCTAGGGCTAGGGTGACAGTGAGCCCTCCAACCAACGCCACTCTTCAGAGCTGTTCAACCTCTAGTAAGAGTGGCTTACTAAGTAGCCCTCAGTCATTGGCTGGGAGCAGCTTGTGAGAAGCAAGGCTTTGGATCAAAAGTGGTGGTAGATTCTTTGCAGCTGGAGACATCAATCAAGTACTTTCCTTATTGTGATAGATTGAGTCACATTTTCATAGCTGCCATGTGAATTAAAAGTCCTGTGATTCCAAAGCTCCATTGTTTAAAATGAGTTTGGTCTCACTATAATTTAGAGTTCAGGAATTTGAGTACTGGGAATGCTTAAAGGTTAGGTTGATGAGTATGTTGGACAGAAGTCTTGATTATAAAAATTTGAAACCCAACTCACAGTACCCTAAGGAAAAGAAAATACATTTATGGTCTCATGTATGTAACTGAAGAATCAAAGGTGGTTGTGATATCTTTTAGGGATAGATGGGCTGGGAGGTCAGATGATGTTTTTCGTTCCATCTTCAGCTCTGTTTTCCACTTTATTGGCCTTTCCTCAGGTATGTTTCACATTCTATTTCCTAGACATGTTTTCCTTATAGTTATTAACACCAGAGAAAAGAGAAACCCTCCTCTCTGATAGTGCCAGCAAAAGCCCTTGGACGGACACTCTTTGGCTCAGTTTGGATCAAATTCCTTGCCAAAACCAATTGCTTGACTTGAGAACACTATTCTCTGATTGGTTGAATTTAGCCATGTGTTTAGCCTTATGCCAAGAGAGGTGAGTAGAATCAAATCATAAATACCCGGCCAAGTGGAGGAGCAATACTCGTTAACAAACAAACAAAAACAAAATGATGCTGGGTAAACAAAGGTGTTCACCAAAGAGATTTTTCTTCTCAAAGCTTTAGTGATGGTGGTGATTTTTGAGATGGCTTGATTATGGGTGAAAAAGCTAAGAAGTTTGATGGTTGGCTGAGGATACAGTGCTTTAAAAAGATGTTGACTGAGAAAGCAGATGAAATCAGTGGTAGAGTGTTGAATTTGGGGCCCTTTCAGGCCGGATAAAGCCTGTAGATTACATATCCCCTACATTGCTGTTACTCTTTGCAATACAACTTAGAACTTCACAATGTATCTTCAGGTAGCATGCCTTCTAGGAATAGACATTATACGGCACATGAAAACCTAAGTAGATAACAGAATTCTAGAAATTCAGAGAGAAAAGAAATACCATGGGCTTTTCCCTTAGTATATTGCTCTTTGGGGCAGAAATGTTTTAAAATTTGTTTTCCAGAATATTTGAGTTCATAATTACTAAGTTTGGCTCAGCAAAGTTTATCTTCAAATACATGAGATTTTATAGTAGTTTTTGGATCCCAAGTAGGCTTGTTCTATGTTTACCTCCTTTAAAGTTCAAGGTGTCGACTGACTAATCTGATAAATAAAACTCTTGGGTGTTATGTTCATAATGTTCTGGAAAAGAAACTTCTTCGGTGTGTACTTTACCTAGTGTCTTCCTGGAACAAGTCTCAATGTTTCTTTTATAACTAATTTGCAGAGTCAGTCGTGGTACTAAGTAAGATTAGCAATTGGAATATCTGTGTCCTGGATCATGGCTCACTGTTGCGTGTCCTTAGGCAAACCTTTATCTTTTTAAGTAAAATGGGGTTAATAATACATTTCTTAAAGAATTATTAAACCAATCAATTGAAAGAATGCACGGGATGCTGTACCCAGCTATAAAACGTGAGCGTTGTCATCACATTGTTCTCAGGGATGGGAAATTCAGGCCAAAGGTGGGGATATAATGGAATCATCAATTTTCTTTCTTTGAAATTGTTACACACAGGATGGAATCTCTTCTGTCTACACCCTGGATGGCTTCTGCCCTTTAGCATGCTCCAAATAAGAGCTGGGCTTTTATAACTCAGAATTCAGGCAAACCTCCTCATCCCATGGATGGTTCTATGAAGAAAGCCTCTTATATTCACTTCTCTTTGTTTCTGTAATTGTCAGTCTCTAATTTATCTCCTTTGAGAAAGAATTTATCTCTCCATCAACTCATTAGTGATTTAATATAAAGTAAGCTGATTATAGGAAATCTGAACAGACAATGTTCACACTGCAGAGAAATCAAGCTAATAATGCCTCTCAAGAATACATTTGACATTTCAACAACATGGGAGTTAGGGGTGCCAACCACTGTGTGCAGTTGAAAATCCACAAGTAACATACTTTTGACATCCCCAAAACTTAACTACAAATAGCCTGCTGTTGACCAGAAGCCTTCCCAATAACATAAACAGTTGATGAATAAATATTTTGTATGTTATATGTATTACATACTGTATTCTTACAATAAAGTAAGCTGGAGAAAAATGTTATTAAAATCATAAGAGATAATATATTTACTGTTCATTAAGTGGAAGTTTATCATCATAAAGTCTTCATCCTTGTAGTCTTCACGTTGAGTAGGCCATGGAGGAGAAGGAGGCGGGGGTTGGTCTTGCTATCTCAGCATGTATAAGTAGAATTGAGACGCTTTAACCCATGGTGTTCAAGGCCCAACTATTTTTCTCCCGGACCTATCATTTCAGCTGATCCTATTAGATTTTACATGTGGTCTTTCCAGAAAAAAAAAAAAAAGAAATCATGAAGCCATATATTTAGAAAGAAAGGAAACCAAAATGTTTATATATTGCCACTTGGTTTTGAATCTGTTACTTGATTGGAATATCCCAAGATTCAGTCTGAATAAGAATGTGAGATAACATTACTAAAGGGCTCAGGGATTAAAATCGTAAACAAAGAAGATTCACACTGGGTACCCAGGGAGAAATGAAGGAATTTGAAACCCATCCGAATCCTTTCCTTTTAGTCTGCCTCCAAGAGGCTAAAACATCTGGTGAATCACGTCAAAGATTCAATCAATCATTCCTGTGTTTGGATTTTATGATGCCAGACATCTGGATCAACTGAGTTTCTCTTTTCTTTAATTAAATCAACTGGATGTTTTGGCTTCCTGCAAAGTCAGCTTCAGTCTAAATAATACACAGCATAGTCCTATGTCCTATTTGTACTCTGACTCAATTTTGATACATTTTGTTTTGGTTTTAATTTCTATTAACATAACTCATAGATTTAAATAGTTTTGCATATTGTATAATACTTTGGGCATTAATATGAAAGTCTTAATAAATAAATCAGAAAAACAAAATCGACTGTTTTACTTTTTTCTGGAAGGCACCCTGGATGTTGGCACTGATAAATGGAAGTTGAGAGGGCTAAAGAACAATGTTAAATAATTATACAGATAGGGCTCAGCAGAGATCAAAATATCCTCTCTGATGTAAAGACAGCTGGCACCGACAGTAATTTTAACTGTGTGTAACAAGAACACACAATTTATATAATTTATGCATTCCTAGGTTTTTTAGTGCATAGGAATTTGGTCTGGTTTTATGTTATTTTCAAATATCCTTTGCTTTCTTATCTGGAAAGGCTTCTGGGCAAGTTAATGACTAGAGGAGATTTAAAAAGAGATGAAAAGAAACCAGGAACACATACTGGTTTAATGAAATATCAAATGTTCTAGGAGAGAAATCAAACCTCAAAATAGACAAAACAATGTTTATTGGTCTAAATATATGACATGAAACAACTGAAGAATTTTGGAATAACATCTTATACTTTATTTCTTTATGATGTTTTTGTGGGGCCTGCCTAATACACAAGTCAAAAATGGATGCTGCTTTCTCATTTAGGATGATTCTGTTCTTTGGTTTTAAAGAAATAAAAGGCTAATAGAGAATAAAGTAGTGTCTTTGTACGATTGTAGTTAATTCATTGGTGTTTTGAAAGACCGATTAATTAGGATTTCACGATTTTATTATAACCATTTGGGCCAAATTGGCTAAATATTTTATATTTATGTTGTGAGATCTATGTCCAAACACAGATATCTAAAAGTTTTTACTGAAACTAGGCTCCATTCCTGCAAAAAGCTCCCTAATGTGCCCTAAGTCAGATCTTCTTTTGCTAAAGTAAGAGTTGGAAGTCCACTTTGATGCTACTTTGCCAGATGTGAATACTTCTTGCTTTATTTTTCTGAAGTTGATTTTTTTTTTTTTTTTTTTTTTTTGGACAGAGTCTCGCTCTTTTTCCCCGGGGGGGCTTCGGGTGGGCCGTTTTCGGCTCCCTGCAAGCTCCGCCCCCCCGGTTCATGCCATTCTCCTGCCTCTTTTTTTTTTTTTTTTTTTTTTTTGAGACAGAGTCTCGCTCTGTTGCCCAGGCTGGACTGCAGTGGCTCGATCTCGGCTCACTGCAAGCTCCGCCTCCCAGGTTCATGCCATTCTCCTGCCTCAGCTTCCCAAGTAGCTGGGACTACAGGCACCCACCACCACGCCTCGCTAATTTTTTTGTATTTTTAGTAGAGACAGGGTTTCACCGTGTTAGCCAGGATGGTCTCGATCTCCTGACCTCGTGATATGCCTGCCTCGGCCTCCCAAAGTGCTGGGATTATAGGCGTGAGCCACCACGCCCGGCCTCTGAAGTTGATTTTGTAGAAGTTCCTACTGCATTCAACATCTGTATTAGGACACTTCAAGGACGCAGTATTTGTAAATAGAAGGTGCCAGGCACTCTCGTGCACATTTTACATATATCATGTTTTAGTTAATCACAGCAAGCCTATTAGGTAGGTACTATTATTAATTGCATTCAACAGAGGCTGACACTGAAGCTCTGTGAGGTTACTTGCTCAAAGTTAAATAATTCAATTTTTGGATTGAGAGTAGTTATTTTAAAGATTGTGTGTATATACATAAACACATATTTATTGAAGGAATTTTGGAAAAGCTATAATATTAAAAAAAAAAAGAAATTACTCAGAATGCTATTTTCCTGAGATAATGACTGTTAATTTTTGGTGTATGAGCCTATATTCACATATGTACATAAATATTTAAATAAATACATCTACATTTAAAACCATAGGCTCATACTGAGTATACTATTTTATAACTTTCTTTTTTATAAACTTAATTGGGAACTTGTTTCATATCATTTTTATTTTTCTATACCAGGGAGCAGCTGTAAGGATCAGCTGGTAAAAATCTTTATGATTTTGTGTGGAGTATAATCTTCATCACAACTACTTAGCTCTGAGAAAGCAGTCAAACACAATACATAAGTGGATGAGGATGATTGGGTTTCAATAAAACTTTACAAAATAAGCAGTGGGTCAGATTTAGCTCGTGGACTATAGTTTGCTGATGTTTATTTTACGGCATCATTTTTTCAAATGTCACCAATAGTAGTTTATCCCGTGGCTGTATTACTCTTTAGTTATAGGCCTTATTTAGTTATTTAGTTTGTGTCTGCTTAGTAACAACATTGTGAAGAAAATCTTATAATTAAAACTTAGTACACATGCACTTAGTTTTTCTCAATTTCCCAGAAAAAGAATTTCTGAATCAAATGAAAGTCCTTTTATAAAGTGATTGACATGCATTGCCAAATAGCTGTCCACAGAATTGTAGCTTACATCCTCACCAATGTTGTCAAGGAAGGTGTCTTTATCCATACCCTTGCTTAGGATGGTGCAAAAGTAATTGCAGTTTTGTATCACTTTCAATGGCAAAAACTGCAATTACTTTTGCACCAGCCTTAATAACAATGCATACTATGGAGTTCTTAAAGTTTTTATCAATTTGATGGGCATAAAAATATCCAATTTGGCCGGGCGCAGTGGCTCATGTCTGTAATCCCAGCACTTTGGGAGGCCGAGGCGGCCAGATCACGAGGTCAGGACATCAAGACCATCCTGGCCAACATGGTGAAACCCCGTGTCTACTAAAAATACAAAAATTAGCTGGGTGTGGTGGCAGGCACCTGTAGTCCCAGCTACTTGTGAGGCTGAAGCAGGAAAACAGCTTGAAACCGGGAGGCGGAGGTTGCAGTAAGCCTAGGTCGTGGCGCTGCACTCCTGCCTGGCGACAGAGGGAGACTCCGTCTCAAACAACAACAACAACAAAATTTGATGGGCAAAAGCATTTTTTTCAAGCTGCATTTTAAAATTATGATTATTGAACATATTTTCTCTTCTCTTGCATGTTTAATATTTAACCATAAATCAGCTGTTTCCTTCAGGTGAACAGTTCCTACTTCAGGTGAACATAATTTTATATATGAGGTGAACATGCAAATTTATTTTGGCATATTAAATGACTTATATTCAGAGTTAGATTGACACATAAAGTGTTAGATGATCACAGAGGTGATGTCAAAACTGTCCCAGTAAATTCTTGTTCATTCACTTTATGGTTAAAATTAACTGTGCTTCTTTTTAAATCTTGCTTCCTTTGAGTATTGCTCATAGAATAAGAACCTATCTTTATTGAAGGTCTCTGCTCTTCTTTTCTCCTTCACTGTATCCTCTCCATGGAAGGCACACTTTATCTGATTTACTGGAAGGCAAAATTCTGATATCCCTTTATCCAGATTCTCTAAGTGATGAGATAAATGTACTAAAGGTCCTAGTCATTGTTATGAGTGAAATTGTGTCCTCCAAAAAGATATGTTGAAATCCTAACCTCTGGTACTTGTGAATGTGACCTTATTTGGAAATAAGGTCTTTGCAGATGTAATCAAGCTAAGATGAGGTCATTAGTGTGGGCTGTAATCCAGTGTGACTGTTCTTGAAAGAAATGAAGACAGAGACAGAAGGAGACAGCTATGTGATGATGGAGGCAGATATTGGAGTTGTGTAGCCACCAGTCAAGGAATGCCTAGGGCTACCAGAAGCTGAAAGAGACAAGGAAGGATCCTCTCACAGAATTTTTGGAGAGAGCTCAGCCCTGCTAACATCCTGATTTCGAACTTCTAGTGTCCTGAACTGTGAGATAATACTTTTTTGTTGTTTTAGGCCATGCCCTTTGTGGTACTTTGTCACAGAAACCCCAGGAAGAATGCAGGCCTCAATGACCATCAGCTCTTCGGGAGCTGGACAGTCCATGGGTTCCACCCACTCTGCTGTCCTTCAGGTGGAGCTCTAATCAGAGCAAACACTTTCTCCCTGATGGCTGATCTGCCTGTGACCAGCAGGTTGCTTATTTCAGGAAGGAAGGAGGAAGAAACTCTTTTGGCCTTGTGTTTGAACCTCTTTCTCCAACCTAGTCATGTCCCATTAAAGCTGATATTTTGATCTCCTGTGCCCTTTCCTCCAGAAATCTTCATAGGTCATGCCTAGGACAGAAAACCTCCAGAAGACATGGGCATACTGGCATTTGGTGCTCAATAATACACCTGGATATGCCTAGCTCTTTGCTCTGGCTGGGGTAGCTAGTGTCCAAATAGGCATGCAGATAATGTAGCTTAGGTTTCAGCAAGCATGGCTTCCAAGGCCTCTGAGCTGACGTTGACCAAAGAAGGCATACTTTGGTTACATCTGGTAAGGGAGATTTTTTTCAGTTTCACTGAAGTATAATTGACAAATAAACATATTTGAAGTGTGCATTGTAAAATGAGCAACACCAGCTAATTAACATATCTATCACCTTACAGTTACCATTTTTTTTTTTGTGGTGAGAACACTTAACATCTATTCTCTTAACAAATTTCAAGTAGACAATACAGTATTAATAACTTCAATTGTTGTCACTTTGCTACAGTCCCTTCGTTCTTGATTCCCAGAACTTATTCATCTTACAATTGAAAGTTTGTGCCCTTTGATCAACATCTCCCCATTTCTTTCCCCATTCCTACCTCCAATTCCTGGCAACCCTACTCTAATCTCTTCTGTGAGTTTGATTTTTTAGATTTCACATATAAGTGAGATCATGGAGTATTTCTCTTTCTGGTGTCTGGCTTATTTCATTTAGCATAATGTCCTCCAGGTTTATCCATGTTGTTACAAATAACAGGATTTCCTTCCTTTTTATAGCTAAATAATATTCCATTATAAGTGTATGTGGGTATATATATATATATATCTACATATTATATATATAATTTTTTTATCTGTTCATTTGTTGATAGACACTGGTTGTTTCTGTATCTTGGCTATTGTGACTAGTGCTGCAATAAAGGTGGGAGTGCAGATATCTCTTTGCGATTCTGAATTCACTTCCTTTGGATATATACTCAGAAATAGGATCACTGGATCATATGGTAATTCTATTTTTAATTTTTTGAGGAAACTTAATACTCTTTTTCATAATGACTGCACCAATTTACACTCCCATCAATAGTGTACAAGGGCTTGGAAAAGGAGATTTTTATTTGTAGCTGTCTTTCCTTAAAACAGACAATATGTTGTACAGGTTAGTCGCTGATGGGGAATATTTTTCTATCTATCGATCGATCCATCTATCTATCTATCTATCTAATCTATTTTTAGCCAGGACTTTAAAGTGTAAAGGCAGGTAAGTTTCCAATGCACCTCAGAGAACTCATGTGCAAGCTTTCAACCTTTTAGTTAGTATTTATCATGAGTAGGTAGCACAAGGTGAGCTGCCCCAAATCTAGCTATTTTTGTCTTATTTTGAACTATTCTGAGAGATGAGAAAGGAGCTGTGGAAGGGTTAACCTTGTGAATTCATGAATGCATCAAGAAGAATGGAAATTCTTATTACATATCAGAGAAGTAATCTTCTTGAATTGAGGAAAATACTCAGTGATATTATTAGAAACTCGAAAGATTAGAAGGAAATTGAAAAGCCTTATTCCTGGAACACTGTTTTTAGAAAAGCATACCTAGAAATTCCAGGAGGGATGTGATTGCTGTGTGTAACATGCTTTGGTTTTAATGTCAAAACGTGAGCAGGAGGAGAGAGAAACAAAGTAAGTTACACTGATATAAGAGAGGCAGGTGAGAGACATTCTTATTAGAAACATTAACATCTTGGTAGATGGTACAAGGTACAGACTTGACTATTTATAAAGGTGGTATCGATTGCTCTCACTGATGAGGTTGAAGGGCCACAGGCTGGCCAGGGGATGTGGGAGATGCTTCAGCATGACTGAGAGGTGAACAAAGTCACCCCAACCAGTGAGCATCCTAGGCCATGACCAGTCAGCAAGATCCCCAGGGATAAGGCCAGAGACAGAGCAGCAGGCACCAGGGTAGTGGCTGTTTTGTTCAGCCATTCAGTTGCAAAGCCCAAGGATGTACAGGGGGCACTATGTGGATTCTGAGGCTCTGTCTCTTCCTCTCTGTCATAGGGTGCTGTTTGTTATGCACCTGCCTCATGTAGTTGGAGGCCAACTTAGAGAAGAGCAGGGGAGAATAAGAGGATCTGAGAAAGTAGGCATTAAGTTATTGCTTCAAACCAAGTCAATTGAGTGGACTAAAGCATAGTTCTTTTCCCCTCCTACCCATTAGATGGGTGTCACAAATGATCAGATTATAGGTTAGATTATATTTTTCAGTTATAGAGAAAAAAAGTATCTTATTACAATTTTTTACATTTGTGTAGAGTGTAAGTAAATTGGGTCTTCTAGTACACAGGGAGATTTTATTATGCAAAATGGGTTAATATAACTTGGATTTTTGTCCTCACCCAAATCTCCTGTTGAAATGTAATCTCCAGTGTTGGAGGTGGGGCCTTGTGAGAGGCTTTGGAATTATGGGAATGGATCCCTCACCAATGGCTTGGGCCTTCCCCTTGGTGATAAGTGAGCTCTCCAACAGAGTTCACAAGAGATCTCTGAACACACAAAGAACACAAAAATTCTGTGGCACTTCCCATCCCAACTCTCTCTCCCTTTTGCTCCTGCTCCCCCTACGGTCTTCTGCCATGATTGGAAGCTTCCTGAGGCCTCACCAAAAGCTGAGCAGATGCTGGTGCCAGGCTTGTATAGCCTGCAGAACTGTGAGCCAGTTAAACCTCTTTTCTTTATAAATTACTCAGACTCAGGTATTTCTGTATAACAATGCAAAAATGGCCTAACACAGGGATTTACATACAAACTGGTACTTAGTAAGCTTCAAGAAGAGGCAACTCTTTTCCTGGCCTGCCAGTTCCTAGACTGTATCCTAACAGCATATCCTCTCTGTGCTCACCCTTCACTCCTGGACACTTCCAGGGTTCCCTTTGCTTCTTAAGCTAATCCAGAAATAGGACAGGGATACATTTTTAGACTACTACATCCCCTCCAAACCCTCCCTTTGTCCAGCTTTCAAAAGTCTGGCTGTTAGTGAGGCCACAGGGATATGCCTGAATCTCGAGGGAATGATCTGCTCTGTGCTCATGGTCCTAATTTGTGATGTAGGCCTGGCCTCTGGCTGGGGCTGGTGAGTCTTCTTTCATTCAATAAATAGACTGAGCAGTGGTATTGCACCTGGGAAAGGAAACTAGACACACAATTTCCCTTCATGAAGCACCCAGTCTGAAAAATAAACAAACAGCAACAGGGACAAAAGAAAGACGGGAAATTAAACAGGTATTCTCCACACCGAAACTGTTTTAGAGGTTCCATATAGGAGAAGAGCACTTGACAAAATATGAAAAAATGAAATGATTTATTTAGGTTGAATTTTCTATCATTACTGGGAGACTGGGACTTTCTAAATGTCTCTAGCAACAAGATACCATGAAAGATGAGAGAAAGAACATTTAACAAAAATGAACTTGTTCAATTTTCTATACCCTTGACTGAACACAAGACTTTCTTATATAAAGAACTACTTTATACAATAACAGTGGACCAAGTAGAGGATGGCATGGAATAACATAAATCTCTCCCTCAATTTGGAAAAAAGAAAAGGAGTTTTCCTGTTGGTCTGTGATATGGTTTGTCTCTGTGTCCCTACCCAAATATTGTATTGAATTGTAATCCCCAATGCTGGAGGTGGAGCCTGGTGGGAGGTGATTGGATCATGGGGGTGGTTTCTCATGGTTTAGCACCATCCCCATAGTGCTGTTTTATGAAAAGTGCTCAAAAGATCTGGCTGTTTAAAAGTGTGTGACACCTCCCCCCACTCTCTTCCTCCTGCTCCAGACATATAAGACATGCCTGCCTCCCCTTTGCCTTCCATCATGATTGTAAGTTTCCTGGGGCCTCCCCAGCCATGCTTCCTGTACAGCCTATGGAACACTGAACCAATTAAATCTCATTTCTTTATAAATTACCCTGTCTCAGGTAGTTCTTTATAGCAATGCAAGAGTGAACTAAAATAGTTTGTGTTGTCATCTTTGGCTACAATGGAAAAAAACATGTTTATACACAGTAGGGAAATGAACTCCAAGTACATCAGTATTTATCCAGGAAATAAGCACAACATGTGGAACTCAAACTTGCCTTCATCTTATTTCCCAGTCTTTTGCTGTTTTGACACTGTTGGCTACCCAGTTTCATCAACACTGGAGGCCCACCCAGGGGATCTTGGTGTCAGCAAGAAAAGATGCAATTTCAGTTTGGCGTAAACATGAAAATTTGTTTTAAATGTGTGAAATCACAGCTAATGGGATTCCAGGCATTTCTCTGTAATATGCAATGGAATTTATAATAAGATGCTTGTATAAAACCATGCTACTGGAACAACTGGGCTTCTAATTTATAAATAAAAATCTAAATTAAATATGAAGATACTTAATAAGAATGCATGTACACTGTTTCAGAGCTTAAATTTCTACTTAATAATGTACTGTGAATCTCTGTCACTGCCAGTAAATACGTATCTACTTTTTTTTTTTCTTTTTGAGACAGAGTCTCTCTCTGTCACCCAGGCTGTAGTGCAGTGGTGCAATCTTAGCTCACTGCAACCTCCACCTCCTGGGTTCAAGCAATTCTCTACCTCAGCTTCCTGAGTAGCTAGGACTACAGGTGGCCACCGCCATGCCTGGCTAATTTTTGTATTTTTTGTAGAGACGGGGTTTCACCATGTTGGATAGACTAGTCTATAACTCCTGACCTCAAGTGATCTGCCCTCCTTGGCCTCCTAAAGTTCTGGCATTATGGGTGTGAGCCACCATGCCTGGCCATATCTACATTTTTATGTAATACTTTAGTATTACATCTTATGATGTAACTGTAATTTATTCAATAAATCCCTTAATTTTGGATGTTGAAGTTATTCTGATTTTTTGTCAGTATAAGCAATTGTGCAATATCTTTGTGTAGATATGTATACATAAGTGTATGTGTATCTTTGAGAAATTATGTGATTATTTCCTTAGGCTAAATTCATAGAATAGCAATTGCTGAATTAATGCATTTAAATATTTTCAATGCTTTTAATATATGTTAAAAATTTGGTCTCTAAAATTTTTGTGTTAATTTATACATCTACCAGCTGTCCATGCATATGTCTGTATCCCTTACCCTGACCAACACTGACATTTATTATTTAAATTTTTTTTCAACATCTGAGAGCGAAAAAGGATGTCTCAATGTCACTTACATTTGCATTTATTTGATTTCTGTTAAGATTGATGACTTTTTAAAAGTTTTATTTCTTTATTTGGGAATTGCCTGTTCATAATGGTTGCCCATTTTAAAAATTGCTATATGTAGTAGGTCTAGTGGTGTCCCCAAAAAAGGTAAGTCCATGTCCTAGCCCCCAGAACCTGTAAATACGAACTTATTTGGAAAAGGGGCCTCTGTAGGTCTATTAAGGATCTGAAGATAAGATCATCCTATGTTATTTGGGTGGGTCCAGAATCCAATGACAAATATTATTGTAAGAGACATGAAAGTATAAGACATAGACACAGAGAAGAAGGCCATTAAACAGAGGCAAAGGTTGCAGCTTTGCAGCCATAAGCCAAAGGACCCCTGGAGCCACACCAGAAGTGGAAAGAGGTAAGGAATCTCTCCCCTAGAGCCTTCTGAGGGAGTGGGGCCCTGCTGATACCTTGATTTGGACTTCTGGTCTCCAGGACTGTGAGAGGATAAATTTCTGTTGTTACAAGTTCCTAGTTTATGGTAATTTGTTATGGTGGCCTTAGGAAACTAACATAGTGTATTTACAGATTTTTTAAAAAAACTGACCACAATTTATATTTTTGGATTATTAACAATTTTTCTGTTATGTATATGACAAATACTTTCCTCCTAAATTTTATTTAAAATTTTTTTTTTAATGTTTGTATTTCTCCATGGAAATTAAAAAGTTTTTTTCCTGTGGTCTTTTAAAAAATGTGAATACACTTTGTGTTTCAGAGCAGTTTTAGAGGCACAGCAACATTGAGAGGAATACAGAAAGGTTCCATATATACTCTGTCCTCACCCATGCCTAGCCTCCCCTACTATCATCATCCAATACCACAGTGATACATTTATCGCAATAGATGACCCTGCGCTGGCACGTCATTACCCAAAGCCCATGGTTTATATAAGGGTTTACTCTTGGTGTTATAGATCCCATAAGTTTTGACAAATGCATAATGACAGATGTTCACCATTATGGTATCACACAGAATAGTTTTACTGCCCTAAAAATCCTCTGTGCTCTGCCTAATCATCCTTCTCTTTTCTACCAAGAAACTAATTTTAGTTTACCCATACCTCTCAATCGTTTTTGTTAGTGTTTTTGCTTTTGAAGATATTTTTAGAATGTTTACAAATGTACCTTTAATTAAACAATTAATGCTTTCACCTATGACATTTAAATTGTGATTACTTAGAATTTATTTTGGCCTAAGGTTTCCTAGAGAGGAGAATACAACCTTCAACATTTTGTTGTATGTTTTGGTATTTGTTATGTGAAGAAAGTATTTCTTTCTTCATAAACATGATAGATATATCAAGTGAAACTAAGTCTACTAATGCAGTTATTGCTTGTTGGACTTTGAATTAAATTCCCATCAGTGATAACTATGTGGTGAGTATGAAGGAGGCCAAAAGACCATTTGAATGGTTAAGCATGAAGTATGTCCATAAGGGACAGTTCACCTAGGATGGGGAGAGACTGGCCTTATCAGTCATTCCTTTTGGAAAATAGTGATGTTGGGTGCTACAGGAGAAGGTGAGTCTCTTAAACCAGCCTTTGTTCTGTTCCACTATAACCTGTGTACTTCCTACTTACCCTGGGACCTGGTTAATGTAGGCCATCATTCTGGGACATAGAGTGAACGTAGGCCTGGGTTTTATACTGCTTCAGTTTTGAGCATACTTACATTTACAGTCCACAACAAAGGTCATTTGTGTTTACTTGAAAAGTATAAGAATCATGTACTTTTATAACACAATTTGTCATTTGAAAAATATCTATTACTCTTGGTTTTCTAAAAATTTTTTTTATGTACTCATGATTATTCTTTCAGTGAATTTTGGATTATTCATTAAGATCCCATTCTCTGCCCTCATCTCCACAACAAAAATTTCCTAATTTTATTTGGAGTATCTGGTATTTATAGTTGGAAGGGAATTGACATCTTTAGAATATTGAAACTTCTCATACAGGAAGACTAATTCATTATATAAGTCTTCTTATATAAAAGCATTTTGAGTCCATGAGTAAAGTTCTAAGGTTTTTATTTTTTTTAATGTGGGCCTTTAGCATTTATGTTTTAGTTGAAAATATTTAAGATGTTTGCATTTAGAAGAGCATATTTTATATGTTACATTAAAAATTGTAATTACCAAAATATTAGATAGTATTAATTTTTCTTTGTTTTATGTTGATTCTAGTTGAAAATGATGAATCTATATCTTCCTTTCAAATACTCATATGCCTTGTTTGATTTACATGGCTGATTGTATTAGCTAGTCCTTTCAGAAATTAGCTTATAATGGTGATAGTGGGCCTTCTAGCTTTATTTCTGATTTGAAACGAAACACATCTTATATTTCCGTAATGGGGACATCTTTACATCTAACTCATAATCAAAGCATATTCTTCCTTCAAGCTTCACAGATGCTGTTCTAATAGTTTCATTCTGCTATGATAGTTTTTGCTCCCCCTTTGTCTTTTGTCTCATACTTTTACAATGCAGGAACAGTTAAGACTTAGAGTTTTCAGTAGAAGGGTGAGTTATTTGTTTTTGCTCCTGTCCTTGATCTTGTTGTCTCATATCTTTCTTGGATTTTCAGACAAGGTGCAGGCTATTCTACACATTACTCCATTTCTAGAAGGCCTTCATTTGGTGTTTTAGTGTATCGCTACTCTACTGTGGTGTTATCTTTCTTACTCTACTGTTTTTGATAATAATATTGAACATAAAACAAAACAGTACTACTCAAAAGTCTGGTTCATGCCTGCCTCATCCATAGCATTTTGCTTTGCTTACTCCCAGCATTGATTGTGCCTGGAAGTAGATTCTATCTTTTCAGAGAAATTCCCAGGGGTCCATGTGCAACCTGCCTGTTCTCTGAGAGGTGGAAAGCCTCTCTGTCAAGAAGCCTTTATTCATTCACTATGCCATGTGTTTAATCCTCGATATGTGTTTCACAATCCAGATCTAACCCCCTTATAATTAATGCCAGTTCCTCCTAGATTCTGGTTTTAGATTGACTATCAGTCTTAGTTTTTCTGTGTGTTGTCAATGTGTCCTCTTTTGCCCAGTGTTCGTTTGTATTTAATGAGAAGATGGGGGAGGCTATGCTGGGAACTGCTCACCATACATTTTTTTGTACTTGTCTCATGTATGTTTACTCCTAGAGAAACCTGTTTATATTTAACTTATCCTGGTCTAATTTCATAGGTTAAGTTTGGTCAAAACATGTTGGTTATATTTCAAAATCTTGTACTCTGATCTCTTTGAAAAGTTTGCAGGGTCATGTTGAGTCATTCACTAGAGACTGTCTGGAGTTTGTTAATTACAAGTAGTTTAAATAAAATCTCTCCTAGGAATAAATGATAGGAACAAAGGACAGGACAACAATGGTTAAAAAGGGGGCTAATTCTGAAGAGTTTCTGGGTTGCCAAGCTATTTTTCTCCTTTTTAGTACTTACCACTATTGTGATGAAATTATTGTGTAACTAGTTGTTTAATGTCCAAGTGTCTCTCTTAATACAAACTCAATGAGAATAAAGGCTGTCTCTGTCTCTTTCATTGCTGTATCTTCAGCATCTAACAGAGTCTTGCCCATAGTAAGTGCTCAAGTCATATGTATCAAATGAATGAATACAGGTTACCACTGTCTCTATCCACTCCCATGCCACACCCCAAGAGACATTCCTCAGAGGAAGCACTAGCATTTAGTAGAAACTATTCTTTAATTCTGACCAGATAAATGAGTCATGACTGACAATAACTTATGCAGCAAAGAGATGCATTTTTTGGACTCACATCCTGGGATGAGAAGTTCTAAGACAGCGATGATCAAGAAGAAAGATCACAATTATTTTAATTAAAAATTGAGGCTATCCTCAAAAATGTTTGTGAAGTTAGTTTAAAAAACTAAAATGTAGCTTAAAACAATACTATTAGCCACCCATATGTGTTTGTAAAATCTTTTGGATATATAGACTTTTATGCAGTGATGGTCAGAAACATAAAGCCATTGCATGCTTTTTCCAAACACTCTGAAATTATGGTCTAATGTCTTAAATCATAAGAAGTACCTCAAGTCTTAAAGTAAGCATCTCCATTTGGCTTGATGTATGTTTAGTCTATTCCTTCCTGGCAAAAATATTTTAGCGTAAGTGTCCGAGCATAAGGATGACAAAATGTTTTCTTTCCTACTCATTTGTGTGGTCTTATTTAATAAAAATTATACATAAAAAACTAAGTAGAATTTGTTCAGGGGGAATATATATATGTATATATGCATATATATATTCATGAAAAGATTTCTAAGTGGGAAAAAACAAGAGACCATGTCTTTTTTTTCATTTACTGTTCTAGCTATTTAATAGAACTTTGCCTCCTTTCATTTAGAAAAAATGAAAACCTTCCAACAAATAATATTTGTGAATAATTTTATATATAATACTTTGGCACTTTGTCTCTCACTATTTAATAATACATCGGTGTGGATTTGTTTTCACTCTTTTGAAACTTTTCCACTGTATGCCTATAATGTTATTCTTATAATGCTAGTACATAGGTAGATAGGATGAAAACTACTTTTAATTCAGAAAGTATGTACTGAATTCTTCTTATGTGCATAATTTGCTATGGAGTATTCTAAGAACCCTATAACATAAATACCAAGAAAAGATGTATTCATGTGGAATAATTATATGTCCCCAGAAAGCAATGTGTGACAAGCTATTCTAGTGAACAGCTGGGATATGCTATAGAAATATAGAAAAAGGAGTATCCCAGGAGGCTAGAAGATATGGAGTGTGCCCTATAGTTTAAACATAATATGGATCTTAAGAAGAGTAAGTTTAGATAAAAGAAATGAAGGGAAAGGCCATTTCCACTCAGGGAAACAGGGTGAGCAAAGATTTTCAGTTGAGAGTGAGTATAGGACAGAAAACTTGAGCTACGGTGAAGCTGGCCATGAAGGGTGGGCCAAATTCTGAAGGGTCTTGAGGTCCAAGCTTCTGTTGGGATTCTAGTTTTTAGACTGTGAAAGGGGAGTTTTGTAAAAAGAAAGAAAATATTAAAATTAAATTTGGAAGCAACATATAGGGTAAATGGGAATATAGAAAGAGTAAAGACAGAAAGAATACATATGGTATATTCTAGAAGTGACAATTCTAGGATTACAGTTGTGGAAGTGGATTGAGGCATCTGATATGGTTTGGCTGTGTCCCCACCCAAACCTCATCTTGAACTGTAATCCCCATAATCCCCATGTGTTGAAGGAGGGACTTGGTGGGAGGTGATTGGATCATGAGGGCAGGTCCCCCAATCTGATCTCGTGATAGTGAGTGAGTTCTCATGAGATCTGATGGTTTTATAAGCATCTGGCAATTCCCCTGCTTACACTCACACTCACTGTCTCCTGCCGCCTAGTGAAGAAGGTGCCTGCTTCCCCTTCCACCATGATTGTGAGTTTCCTGCGGCCTCCCCAGCCATGTGGAACTGTGAGTCAGTTAAACCTCTTCCTTTATAAATTATCCAGCCTCGGGCAATATCTTTATAGCAGCGTGAGACTAGACTAATACAGTGGCCATTCTCTATTTGGTTGTCCAAATAGAAATGTCTCTAAGACAGCTGGAGATTGAGGCTGAAGTTGCGCAAGAAGACAGAACAGAGACACAGATCTGAATGGTCAGCACAGAAGCAATTATGAAAATGAAGAGAAATTGTAATGATAAAGATCTGATGTTCTAGATGGAGGACTAAAGACAGAACTTTGGAGAATTTGCCCATTCAGTTGCTTGGGGGAGGAGGAAAAAGTGGAAACGAGTGGTGGGAGATAGGAATAAAACCTAACGTCAGTCAAGTACAGTGTCGGAAACAACAGGTGTTCCCTGCCCGTGATTTTTAAGTCACGTCTGAGGGCTACGAAAACATTTTGAATTTGCCAAAAAGAAAGCGGCTGGGCGCGGTGGCTCACGCCTGTAATCCAAGCACTTCGGGAGGCTGAGGTGGGCGGATCATGAAGTCAAGAGATGGAGACCATCCTGGCCAACATGGTGAAACCTATCTCTACTAAAAATACAAAAATTAGCTGGGCATGGTGGCGTGCACCTCTAGTCCCAGCTACTCAGGAGGCTGAGGCAGGAGAATTGCTTGAACCTGGGAGGCGAAGGTTGAGTGAGCCAAGATTGTGCCACTGCACTCCAGCCTGGTGACAGAGTGAGACTCCGTGGAAAGCGAGAGAGAGAGAGAGAGGTAGGAAGGAAGGAAGGAAGGAAGGAAGGAAGGAAGGAAGGAAAGAAAGAAAGTTATTTAGCCTTTGCGGGGAGGCCTATTTGGGTAGAAGAGTGTGGACAGAAGTAAGATTGCAAGGCACTTGGGAGAGAACTGGAGTAGTAGAAATGAATTAATGATTGCATGATGCTAGTTTAAGAAACTTGGCAGGGAAAAGGATAGAGGCATGGGTGTAATGAGAGAAAACAGAAGGGTCAAGCAAAGACATTTTCAAAATGGGTAAATAAGTGAAATGTGCAAAATATAGAAATTTAGAGGAAAAGGAGCTTTTGAAGATGGCTGGGGGTGATGGAATGAGGATAAGAACTGTGCACTGACAGGAATTGAGGATGCAGGTGCAGGGTTCATTACCTTAGAGAAGGATGAAATTTGTTTCACAGCATTCAAGAGCAGGGTCTAAAGAAGGTTAGGTGAGGAAACTAAGGGCTTATGGCCTTATAATAATAGTTATTATTATTGCAGGACAATAAGGGCAGGAATTTGCTGGCAAGAATAGAGTGAAGGAGTGAGGAATAGAAATATTTACATAGTAAAGTCTCATATATCAGTCCCACATTTAGTTTATGTGAATATCACCAAATATGCTTTGGAAAAAAAAGGCAAGGTAACACATGCCTTGGGTTTCACGTGGATAAATTATCGAAACTGTTCTCCATGTAAAGCATGATTTAAGTTTTTCTTTGGCCATAAAATGAAATCATAGTGTATCTCG
Organism: Hylobates moloch; assembly: GCF_009828535.3. Taxonomy (NCBI): domain Eukaryota; kingdom Metazoa; phylum Chordata; class Mammalia; order Primates; family Hylobatidae; genus Hylobates; species Hylobates moloch. Next base: position 15,302,171 of record NW_026652276.1, read on the forward strand.
TATGGTGGACACTGCAATGTGCACCAAGATTCTCCTTCTGCATTGAAGAACATATTTCCCCTGCTGCTAGGAGTGCTGCCAGAAAACACTCTAGCTGTCATTCCCTTTTGGAGATTGTCTTGGCTGAATAAATTTGCCTCACCCAAGGTCATAGCCCTTTCCGGATGGCCCACATCCAGTGAGTGATCAATATAGGGTGTAAAAACCTGACCCCCTCTCTCCAGCAGGGAATGAGTCTGAACGTCCAAGCTCCAGAGCTTCCCACAAGGTTTGCTGAATTCTTTATTAACATTGTATTCTGCTTTCATTCCTTCCTTTTAGCAGGTGCTCAAGAACACTTCCTGAACATCCGTTATGTTAATCTATGTTTGAATGTCTGTTTCTGGGGAAACCAACCTGCAACAGTTGAAAGACTTATTCCTCCAAGTGCAGTAAATGCTACTAGCAGACAGCTGTCAAATGTCAGGCTCCTTTAATTTGTCTCAGCTCAAGAAAACTTTCTCTACCAAGTCATAGCTCCTCCTAGGGACAGCCCATGTTCCATGACTGATTGATGCAGTGTCATCCTTGCTTTACCTTGGAACATTTCTGATAGGCCAATCACATTCAAATCTCCCCAGGGCACTGGCTGAAGGCCCTAGTTGAGACCGCATTGCAACCCAGCTTTTCCTTCTGTCCAGTTCTCCTTCGATCCCTTCCCTTTAACGGGTGCAATTCCAAGGGCACCCAGTCAACGTTCTGCATGCTAAGGTCCATCTATGAGTTGGCTTCCTGTGAAACCTATCCTACAATATCTTGCTATCCCATATTATTTTTTAATATTGATTTTTACCTTAGCAAAGTATTCCAGTAGAGGTTCATTGTTTTATTTGACCCTGGAAATAAATAAGTTGTTAAATATATCTTAATGCTTAATGCTTTCCATAAAGACGTTTTCCTCCAGTGCTCATGGTCTAGTTGTTTTTTTTTTTGTTTTTTTTTTTTTTTTTTTTTGGACAGAGTCTTGCTTGTCCCCAGGCTGGAGGCTGGAGTGCAATGGAATGATCTCAGCTCACTTCAACCTCCACCTCTCGGGTTCAAGTGATTCTCCTGCCTCAGCCTCCCGAGTAGCTGGCACTACAGGTGCGTGCCACCACGCCCAGCTAATTTTTGTATTTTTAGTAGAGATGGGGTTTCGCCATGTTGGCCAGGATGATCTCCATCTCTTGACCTCGTGATCTGCCCACCTTGGCCTCCCAAAGTGCTGAGATTACAAGCGTGAGCCACCACGCCCGGCCTCATGGTTTAATTTTTAAAGGTCTGCTGATAATGCCACCTGGTTTAGGATATTTGTGTGTAATGTTTTCCTTCATTAATTTCAGTTATCAAAAACTCTTACCTTAAACTTTATTTGAGCTTCTTTTTATTAAATTAAATTTCTAATTGCTTGATACCTTTACAGGATATTTGTCAATACATGTGCCTGGTTAGCCACAATATCCAGAAGATAATTTCTATTATTCTTTTACTAAATACTGAACACAAATTTCTATCATGCTGATAACTTTAGCTGAGAGTGGCAGAAATTGCTGGTTGTTCTTCAGTATCTATTTTCCCTTTATTATTTAGTGATAGATTTTTTTTCTTAAAAAAGGACAGCATAATGCTACTTTGTTAAATATTACCCTTCCCATTTTCTCTTGCAGCTAGGTATGGCCATGTGACTAAATTTTGGGCGTTTAGAATGTGAGTGGGAATGATGCTTGAAATTTCTAGGGAAGAACTGTCTGCTCTTGGATGTAGTCACAATGGCAGAAGATAGAGGAGTGGATCATGTTGAGGATGGCAGAACAAAACAGATGGAGCCTGGCTTCCAACACAGGCCACCATATTAGCCAAGACTTTTACATAGGAAAAAAAAATGAAACATCTATCTTGTTTAAGCCCTTATTACTTTGAGTCTCTCTACTAGGAGCCAAATCATTTCTTTAATTCTTTAAGTATATGCATATCTGCAAGATGCTTCCTAATGTTATATTCATGTAATTAGTCGTTGCTTGCCAATAGGTTGGGAAATACGTAAAGTCTTCTAAAATTATGTTTATTAACATGGGCTATATGTGCTCCTATGGGGAAGTGATAGCTTGCCAGAGTCCAGTTATTTGCAGGATCAATATGACATACAGTCCTCAAGTATTGACTTCACTCAGAGTTTAATAAAAAATAATTTCAAAAATTCCCTAAGGTAAATAATTTTAATATTCATACAGATATATATGTTACATATATTTTATATATAACTATATAATTATATAGAGATAGATGTTAAGGTATAACTCAAAATTATCATAATATTTTAGGACAGATACAAAGGTTAAAAGACATTTAATACTTGAGGTGTGCTAGTTTCTGCTGTGTTTACCATCCAACCAGTGGGCTCATGTTCCCAATCCCTTTACTTTTATGGTACTTAATGGAGAAATTTTTGAAAAACACTTGCCTCTGCAGATATTCTGTATCAAAATCAGAAGCTCTCCGGCTGAATCAAAATGACCTTTTCCTTATTTACATCAGCATTTGATTTTGTTCCACATGGGTTACAATACCATTAGTTAAATTAATGCTTTGGTATTTTAGAAACATCCTATTTTAGGAATTTTAGAATGAACTTCTGTGATTTTTTTGACTTTATTATTTGAATGCTTCATCTACTCTTATTACCATTTAAAACAGAGGTCTTATTTATTCCAGCTCAGTAGTTATACATGACTGAGTCTGGCTCAGACCAGGGAGGCCAATTTATTGTTTTTGGCCGTCCTTTGCCAACTTTGTTATTCAAACCCCTGGGTTGCTACATGCTAGTTTGTGAGTGTCTGATAGTGTTTGAGGGATTCCAAGAAGCAGAATGTGAGAATGCTGCTTGGGGTCTAGTGAGTAATATAAATTTTGGTATAAAGTTAAAAATGCAAATACAAGTAGGTTTTCTTCCTGACTGGAATTAGACTTTAATCTAATTAGAATATTATTTGGAATATTAAATCTAAGAGCTAACAATAAGGATGAAGAGCAGAACAGATAGTTGAAGATGTTTAACATAGTTTTGAACACAGACCTGTTAGGGTAGCTTTGGAATGCTGAACAGAACCAATGAAGTAGCTAGCACTTACAAAAGCCAGGTAGAACGGCTTTGCTCTGTGCCCTTATGAAATGGGTTTATTTGTGAAGGGGATGGCAGAGAGGATGGGAGAATGCTTTATCTCCCATACTTACTGTCAGCAAGGGGTCCCTTTTCCTTAGCCCAACGACTATTGGAATTAAAAATTGGAAAACAGGAAGCTATTATTCTATATTTGTGCTTTCAGATCAACCTCAGAGCGTGGGCTTTATGCTGAGCAACATGAGTTTACAGGAGCAAACAAATGGGCAAAGGGGCTTATGAAACAGGACAATGCAAAGCCGCCAGCGCTCAATTGCCAAAGTCCATGGAGGTTGCATTTGGAACCTGCTGGTCCATTGATCACAGTACCTGGGCAAAGTCAGCTGCAGCTGAGGAAAAGCCTAGAAAACTGAGGTGCTGTGAAGGGAAACTTGAAGACTTTCCAGTTATGTTTTAGCAACCCGGGAACAAAAGCTGTCCCTTAGCTAGAAAAAGAGAGTGGAGAAATGAGCAGTCATGGGGGGCGTCATCTGCCACGGAGGAGCTTGAGCAAGTTGCTGGTCTGCTCTGGGTCTGTTTTTTGTTTTTTTTTGTTTTTTGTTTTTTGTTTTTTGCCGCTCTGTGATGTTTCTTGATGATTCAGCTAGGGTACTTGTCTTATAACCGCAGACAACCATCATGTCTACTTAAGCAGAAAAGCAATTTACTGGAAATGTGTGTCGTCGTTTAGTGAATCTAGATGAATGCTGAAGGAGCTGGGTGAACAAACATGTACAAAAGGAAGACAGGTCCCTCCCCAACACTCCCTCTTCCGGATGAATTCAGCGTTTGTACCTTTTGCTCAAGGATCACCTTTCAGGAAGACAGTCTAATTTGCCTAGTTTGGGTCACTTGGAGAAGGATGGGCTGGGCTGTAGGCTTTGCTTGACAGACCCTCCAGACTGTATTCAATGAAGAAGACCCAGAAGGAGAGATGTATATTATCTTTGGTCACTTTCCAGTTAATTTACAGCACCATTCTGGCTTTGAGTGTTGGTAGTTATGTCATTCTGGGCAAGTTAATTAAAATCATTTGTACCTCACTTTCCTCATCTGTACTGATAGTACTTAATTCAAATAATTGTTGAGAGTATACATTGATATAATTCTAAATTTTAGGCTGGTGAATGGAACATAGTAAACATTTAATAAATGCTCTTTGCTTTCTCTTACTCTTTGGAAGGAAGGATTGGTTTATGGTTTAGGAAATATCACGAATACCTGTAATTATGTTCTTCTATGCATGGATGGGTTAATGACTCTCATATCTATCTATGCCTGTCGATTTCTGAATGTTTCATTATCAATAGATGTTTATGAGTATTCCTTTAAGTACATGGTGCTAGAGATACAAAAATGCATAATATGTTGTTTCTCCTTAAGGGAAATCATAAAATGCTAAATAAAAATAAGGTAATAAATATAAAATACATGTAATATTTTCAAGTGCTATTAAAGGTTAGAGTGGTTATATAATTTTTTAAGATTTTTTTTTTTTTTGAGACAGGGTCTCGCTCTGTTGCCTAGGCTGGAGTGCAGTGGTGCAATTGCTGCAGCCTTGACCTCCCGAGTTCAAGCTATCCTCCCACCTAAGCCTTCTGAGTAGCTGGAACTAGAGGCATGCACCACTACACCTGGCTAATGTTTGTAGTTTTTGCAGAGAGAGGGTTTTGCCATGATGCCACTTGCTATACAAGCCATTTGCTATATTTTTACATTGCAAAAACCTTTCCCCTCAGTGTGGATTGCCTGTGTATTCTCTTAATTAATGGACGTTAATTCAGTATTAAGAAAAAAATTATTATTAACTTTAATACAATTTATCAGTCTTATATGATTATTTTCTGTGTCATGTGTAAGAGATCTTTGCCTACCTCACATTCATAGGTATTCTTATTTTAAAAAGTTTTATTAGCTTGCTTTTTAATATTTTGATGTACAATCTATCCAATATTGATTTTTGTGAACAGTTAAATAGGAGTCAAATACATTTGCTCCGCCGTGAGTATCCATCGATCTAGTACCATTTATTGAGAAGAGCACTTCCCATCTGTACTGCAGTGTTACCTTTGTAATAAATAGGTGACTATTTATGTAGGTTCTTTCTCTGGACTCTATATGTTTCATTTATTTGTTTATCCTTAGATAGACAAATTGATTGTGTTATCTCGATTGCTGTAGCTTCATAGTAAGTCTTAAAATTAGGTGATGTAAGGCCTCTAATTTTGTTCTCTTTCTATCAAGACTATTTTGGCTCCTCTAATTCATTTGCATTTCCTCAGGATTTTGGACTCAGTTGCCATTAAATACAAGCTATTGCTGGGAATTTGTTTGGGATTTTATTTAAATCAGTGCATCAGTCTGAGAAGAATTGATACCTTAATACTGAGTTATTCAACCTATGGCGTCTTTCTGTTCTATGATGTGGTATAGCTCTGCATTATGTTTAGGTTCCCTTTATTTTTTTCTCAGCAATATTTTGTAATTCCCTTTCTTTTAATAGAGAAAGGGTCTTGGTATGTTGCCCAGGATGACCTTGAACTCCTGGCCTCCAGCTATCCTCTCACCTCAGCCTTCCAGTATTTTGTAATTCTTAGTGTAAAAGTCTGTCACATTTTTCATTAGACTTATTTCTAGGTAATTGATGTTTTTAATACCTCTGTGAATGGTATCCTTTTAAAATTTTTAATTCTGAACTTTTGTTGCTAGTATATAGAAGTCCAAATAACTTTTGAATAGTTACTTTGCATACGTCATCCTTGGTAGATAAACTTATTAATTCAAGTCCTTTGTAGATTCTTTTGGATTTTCCACACGTAATATTATGTTATCTAAAAATAAGGACAGTATTTTTTCCTTTACCATTCTAAATTTTGTTTCATTGCCTTGGATAAAGCACAATGTGGATGATCAAATTATTTTTATCCTTTAACCTGTTCATATGAAAAATTACACTTATGTTTTTAAATTCAATTTTTGATTTTTAAATCAATCTTGCATTTCTGGAATGAACTTGATTTAGTGGTAATGTATGCATCTGTTTAATTTTTTATTGTGATATTTTGATCCATAGATCATTGAACATTATATTACTTAATATCTAACATTTGTAATTTTTCTACCTAAATGCTTGCTTCTCATTTCTAGCTTAATTCTACAGTGTTTAGAGAACATATTCTTAATCATTTCAATTTTTCGATCTTAGTGAATCTTGCTTTACGGCCTTAGCATATGGTCAATTTTGGTACGTTTTCTGTATGCACTTAAAAAATAATGTACTCTAGAATTTCTAGGTACAATTGTCTGTCTATGTTCAATTTATTCAAATCTTCACTAGCTTTACCAATCTTTGGTCTGTGTCTTTTGACTTATCAAGAGAAGTATGTTAAAGATTTTTACTTTGCTTGTGCATTTGTCGATTTTTTTAAATCATTTTTTGCTTTATATATTTTGAGCTATACTGCTAGAGGAATACATACTTAAGATTGTTATATATTCTGTTGTATTGACCTCATTATTCTTTTATTTCATATGATATTAGTATATCTACACCTGTTTGTTATAGCTAATATTTTTCTGTGTTGGTGGTATTTGTATAGTATATCTATATGTTAATTGTAACATCTCTGAGTCTTTATCTTTCAACTGTATCTTGCAAACAGAATATGTTAATATATACATTTTTTATCTCTGAAAATCTATTTTCAATATTTAACCCATTTACAATTGATATAATTAATATATTTGGATTTATATCTACCATCTTATTATTTATACTACTTGCTCTATATTCCCTTTTCTCTCTGTTCTTGCATGTGTTTTTTTTTTTTTATTTTATTTTTTGAGATAGAGTCTTGCTGTGTTGCTCAGGCTGCTGGGGTGTAGTGGGGCAATCTTGGCTCACTGAAACCTCTGCCTCCAGGGTAGCTGGGATTCTCGTGACTCAGCTTCCTAAGTAGCTGGGACCACAGGTGCGTGCTGCCACACACAGCTAATTTTTATTTATTTATTTATTTTTCAGTAGAGATGGGGTTTCATCATGTTGGTCAGGCTGGTCTTGAACTCCTGACTTCAAGTAATCCACCCACCTCAGTCTCCCAAATTGCTGGGATTACAGGCATGAGACACTGTGCCTGACCTTTTTTCAAATTTTTTTTTCAAATTCACACATAATAATTGTATATATTTATAGGATAGTGATAATTCAATAAGTATATACAATGCTTAATAATTAAACCAGGATAATGAGCATATCCATCACTTTAAGTATTTATCATTTCTTTGTGTTGGGAACATTGAACATTTTTCTCTTTCAGCTATTTGAAAGTACATGATAAATTATTGTTAACTATAGTCACCCTATAGAGCTATAGAATGCTAGAACTTATTCTTCCTATCTAGCTGTAATTTTGTGTCATTTAACCAATCCCTCCCTATGCTCCCCTCCCTCCACCCCTTCCCACACTCTTATAACCACAATTCTACTCTCCTCTATGAGCTCAACATTTTAAGCTCCCACATATTAGTGAGAACATGCAGAATTTATCTTTCTGGGCCAGACTTACTTCACCTAACATAATGTCCTCCAGGCTCAACCAAATTGCTGTGAATAACAGAATTTCATTCTTTTTTATGGCTGTATAGTGTTCCATTGTGTATATATGCTACATTTTCTTTTTCCATTCACCTGTTGAAGAACATTTAGGATAATTCTATATCATGGCTATTGTGAATAGTGCTGCAGTTAACATGTGTGGTACAGATATTTTTGATATACTCATTTCCTTTCCTTGAGATAAATACCCAGTGCTGGGGTTGCTGGATTATATGGTAGTTTTCCTTTTAGTTTTGTAGTTCTGTTTTTAGTTTTTTGAGGAAACTCCATACTGTTTTTCATAAGGTTGTACTATATTCCCATCAAAAGTGAGTAAGAGTTCCCTTTTCGGCTGGGAGCAGTGGCTCACGCCTGTAATCCCAGCAATTTGGGAGGCCGAGGCAGGCGGATCACAAGGTCAGGAGATTGAGACCATCCTGGCTAACACAGTGAAACCTCATTTCTACTAAAAATACAAAAATTAGCCAGGCGTGGTGGCGGGTGCCTGTAGTCCCAGCTACTCAGGAGGCTGAGGCAGGAGAATGGCATGAACCCGGGAGGCGGAGCTTGCAGTGAGCTGAGATTGCGCCACTGCCCTCCAGCCTGGGTGACAGAGCGAGACTCCGTCTCAGAAAAAGAAAAAAAGAAAAAAGAGTTCCCTTTTCTTCTCATCCTCACCAGCGTCTGTTATTTTTTGTCTTTTTGATAATAGCCATTCTAGCTGGTTTGAGATGATATCTCACTGTGGTTTTAATTTTGATTTCCCTGATGATTAGATTAGTGGTATTGAGCATTTTTTTCATATACTTGTTGGCCATTTGTATGTCTTTTTTTTGAAACATGTGTATTCAGATTATTTACTCATTTTAAAATCAAATTATTATTATTAGTTGTTGTTGTTGTTGAATTGAGTTCCTTGCGTATTTCAGATATCAGTCTCTTATCAGGTAAATAACTTGCAAATGTTTTCTCTCATTCTACAGTCTTCACTCTGTTGATTGTTTCCTTTCCTGTGCAGAAGTTTTTAGATTGATATAATTCCATCTCTCTACTTTTACTTCTGTTTCCTGTGAAGTCTTTGAAGTCTTACCCATAAAATCCTTTGCCAGACCAATGGCCTAAAGCGTTTCCGTTCTAATTTTTTTCTAGTACTTTTACAGTTTTGGCTCTTATATTTAAGTCTGTAATCCATTTTGAATTGTTTTTTATATGTGGTGAGATATAAGGGTCTATTCTTCAGCATGTAGATATCCAGTTTCCCCTGCACCATTTATTAAAGAGGCTGTCCTTTACTTAGTGTATGTTCTTGGTGTCTTTGTTAAAAACCAGTTGACTATAAATACATTGATTTATTTCTGGGCTCTCTATTCTGTTCCATTGTTCTATGTATCTGTATTTATATCAGTACCAGGCTGTTTTGGTTATAATAGCTTTGTAGTACATTTTGAAGTCAAATAGTGTGATGCCACCAGCTTTGTTCTTATTGCTCAGGATTAGTTTGGCTATACATGGTCTTTTGTGGTTCCATATGAATTTTAGGATTTTTTTTCTGATTTCTGTGAAGAATGTCATTGATATTTTGATGGGGATTACATTGAAGCTGCAGATTTCTTTGGATAGTATGATTATTTAAATAATATTCATTATTATAATCCGTGAACATGGGATGTCTTTTCATTTATTTGCATCCTCTTCAATTTATTTCATCAGTGTCTTACAGTTTTTCTTGTAGAGATCTTTCACCTTGGTTAAATTTATTTCTAAGAATTTTATTTTATCTTTATAGCTATTATGAATGAGATTTCTTTTTTGATTTCTTTTTCAACTAGTTCGTTATTGGTGTACAGAAACACTCTTTATGTTTACATTTGATTTGTTTATCCTGAAATTTTACTAAGTCTAGTGGAGTCTTATATACTGTTGGTGGAAGTGTAAATTAATTCAACCATTGTGGAAAGCAGTATGGTGATTCCTCAAATTGCTAAAAGCACAACTACCATTCAACACAGCAATCCCATTAATGGGTATATGCGCAGAGGAAAATAAAGCATTCTACCATAAAGACACATGCAAACAAATGTTCATTGCAGCATTGTTCACACTAGCAAAGACATGGAATCAACCTAAATGTCCATTAATGACAAACTGGATTAAGAAAATGTGGTACGTATACATCATGGAATATTATGCAGCCATAAAAAAGAATGAGATTATGTCCTTTGCAGGGACATGGATGGAGTTGGAGGCTATTATTCTCAGTAAACTAATGCAGGAACAGAAAAACAAATACTGCATGTTCTCACTTATAAGTGGGAGCTAAATAGTGAGAACACATGGACACATAAAGGGGAACAACACATACTGGGCTCTACTTGAGTGGGGAGGGTGGGAGGAGTAAGAGAAGCAGAAAAGAAAACTACTGGGTACTGAGCTTAATACCTGGGTGATGTAATAATATGTACAACAAACCCTGTGATGTGTTTATCTATGTAACAAACCTTCACATGTACCACCAAACCTAAAGTAAAAAATTAAAAAAAATTTTTTACCTCATTTGTACCTCATTTGCAAAGAGGTACAATTGGACTTCTTTTCCAATTTGAGTGCCCTTTATTTCTATCTCTTGCCTAGTTGCTCTGGCTAGAACTTCCAGTATCATGTTGAATAAGAGTGGTTGAAAGTGAGTATCTTTGTTATGTTCCAGCTCTTATGTCAGTAACATCAGTATATTAGCTGTGGTGTTTTCCTAAATGGCCTTTATGGTGTTAAGGATGTTTCTAACTTGCTGAGTTTTTATCATGAATGGGTGTTGAATTTTACCAAATGATTGTTGTGTCTATTGAAGTGATCATATGGTTTTTGTCCTCCATTCGGTTGATGGGATATATCACATTTATTGATTTGCTTATGTTGAACCATCCTTGCATCACTGGAATAAATTCCACATGATCATGGTGTATAATTTTTTTGATGTGCTGTTGGGTTTGGCTTGTCAGTATTTTGTCGAGAACTTTCTCATCTATGTTCATTGGGGATATTGGCCTGTATTTGTTTTTTGTGTTTTTGCTGTTTTTTTTTTTTTTTTTTTTTTTTTTGGTGTCCTTGTCTGGTTTTGGCATCCAGAAAAGGCTGGCCTTGTAGAATGCATTATGAAGAATTCCCTCCTCTTAATATTTTTTTGGGATATTTTGAGAAGAATTGGTGTTAGTTCTTTAAAAGTTTGATAGAATTTGGCAATGTTGGCATCTAATTCTGGAATTTTCTTTGTTGGGAGACTTTATCCAATCTTGTTACCTCTTATTGGTCTGTTTAGGTTTTTCTATTTCTTCTTGGTTCAATCTTGGTTGGTTATATGTGTCTAGGAATTTATTCATTTCCTCTAGGCTTTCCAATTTGTTGGCATATAGTTGTTCATCATAGTCTCTAATGATCTTTTGTATCTCTGTAGTATCAATTGTAGCATCTTCTTTTTCATCATTTGATTTTATTTGGATTTTCTATTTTTCTTAGTCTAGCTAATGATTTGTTGATTTTTAAAAAAATCTTTACAAGAAAACAACTTTTCATTTTGTTGATCTTCTGTATTTTTTATCTTGATTTCATTTAGTTCTGCTCTAATTTTTATTACTTCTTTTCTTATACTAATTTTGGGCTTGGCTTATTATTGCTTTTCTAGTTCCTTGAGGTGCATTATTAGGTTTTTTATTTGAAATCTTTCTCCTTTTTTTCATGTAGGTGTTTATTGCTATAAATGTACTCTTTAATACTGCTTTTGCTGTATCATTTAGGTTTTGGTATGTTGTATTTCTATTTTTATTTGTTTTAAGAAATCTTCTAAATTTCCTTTTGATTTCTTAATTGACCCACTGGTCATTCAGGAACATGTTGTTTAATTTCTGTGAGTATGTGTGTCTCTGTGTTCAAATTTCCCCTTTTTATAAGGAGTGCAGTCATATTAAATTAGGGCCTGCCCTAATGATCTCATCTTACTTTGATCACTGGCAAAGACCCTATTTTCAAATAAGATCACATTCACAGGGACTGGGGGTTAGGACTTCAACGTCTTTCCAGGGAACACAACTCAACTCATAGCATAAAGCAAGGGGCTGTATCAGAGCACACTGTTGTCCAGAAGCATGTGATATTTCAAGTGGGAACATTGGTAAATCAGATATTTTATTACCATGTATGATATTTATTTTTATATTTTATTATAGCATAAATCTTCCTACTTCATTATCATGTGTAAGTCTATGTAAGAGCAAAAGTTAAACATCAGGATATACGAATATCTGGTGAATGTTTATCTGTTTTCTAACTGAGTAATAATGGCTATCAGCCCGGTGCGGTGGCTCACACCTGTAATCCCAGCATTTTGTGAGGCCGAGACAGGTGGATCACTTGAGATCAGGAGTTCGAGACCAGCCTGGCCAAAAGGGTGAAACCCCATCTCTGCTAAAAGTACAAAAAATTAACTGGGCATGGTTGCAGATGCCTGTAATGCCAGTTACTCAGGAGGCTTAGGCAGGAGAATCGCTTGACCCTGGGAGGCGGAGGTTGCAGTGAACTGAGATTGTGCCATTGCACTCCAGCCTGGGCAACAACAGTGAAACTCCATCTCAATAAATAAATAAATAATGGCTATCTTATTCCCTTTTCCTATCCCTTCCAGAATTGCCTGCAACTATTTATAAGACAGATCCTGTCCAAAGGGTTTTTCCTTTGCAGTTTGGTTTCTTGCTCCTCCCATCTTCCCTTTCTTGCTACTATCTGCTTCTTCTCAACAGAGGCAATTGGCTCCCTGACCTCATATGCTTGAACCATTGAAACTGAGAATATGCTCCACACTAGCAGTTCCTGCTCCCTCCAGACTCTTATAGCTTCTGTTTAGCTACTTAATTGTGGAATTAATCTTGCCCATAGTAATAGGAATTTGAAAAAAGCCCAGGACATCTATTCACCATGATATATGCTTGTTGTGGCTGGACTACCCAGACTTTCTTGAACAGCTATTCCTCTCTCAAATATCTTTTGACATCTCTTCTGTATGTGAGCCTCATTTAACTGTTCTGTCCTTGTTTTCAAAATATACCTGTTTATTTTATCACTGCTTCTAGTTCTGTCCAACCAAGACATACCACTCTCACCACTCTCTATTTTCTCTTTTCCTTCTAATTTTATCACTCGAGCTCTGGGGCCAGCAGTTATTAGGACTCATTGGAGCTCTACACCTGCTGTGCAGTTGAACTATTCCTAACCTTGAGTCAACACCCCTAGACTAAAGTCTTCCCCATGAGCCTCAGGGTTCAGGACTGGAATGTGGCTACCTTCTTCCAAATGTGGATTTAGAAGGCTAAATGTGATAGAAAAAAGTACCTATTCTAGGTGCTTGCAGCCATCTACCTGCTTCGCTCTCTGGTGAGTGGTAAGTGGAGTGAGGTCCACCCCACCTCAGTTGCTTTCTCCAGTATCTTGGTACAAAGAACATTCTATAGAATGAGAGAGCCTCGTGCCTGGGTCTCTTCCCTTTTCCTGTTGTATGATTCCAGGCTTCCTTTTAAAGAATTCTCCACAAATGTTTACCTCCTGAATATCCAGATCCAAGCTCCTTAGCTCAGGCCCACTCTGCTACCAAAGTTAGCCACAATGATGGATTTAGAAATAATCATAGAACAACTGAAATTGCCATTTAGTCATGTTGGTGGTGCCAATCAGAATTCCCAGGATCATAGATGGAAAATTTTATGTCTAAGACCAAAGAGCCAAAAAATATGGATATATTATTGACAGATTGGGTCCAGTTCACATATACCATTTTAAAACCCACAAATGGTTGAGATTTCATAAAAAAACATAAAGGAGAGTGGGTGCGGTGGCTCACGCCTGTAATTCCAGAACTTTGGGAGGCCGAGGTGGGTGGACCACCCGAGGTCAGGATTTGAGACCAGCCTGGCCAACATGGTGAAACCCTGTCTCTACTAAAAATACAAAAAATGAGCTGGCTGTGGTGATGGGAGCCTGTAATCCCAGCTACTCAGGAGGCTGAGGCAGGAGAATTGCTGGAACCCGGGAGGCAGAGGTTGCCGTGAGCTGAGATTGCGCCACTGCACTCCAGCCTGGCGACAGAGCGAGACTCTGTCTAAAAAAAACCCCCAAAACCCATAAAGGAGGTATTTATATTACTCATAAGGTTACACATGTACACTTAGAATTTCGGTCTTACAATTGATACAAGAGAAAATATTAAGAAAACCTCTCTCTTACAATAAGATCTTGGTTTATTTATTTTTTTTTAAATCACATTATACATTTGAAGTAAATTTACCACTTTCCATGAAGAAGGGTTTAAATATAGCAATAAGAGAATGGATGCCTATGAAAGGCATTGGACTGATTAGAAAGTGGGTGCCAATAGCTGGTTCTGAAGCTCATTAAAACAAATGAAAGACTTGGAATGTTTTCTTTTTTTTGGCAGAAATTATACAACCACATTGCAAGTTTAATGATTTTATGCTTGTGATTAAAACTTGAGTAATGTTTTCCTTTGAAGAACATAATAAATGCATGTGGCACCCATAATATTCAGTACTTCTCTGTCATATGGTAGAATTTCTGGGTGCTTAAAAATATTAACTTCTTTGCATAATACTGCTGGGGAATAATTTCTGCTTTATAACTCCCATTATATCAAGGAGAAAATAAAAAAAGAAGGATTTTTTGTCAGGTCAGTGGCAGAATCCCAATAAAAATTAAATCACCTGTGAAACCCAAACCCAGGGTTAAGTTCCCCTCTGGGGAGTTGAGAACCTTTATTGGATCATCTGGACAACGGGCTCATGGAGTCAGAATCATAGCACCTTGCCTCCCTTTCCTTCTTCCTATCATTTGGGACTTCTATGGGTGATATTAATTTATAAGAATCTTCATGCAATTCCACTTGAATTTAATCTACACAAAATTAAAATCACAAATCTTGTTCTCCATGGGCATCATAGAATACACTGTAGCTGAATAACTTGTCTCCCTCCTGCTTTCCTGAGCAAACCGGTTTATTAACTCAGTTGTGTGTTTTCTCCATACCAATCACCCTCCTTTTCTCCCAAATCAGAAGCAAACCTAAACAAAAGAGAAGCAAACAGTCGGTCCCTACGTTACATAGAGGCAAAATCAAAGTGAAACCCTTCACAGGAAACCCTCGCCTTTTCCTATCAGTGGACCTTCCTCCCCATCCTGGCAGGGATCCTCAGAGCGGGGAGCCTGGTCCTCTGCTGGCCCCCAGGTTGGCTCTGGGCAGCTGACGTCGAGGATGACCCTGGTTGTCTGTCTTGTGAAGCCACAGAGCATTTGCTTTTGGTTTTGCTCAGTTGCCTGGCCAATCAAATAGATTTCTGTTTTAAATAGCATTTTTTTTTTCAACCTTGGCCTCTGAAGTCTTCCAGAATATTGGAAACCTGTTAAAGCATAAACATGTCATGCAGAGCAAGAGGTAGTCAAAGAAATCAGGATGGCAAAGTCAAAGATGCAAATTAAAATCCAGGAAGAATCAATTAAATAGGCACCAAAGGTCTGTTTAAATGATTAAATCAGACAGAAGTGCATCTTGAGATGAATAAATTATAGCAATGTGTGAGAAAAGAAATGAAGGGCTGGGAGGATTGGAGGGGGAGGACGAATGAATAGATATGAGTGAAGAGATTTAATAGAGGTGATATGCACACAGTCTCAGGTTTTGGTTATTAGATTGATTAAATATGCAAAAAGGTCACCATAGCCTCTGGGTAATTGTACAAAACACAAATACAACAGTAAACTCCCACAGCTAGAAAAATAGCAAGAGGAAAGCCATGACATTCCTCATGGTTCTGCCTAGCACGTGCCTCTGAATGTACTGCTGTTTGTCTTTGTATCAAACGCAGTGTGTCCTAAAGCTCAGTCACGCTGCACTGAGCCTCCCAGTCCCCCTCCTCCCTCCTGGCTGGCTACAGAGACTTGGGTTAGGCTGCTCTGTAATAATTTCTGTCATTCTGTATGTTTCCCAAAGTGCTTTTACATATGTATATCATGTCATCTTTAAAACCAGGTGAGAATGGCAAGTATGATTACAATTGTAGCTTTCTGGGGTACAGTTGCTCAAGATCACCCCAAAGCCAGAGCTGTGTTAGGACTGCATGCCCAGTTGGGCAAGTGGGACAGGTCTTGCAGCTCTCAGGGTTACTGGCTAAAAGGACAAACGGGCCAAAATGCAAACCTTGTCAGGTTCACCAAACTGTGCAGCTTGTCATGGGGCTTGTTTACCTGGAGGCAGGGGTGTCATTTCCTAGTTTGCAGAGAGATTTACAGGTGGCCCCGAAATGAACTTGGGTCTCTTGACACTCTTCCTGTTTTGGTATCCTGCCCTAAGAGAGTTCTCTTCTTTCTCTTCTCCAATCCAAGTCATAGTCTTCTTTTCATTTCAAACCCACCAGCTTAAAAACACTGAAGTGTTCATTTATCAATCTCTCTTTTTCTAATTTAATTTTTTTATTTTATTTGTCCATAAGTTATTGGGGTACAGGTAGTATTTGGTTACATGAGTAAGTTCTTTAGTGGTGATTTGTGAGATTTTGGTGCACCCATCACCCGAGCAGTATACACTGCACCATATTTGTATTCTTTTATCCCTCTCCCCCTTCCCGCTCTTCCCCCCAAGTCCCCAAAGTCCATTGTATCATTCTTCTGCTTTTGCATCCTCATAGCTTAGCTCTCACATATCGGTGAGAGTGTACAATGTTTGGTTTTCTATTCCTGAGTTACTTTTATCCTATGCAATCTGCAGTTCTGGTGACTGATAGTCTGTCCCCGCTACCTTAGGGTATGCGGTAGAAATAAACAGTAGGGAGGGAAAGCAAGCTGGATGGCATAGATAGTATGAACTATTGGTACTGTCCTACCAGGGAGCCCTGCTGGGAGTGAAGATGCGGGGGGAAAGAAGGGCAAGTAAGACATAGGTGGTCTAGGGACAGTCAACAGTCAGTCAACACAAGGACACTGGGGTAGGAGCTCTGCTGAGAATGCTTTCTATGTGACTACTTGGACTACTCAATACCTCAGGTGATCTGCCTGCCTTGGCCTTCCAAAGTGCTAGGGTTATAGGCATGAGACGCTGCATCCGGCCAATCCTTTTCATTTCTACAAGGTCAATAGTAATGTACGTCTTTTATTTCTGATTTTAGTAATCTGAGTTTTCTCTCTTGTATTCTTGGTTAGTCAAGATAAAGATTCATTACTTTTATCGATATTTTCAAGAATCAAAATTGGTTAATTTTTCTGCTTTGTATATTCTCTAGTTCATTTATTGCCACTCTATATTATTTTCTTTCTGATTGCTTTAGTTTTAGTTTGCTTTTCATTTTCTAGTTTCTTAAGGTAGAGGATTAACTTATTAAGTTGAGATTTTTCTTTCTTTTTTTTTAATATGGGCCTTTACAGTTATAAGTAAGAAGTAAAAAAGAAAATGAACTGGTTTTCTAGGAGATGGAAGTCTTATGCTAATGAGGCTTGGTTCCTGAGCTCATTCAGCTTTGCATTCTCATTTGCTAGATTCCTATTGGGATAAAGGGAGACCAGGGAAGTGTCTTTTTCTAAAGGCAAGTTCTTCTGCACTGGAAAGGAAACCAAAGTTATTTAGTTATGGCCAAGGAGAAGCATCATTTTCACATGTTGGACTGCACCTTATGATTTTCAGATTAACTACTAATTGAATAGCAGTAATTATTTTACCAGTCTTAGTAATTTCCCAGCAGAAATCAGGCAGTTTTCTTCTTTCTTGACAGTCTGCCTCACTCACTAATGATGCCCACTGTTCATTCCTGTCCTTGGTGCTATATGTACATCAGAAGAGAAATAACAGGGAGTCTCCTACGGACTTATCTGATGCTCCATCAAGTAATTTACTTCAGCGGCTATTTGCAGAGGAAGTCATATAGTATTATTTAAACAGTCGGCTTGGCTGGGCAAGGAGGCCAGGGCCCAAGATCTGAGTTTCATAGCACCTTCCCTTCACAGTACTATAATTCCTGGCTGTGTCTATACCACCTTGCAGGAAATTGGTACCTCAACTTCTCTTTCATCTTTTCATATCTTATCAGTGGAAGAATAGGGTAGGCTGGAGGACCAAGATATGCAGACACCTGGAGTGTTGTGAAGTGAGTACATGAGAGATGGGGGTTAATGGGCCTTGAACGTAACTGGCAAAATTATCTATCTCTTTTAATCATTTTCTAGTTTTTTTTCCCCCCGCAAGATAATCCTTCTCATGGTTCTTCACAGTTTTCTAAGGGCTTCCCCATGCATTGTCATGAAAACAACTGCATGCAGAAACTTGTTGCAGAAAAACAGCTGGGAGAGAATTTCTAAGGTCACAGTGCAGGTAGGAGGCTGAGCCTGGATTAGAAGCCAGGTGTAGCTCCCTGAATCTGGGCTCTATCCACCATGCTAAATTGCCTGAAGCCCAGCTTCCCTCCCCATCTCCAGTAACAATCCCTTGTGGCTTCTCTCCAAATACCTGCAGCAATTTTTACCTCCTCCATGAATCTAGCAGCTTAATCCAAGTAGGCCCAATAACACTCTGTTTCTTCCCTGCTGAAATTTGATGAAATGTCCACTTAGTCTTGGCCCAAGGCAAATAAGACCAAAACTTTGGTCTTGGCTTCAATTTCTTTTGATAACATTCCAATTTAATGCTGAGTTTCCCTGGGATCTGTCACTCTTCTCTACTCTCCTCACATAAGCCTCTGAGGAGGCTAATTGATCCCATCTCCACATTTTCCCCCACAAGACTCTGACCCAATTCAGAAATAGTCTCTGAGGGTCAGGAGAGAGTTATAAATTTTATTAATGGGTATAAGAAGGATGCAACTAGGACCCAATTCTATAGTGTCATTCTGACCACCTTCCTGCCCAGTTGTAGGCTGTATAGCTGGGTAGCTGGGGGAAGGGAGCCCTTCTCAAGGCAGATGGAGAGACAGAAGGAAGAAAGCACTTGCCCTAAAGGACACGTTGTTTCCAAGAGAGATCCACGAGCAAAGATGCACGGTCCCATCAACTCTCCCAAGAGAGGCTCTTGTCATCTTCCTCTTCACTGTGGATGGAAGAATGGGTAAGGGGGAGAGAAGAAGGATTTCTTCCTGGATCCTTTCTTGGGAAGGCAGAGGAGGTAGCAGAAGAGCCAGTTTTATGGGCCAGGGCGGGATTTGATTCATCAGAATAAAAGGTCTCAAGATGGCCTTCACGTGAGTCCCTTTTCTTAGAACACCTCTAAGCTTTCCCTGCTGTTCCCATAGAAAAGCCATTCAGAGTGTCCTGCCTCTTCCCCAAGACCGTGCCACTAAGAAAGACTTCTGGAATAAAATGCAGTTGATAGAGCAACCCTTCTGCCCAGCCTGTGTAATGGGCACCCCCATTCTGTGGGTTCACAGGGTGGGAGAAAAGTCCTTCCTTTTTCTTGGTAAGCTATTGATGGTTTTGCCAGACTATTCTCTGAAGTGGACTTTTATCCTATGTTGTAGCAAAATGATGAATATACCCATTCTGAAATTATTTAGATGTTACATGTTACTGGATTCCTTGGAAACCAGCAAGAGTAGCCAAAAACTTAAGGCTGTTGTTTTGATATTGGCACTAATCATCTGTGGTATGTTGGATATGTCTTTTAAACACTTTGGAGATCAGTGTTGTTATACATTTAACAAAAAGGTGATATCAGGTGGATTGTTCCAGGCTCAATGTCTCCCACTTAATGATCTCTGAGATCTTAAGAGCAGTAAGAAAACTCTTGGTTACCTTGGTGTCAACTGTTGACTCACTCATCTGCAAAATGATTGTTTTTAGAGAAGTAGGAAGGAGTTGAATTTGACAGAAATGAATGATATATCTCTATGTGTCACTGTCTTAGCAAGCACAAGACAGCTTTCTGACCTGGTTTACTAGTGGAAATATTTTGTTTGCAAATACTGTTTAATCAGGAAAGACAAAATGCACCACAGGGCAAAGTGATGGTAACAAGTTCAAAAGACTGCTGGGTAGTATTTCACAGGCAAATTATCTCCATGAATATAATCTTGTTGCTACTAAGAATGGGTTATTTCAAATCTCTGAAGCATTAAGAAAGACATTGATTTCCCACAGATATAAATCAGCAGAGTATAAATATACATTTTACAGGAAATTCTACATAGGAGGAAATAAGGGAAAAATAAATGGGTTAACTTAGTGGTAAGGATTAAGTATGTGAAATGCTATATTGTTGTAGACACTTGCTCTTCCTTTCTCTGTGATACTAAATGATGGTGGCCCTGTCCACAAAAAGGATCATGTTAATTGGACAATGTCTCTTTTTAGAGAAATGTTAAGGTAAAGGGAAAAAGTGAGACAGCATTAAGCAGGGTTCCAGGAATATACATGGCAACGATATTTTTCTTTAAAGTTCAAAATTGGTATTCTGCCCTTTTTCTTTTAAAGGGAATATTTTGAAAATGGAAACTTGTACTGGGAACTAGTAACCAGTCATACGTCTCTTCTACTCTGGAAACTTGGCTGAGATCCAGTTTGAATAGATTAACTAAGTGTTATTCCTCTTACAGTCCAGCTTGATTTTCATTTTTGGAATTGGGAAGCTTTATACAATTAATTCACATTAACTTCACCTAAAATAAAATATTATACCTTCTGTCAGATTTCTCAATTTTGTTTTCAACTTGTGACTTTTTGTAAGTCTTGACAGAAGTGTATAGCTTATTTTCATGATTGAATCTACTTAGGATGGTCTGTATATTTTGAGCCTGCTAAGTAGATCTTCACCAACTAATAAATTATAACTTATTTAAAATTAAATATGCAATTTTAAAATTAAAGTAAGATTCAGAAGCGGAAGTGCCTTGCTCAGGCTCATGTATTTTGTTCCTGACATGTGCAAAACCTGTTCTCCTGATTTATGGAAAAGAACTTTGTTTATGGTTGCCATGGTTTTGAAATAAATGGATATTTTGGTTACTCTCTCTGTCACACGTGCACGCACACACGCACACACAAGCACACACACATACACACTCAAAAGTCTCGATTGTAAGTATATAACGATATTAGAGGAAGGAACGAAATGAATTTCCTAAATACATTTATTGACAAGGCGTACATGGCTAAATAATTCGTGTATAATTTACAGTTCCTCGAAGGTAGAATGGTAATAGGGGGATATGAATGGCTTTAAGGTAGCTTCCACGTTACAGATTCATGGGAAATCCCAAGTCAGTTTGTTATCTATTGAGTAGAGGAAGAGGTTTTTTCTGAAAGACCAAATCTAGTTTGAGATATAGATATAGACAAATATAGATGTAGGTATAGGATGTGTGTACATCCACAAGCACACATACATAAACACACTACATTTTAAGAGAATGATTCATTGTCCATCTCCAGGAAGTACCACTTATACAAAGTTCAACACGAATGGCACTCCCCCTGGACTTGTGCAATGTGTAGAGCTGGGCGTTTATATTTGAGTATGTTGGAGCTGTCATCACATAAATGTATAATTTCATCAGGCATGTTTTTAAGATTCTTCGAAAACTTCTTAATCATGTATGAGTTCTCGTGTTCAATTTTTTTATGAGTGAAATAATCTTGCCAAAAAACTGACTGTATTTAGAAAATCAATCTAATTTGAATGACAGTTTCCCCTCTTACATCTACCATGGTGTGTGAAATTCCTGATATTAGTCATTCCTTTGAGTCATGGTGCCGTCTCTAGACTGGCTTCTGCAGTCTGTTGTTAAAATTATGACATTCTACCCACGTGGGGCGCATTTACCCTCATTATTATTAATCAGATAATATTCCATCATTATTAATTCAACTTATAAGACATTTATGGCCAGGCACGGTGGCTCACCGCTGTAATCCCAGCACTTTGGGAGGCCGAGGTGGGTGGATCACGAGGTCAGGAGATCAAGACTATCCTGGCTAATATGGTGAAACCCTGTCTCTACTAAAAATACAAAAAACATTAGCTAGGCATGGTGGCAGGCACCTGTAGTCCCAGCTATCCAGGAGGCGAGAACCCGGAAGGCAGAGCTTGCAGTAAGCCGAGATCGTGCCACTGTACTCCAGCCTGGGTGACAGAGTGAGACTCTGTCTCAAAAAAAAAAAAAAAAAAAACATTTATTAAGGACATGCTATTTTCCTGACAACAATTGGGGTTCATGTATAACACCACTTACTTCCAAAGAGAATGTGAAGCAACTTAAGATGCCTTTGCAAAAAATTTTATACTGCAGATATAATGATAATCATCTGAAAAGACATGATGGGAAAAAGTATGTTTTGGTGGGGTGTTTGTGTTTAATAGTTGTTACTGCAGAATGTTGGTCTTGGTTTGCTATCATGTTAGCAAAAAGCATGATCTGCTCTGGAATAAATTCATTAATATGCATTTATGGTCCTTCCTCCTTTCCCATATTTCTGGCACTGAACAGTACTCTCAGAGCCATTGTACATTTTCTGCAGTTGGACAGACAGTCTCCGCAGTAAGAATTTGCCTTGAGAACAGAGCAAGACTGGTAGGCAAGCACTCAGTGTGTAGTCTGGTTGTTTCCTGCTTCTGCATATATTCTCCTATTTAGCTTCAATGTGTTGACAAGGTTGAGGGATGCCGTTTCTCCCAATTTCTCAACATGTGTTTTATTGAAGAGGGTCGCATGTTTTTTCTTCTCAGAGACCCTTTCCCATCAATGGAAAGTAAGCCCCGTGAAGGGGAGCAGATTGCATCATTGAGCTCAGCAGGAGCAATTCTAGAGTTTACATCAGAGAAGACCGAGATTTCAAGGGACTGTGGAACCTTTCATTGAATGTCAACCTCAGATTTAAGAATCAATTATTTAGATCGAGGCTTTGGTTCAAAAACCACATAATAATATAAATATAATATATATATAATATAAATATAAATATACAACCGCAAAAATAATATAATTATTTTTGCTTTTGTTAATTTCTCATTGACTCTGCTTTATGCATAAATGGAATATAAGATTAATGTGTATATGATCTCCCTCAAGAGAATGAAATATGTGCAGAAGCTATTTGTTTGAAACACTCAGCATCAGATGTACTTCCTTCTTTTTGAGGGACCATCTTCTTCTACGCTTTATCCATCTGGTTCTGGTAGGGTGTCATATTTGATACTAGGAATGAAATCTGTGATTCAAGCTTGATCATTTAGTGCATCAAAGCCCCTTAACCACAATGATCTTTGTAGAGATGGGAAAGAGTGAATCCAAGGAAGGTGGACGGGCTCTTGGGAAAAAACACTTTCTCTTCTTTGCTGGGCTGAGCATGGGAGAATGAGCCTAGAGTTGACAGGAGTTACAACATGGAGACTGAAAATGAAGTTAACACAATAGGAGGCAGAGTACAGAGATGGAGACATTTTTATTCAAGTCTTTATTTGAGCCTGTGAATCAAACCATACCTGAAACTAGCCTCTTTTTGACGAGTGTTACAACTGTGGGCATTACTAAGTGTGGACAAACTCACACCCTCTAAAAAGGCTCTGGCTATGTCCATTAGCTGCTTAAACATCTGATACACAAGAAAATGCTGAGGTTTTCAGACATAAAGGATATTGAATATTATGTTTTTTGAAATTTGAGAACTGTTATGAATTTGACTTTTCATTCTTTTCAAAAAACTTCTCTTGCCTGAAGATTTTAGCTCAAATTAAAAGAAAAACTGTGTCTGAATTCCTTCAACCAAATATGATCTTTTGTACCTATCTTTCTTTCACAATAATTTGTATGCCTTTTGTGGCAAAGTTATTTATATACCTGTCTCATTACCATAACAAATTATAAAGTCCTTTTGAGAAAGGAGAGGCCTGTGTATGTATTATAACATAGTACTTAGTCCTCTCTTATACCACACTAGTATACGTTAATTAAAGTTACTTGAAGATATGTCTGAAGTCAGGTTGTGGGTGCCTAAAATTCAGGAATTGAGCCAAAAATTAGGTAAAGAAACTGTGTAGTCAAGATTTATTGATCCTTAAAATTAACCACATTTAAGAGTTGACCACTAACTCTTCTGTTGGAAGAGACATATGTAGAACCCCAAAACAGTAGTTAATCCCTACATAAGATAGGTTATTTGATTCAAATCTGTTAAAAAATTATGTATATATAAATAACACAGAGTCATCCACAGAAAAGGCTTACTAATAAAAATGGTGAATATTCTATACTCTGTCATTTGTCTATCTCTTGCACTAGACTGGCAGTTCCTTAATTTATATCCATAAGTATCGATACACCATATTTGTTGAATAAATGATTACTGTATAGAATGAATGAAGGATTTTTCCCTCTTTCACTTTCATTATCCCTTTGAAGCACTTACTAATAATTTTGTCTACTGCTGTATGACTGTTTTTGTCTGCTATTTTGATGGCACTTGTCAGGTGTGTTTGTGTGTGTGTGTGAATGGCAGCAGTTGTGAGAGGTTGGGTTGGGGGTACTGTGAACTTTGGATCTTTCTAGAGCTCTTTAGTATCAAAAAGTTTCTGCCTCTTTCCTCAGGTCCCTGTTATCTAGTGTGACCATGGGTCTATATATTGTATTTGCATTTTATTTCAGGTCTCAGGTGGAGTATCAGAACACAAATGACATGTCTTGGATCGTCTGTGTTTGGGGTGCATTGGCTGGGAAAGCCGTGAAGAATCCACTCAGGAGATGTTTTCCGCATTGCTGTAGGGATGGCCTTGCTGACTTTGTCTGTGTGAAAGGAATAGCCAGACTGTGAAACAGTTTGCTTGTGTTGGCCCCTTACATTTTTGGAGCCTTCCATAACCCAATCAATTGTGTAGCAATTGGCACTAAACTTGCCCAGAGATACTCAGCTGAATACATTTTCCGCTTAGACACATGCACACCTCATCCCCACTGTGCCTGGCCTGAACATCTGATGGAGGAGCCCAAGCTCTCAGTGTTCAGAACACGCATGGGCATCATGCAGGAGATAGTAGACATTAACAGCACAAGTTCTGAAGGCGGATTTTCTGCGTTCAACTTTGGGCTCTGTCACCTACCAATGTGTGGCCTTGAGTATGATATTTAATATTTACCTAACACCTCAGTGCTTCAGTTTCTCCACCTGCTAAATGGGGATATAGTTCTTGGCTCATGGAGTTGTTTGGAAGATTGAATGAGATAATCCATGAAACATGCTTAGCTTCATGCCTGCCAAATGGTAACCCTCAGTAGTAGTTGGTTTTCATTACTGCTATTACCATTACTATCACCACGACCATCACATCATTATCATCATCATCTCCATTATTATCAGCATCAGCATCTCCATCATCTTATGAAGAACAGCTGTTCTGATATTTAAGCCACAATTTGAGGATGGGAATAAGAAGAGATTTCACATCAGTGCACATGAGCTCTAAAAATTGAGGACCACATGTAAATAAGTTAGTGTTAAAGTCTAAACTCCTGCAGATGTATTTGCTGTTTCTTGATGAACGGCTACCTAGATATAGTCCTCAGGGGCAAGACCAAAAGTTGGGTCATGATTTGGTCATTGAAAATCCATGGTAGTCTTTAGGTAACTTTTTGTTTAACTTTTTGATGGTGAGTCATAAATATCACCTTTGTGTGAAAAGACATATGCCCACAAGAATAGCCACAGGGTGTTAAAAAGGTGAGATGGGGAAGCATTTTATATAGATATACATACATATATATGTGTGTGTATCTATATAAAATGCTTCCCCATCTCACCTTTATATATATATATGAAATATTTCAAAGGAGTGAAAAAACACCCAGCAGATGGGGTGATGGGGTGACATGGGGAAACACTTTGCTTGTGTTGGCCCCTTACATTTTTGGAGCCTTCCATAACCCAATCAATGGTGTAGCAATTGGCTCTGAACTTGCCAATTGTTTGGGAAGTTTAGATGGGGAAACAAGCAAAATGTTTCCCCATGTCACTCCATCTGCTGGATGTTTTTTCACTCCTATGAAATATTTTATATATATTTTATACATATATATATTATAGAAAATAATAAACAAAATGATGGTTCATAAATTCACCCATGAAATGCAGTTCTGCTGGGTGTTTTTTCACTCCTTTGAAATATTTTATATAATATATATATATATACACACGTATGTATGTATCTCTCTCTCTCTCTCTCTCTCTCTATATATATATATATATATATATATGTATGTATGTATATGCATATATATGTTACAGGAAAGGGGTCCCAATCCGGACCCCAAGAGAAAGTTCTTGGATCTCACTTAAGAAAGAATTCAGGGCAAGTCCACAGTGCAAAGCAAAAACAAGTTTACTAAAAGAGTAAAGGAATAAGAGAATGGCTACTTCATAGACAGAGCAACCCTGGGGGCTGCTGGCTGCCCACTTTTATGGTTATTTTTTGATGATATGCTAAACAAGGGGTGGATTATTCATGCCTCCCCTTTTTAGACCATATAGGGTAACGTCCTGACATTGCCATGGCATTTGTAAACTGTCATGGCTGTAATGGGAGTGTAGCGGTGAGGACGACCAGAGGTCACTCTTGTGGCCATCTTGGTTTTGGTGGGTTTTAGCTGGCTTCTTTACTGCAGCCTGTTTTATCAGCAAGGTCTTTATGACTTATATCCTGTGCTGACCTCCTATCTCATCCTGTGACTTAGAATGCCTTAACCATCTGGGAATGAAACCCAATAGGTCTCAGCCTCATTTTACTCAGCCCCTATTCAAGATGGAGTTGCTCTGGTTCACATGCCTCTGACATATACATTGTTGATCTTCTTCTAGATCTGTCTATCTAATCTACCTATCTATACCTATTTAAGTTTTTATTTATCTCCATCTCTCTGTCTCTCTCTCTCTCTCTCTCACACACACACACACACACACACACACACACACACACACACAAAAGCAGCTAAGTCTGGTTTCTGGTTTCTCTTTTCTAATATATAATTTAGGGATCTCTGCCATATCTACACTTAATTCTTTTCTACTCTAGAAACTCCAGCAAAGCAGCTCTTGGGGAAGAATGCATTCCTCTGTGAGTTACTTCATGAATGCATAATACGGGAGGGGTGCAACTGCGATATTTGCTGCACAAGGCAGGATTTGAAAAATTCTGGGAGGTGACTGCTTCTCTTGCCCCAAAGTCTGAAATGGATGGAAGGAACACATAGTAATAAGTTCCGTATCTAAGCGAAATGCTAGAAGTTCATAGTGCCTCTTTGTGACTCTATCAGTTTTTTTTTTTTTTTTAACCTAAATGGGAAA
This sequence comes from Hylobates moloch, assembly GCF_009828535.3. NCBI lineage: Eukaryota > Metazoa > Chordata > Mammalia > Primates > Hylobatidae > Hylobates > Hylobates moloch. The sequence goes on from NW_026652276.1 coordinate 15,329,293, forward strand.
CATAAGCTGCAATGATTTCTGAGGACATCAGCTCCATTATTCGTGTGTCCAGGCCTCTCGCTTTCCCTTCTGCAAACAACTCTGCCTCAGCTTAATGCTGTTGGGCTGCTTGGAATTCCTGACATGGTTCTTCCACATTCCTCACCCCGAAGGGATAATAGTCATTTATAGACGGGCCACCTTCTATTCACCTCCTGAGAAGGAGGGAGGTTTGAAAAAAAAAAACAAAAACAAAACTACCAAATGAAGAAAAATGTGAGATATGCTGAGAAAAACACAGAAACAGCCAAGACACTAGAGAGAGATAGGAGAAGCTGATCCATGTGTTCCACCTATGGGCTTGAAAGGAAGTGATAGTTCATAAATTCACTCATGAACTGCAGTTCTGCTGGGTGTTTTTTCACTCCTTTGAAATATTTTCCTTTTTACAGCGCTCAAATATTTTGTTTTCCCTTTTCTAGGATTCTTAACCTGGGTTGTGTTCCCTTTTAACATTTGTTTCTCCTCTTTTTAGAGCTTTGTCTTTCTTTCGTTTGCTTTTGCTTCTCTACAGGGTCTTTTTGGTTTTGGCTGACTTTCTTCAAATTTTGTGTGGGTGTGTGTGGGTGTGTGTGTGTGTGTGTGTGTGTGTGTGCATGCACATGCATCTGTTTGAATAAGAGGATAAGGGAGAGGAAATTTATAACATATAAACTGGGTAAACCAATTGCGTTTGCAAAAAGCTGTGTTCTCTGAGGCACATTCTTTTCACCATGTGCTTAGAGAGACATGTCTTCTGTTGTGCGGTACACCCCAAATCCCACAGTGAGTGCAAACAGTGGAAAAAATGTCTCCCTTTCCTGCTTTCATACAGGCTACATGAACAGAGGCCACGGTCTCTTGAACAAAGTGATGTCTTTTCTGCTTTCCAGTGAAAAGTCAGTCAAGAGGTAGGATGCTGTGCCTAGCGTCAGAGGCTACAACAGGACTAAGAAGTTATTTTACATGTTGCACAATGAAAGAATGTTGTTTGTGCAAGATCTGATGAGCAGAAGTGCCTATTAGGTGTACCTTGTTAAACCAGCGCCTCATTTAATCATAATGATTGTCTTCTGTGGTGGAGATTAAATTACAGAGCTTCTCCTATATAAACAGGTAGACAATTGAAGTCTTGCTGAAAAGAAAAGCATCCATCCTGGTGCTCCTGGAAATATCTGATTCCTCCAAGGTAGAGAAGAATTTGAAAAATCTGACATTAGAGCATTCAGACAGTTGGGGAAAGAAGCTGCAGCTTTTCCTCCAAGATATATGTATTTTTGGTTTAATGTTCACTCCCGCAGGATGAAAATCAAATCCAAACACAAACGCACTCATAATCACTTTTTTTTATTCTGGAAAACCCTTGAGAACCGCTTTAAAAAGTTATGATTCTTTTGGGTTTGACTTTTAAGTCTTTTGTAGAGTCTGCAATTATAATTACTGTGCTTCTTTCTTCTAAGACCTGAAAAATTTAATAGGTACCTGAGCGGGACAGTTTAATTTTTGTTTTGAAACTGTTGTGGCAAAGCTTAGAAATATTATTATTTATTTTCTCATTTCAAATCAAAGTCATTATTCTCAAAAGGTAAAACAAAATAACAGTCACTTTTGGGGAATAAGATTACATCTCAAGGCCATGTCAAAATCTTTACAGTAGCAATTCTCATGGAATTTTCAAAATCTAAAATACAAGGGTCATTTTCACTCTTTGAGATTGTTTGAAAAGTAATTAAAATAGTTTTCCTATCACAAAGAAAGAATGCTCATTCACATGTTACCTTTAGAATTACTGAGAATATTTACCTAGTCTGCAATAATATATTGCTGATCTCTTTTTAGCTATTACTTTGCTTAATATATAAAGTTCTGTTAGATCTTGCTATATCATTTAGTGCCTGTGAGTTCAAACGCTATTGTAAAAGCTCTTCTGTGAGGAATCGTGGAAAAGGAAAGAAAACAGAATGACTCGAAATAAATAACAAATATAGTCACACTCAATGTAAATAATACCAAGAAAAAAATTAATGAAAAGTTTTATTTTGAATTAGTACTTTCAATTCTATAATCTCATGCTTATCAATATTGCCTAAATTGGCTCTAAAGCCTTTTATGATTATTCATGACACACATACCTGATGTTCTGGGCCTCAATTTCTACCCCCAACCCCTACCATGTAATGTAAATTTTATAAGTGTGAAATTAAGTTAAATGATCTATGTCCAATAACAGTTATAACAAAGCATGACCTAATTTTCTTGATTCTCTTACAACGTACAACGATTTTGTTTTCTAATAAATATTGTTTTGTTCAAACCAGCAAAAGAAAGGAGTTTGAGCCTTACATGACTTCTTGCTAAACCTTGTTATAATGCAAATGAATTTTGTTTTCTTCGCTAGAAAGCGTAACATTTGACCCATTTGAGAGGAACTCTTCCATTTGAAAAGCTTTGCTCTTAGGAGCGACGGTTTTAAGATCTGAATCAAACACCAGCATATTACTAACAAAATTCAAACGTAATGAAAATAAACTATCTCTATTTTCCTACATCTCTAAGTTTGAAGGCTATATTAAGTGACTAAAATGTGCAGTAAGATTTAGAGTACCACTCCAGACTCCAGGCACAGTACAAGTCACATCTCAACCTTTATAGAAGATGATCTGTTTTCTTGGAATGCCTTTCTCTTGTCCCTCCAGGTCACTTTTCAAGGATGACGTCAAATGCCACTCTGTCTGTGAAGTATTTGTCATGTCTCCTCTCTGCATTCTGTCACATGCAGAAGTAGAGGCTCCCTCTGCCACGTTTCTAACCTACCTCTTCATGTCTATTATAGTGCTCATTGTGTTATAATTATTTGTGTCTATATGTTGTTAGATGATACATTATTTGAAGGAAGTAGCCATGTATTCACCTTATAACTGAATTCAATATCAGGCATAGAACAGATGTTTGATAAGTATTTGTTATCTAGAACAATGAAAAAAACAATTTGTTACCTAGAACAACAGCAAGAAACTTCAGGTCCTGTCATTTGGTAATCAGTGGCTTTTAAGCTCTTGGTAAAGTAATACTCTGCAAAAAATACTTATTTTACTTATCAACTTAGAACACACTGACACAAACACAACTGATAGTTTTATAATACAGCATTTTCTACCTTTAATATGTGTGAGGTACGCTGATATTTTCTATTCTGTTCTAGTTTTAAATTTGGTCTGACCCACTAAATTGATTTCATAACTTAGCTGGTTGTGGCCCACAGTTTGAAAAGCATTATTTCTTCTTTGTGGCTTTAGGAAGATCTATTTCTTTCATCTGGTTTCAGAGCAATCTGTTCTGTTTTTAATGGTTATCAAAGATTCATATTATTGTAGCCATCTTCAAAACACTTGTTTACTAGAAATAATGTGTAAATTAAATGTTATTTTAATAGTCTCTAATTGCTAAATTTCTTCCAGTGCTTCTCTTGTATAATTTGTTGGAGAGATAAGCAAGTTAAAAGTTATCTAATCCTGGTTTTACTTAGTCCATAAGATATTTTACCATATTCCATAACGGAATATAAGGAGTGAAGTGCCAGAAAGGTCAGGTGTCCTGAGAGCTGGCCAGTAGCCACCACATATAATGTATTTGAATTCATACAACAAGGAATCAGTTTTCAAGAAACATGCAAAAGGATGTTCTTGAAATAACTACCTGGAGAATTCAAAGTCTTAGCAACTGATTATAACTCTTGACTCCAAACCTACAGAAGAAAAAATACTGAGGAAAACCATTTCTATGATCCAGAAAGTTAACACCACAAATCAACTTACAAAAACACTTAATGACACACCATGGCCATTCTGCTGTGCTTAGGTTATAATGGGGCGATGACTCATTGGGAAACTTTCATTGGAAAATAGATAGTTGAGGACAGGTCCTCCTCTCTGAAGTCAGAGAGAACTAGGCACGCTCTTCCTGACCTCCATGATCTTACTGCCCACTGATAGGCTATCCTGAGTAGAAGGGAGATAAGATGGCCCTTCTGGACAACTCAAAGGGATCGCTTTTGAAAGTGAAAATGTTTTGAAGTTTTTTCATACCTGAGCTAAATACAGGCCCTGCATCTCATTATATGTTAACATGGGGCTTTTGATAGGTAGATACCATCTTCTAAATCCAGCAACACCACTGAAGTCTGACGGCTGGTAGAAGAATAATGTAAATTTTTCCAAAATGCTTTGAATCTCTGGTTCAGTCAATATAATTTTATTCTTTAGAGCTACACGGTCCCATATGATAGCATTAGCCACATAGGGCTATATCAACTAAAAGTAATTAAAATTAAACAAAATGAAAAATTCAGTTCTTTAGTCAGAGTGATTCCACATCAAGTGCTTAGTATCCATTACTGTAGAAGGTTCTATTGGTTCTGTACAGTGCTGCCTATAGCCATTTCATTTTATTAACATCTGATGTCTTTGGTCGCTTGCTTGATTGCTAAAAAAGGAAAAGTGGCAGGATGGAGGAGCCTTGCTTGTCCATGTTAGGAAAACATTTATTTCAGCCTCTACAGGGCTTCTTATCTAAAAGTCTTCTACGCTCACTCTTATTGGGTCATTTACATGGGTCCATTCCAGCTCCTGCCTTGATCCTGTCTAATCAGTCCTTCTTACTGCTTCCAGGGTTAGCATTCTTTTTTTTTTTTTTTTGAGACGGAGTCTGGCTCTGTTGCCCAGGCTGGAGTGTAGTGGCGCAATCTCGGCTCACTGCAAGCTCTGCCTCCCAGGTTCATGCCATCCTCCTGCCTCAGCCTCCAGGGTAGCTGGGACTACAGGCGCCCGCCACCACACCTGGCTAATTTTTTGTATTTTTAGTAGAGACGGGGTTTCACCGTGTTAGCCAGGACCAGGGTTAGTATTCTTAACCACAGGGCAGTGGAAGTTATTTTTTTCCTAGGAAAACTTCAACTCTTCCCCGTTACTCACAGAGTAACTTTCACTTTTCTTGATTTGGATTTGATCTGGCCCGAACCAACCCTTCCAGCTCTTTTTCTGTTTCTCTAACTATCCTATGCCCTGGCCACACTCAAATTCAAACACCCTTGGCTGCCTACCCACATATCTTTAGTCTTTTGCTCATGCTGTTCCTTGGAGCTCTAGGAAACGTGTCCATGCATCTAGGTTCAGTTTACGTGCCAGAACCTTTGTGAAAACTTCGCAATCTTGCCGAACCAAAACGTGTCACTACGTTGTCTAAGTGCTCACAGCACTTGCAGTTCTATTACAACATTTTTTTTTCCACTTAAATTTTTACATGTTTAACTCTCCTACTGGGTGATAAGCTTTTTGATGCACAAGATCTTGCACCTCTGTGTCCTGCATAGCTTTCTACACATAGCTGTTTAACAAGAAATACACAGAGAGAGTTGAATTTAATTTGGGGTGAGGATAGAAAAAATGGTTAACTGGAGTCAGGGAGGGTGTGCTTAGAGAACTATTACTGGGGGTTGTGTAGGATTGTAAAGGATGCAGACTGGAGGAGGACTGAGGTTAAGATGAGAAACCTACCCTTGGCAGTGCTGAAAAACATAACAGAATTGTGTGGCAGCACTGCAGGCTGCCAATGTTTCATAGGTCACAAAACACCACGAGGCATTCTTCCTGATGGAGGTCAACCTCCAGCAGAGTGAGTCACTCTCTCCCTGTGCTCATGAGGCCCTTAATCCATGGCTCTGCAATATTCCAAGGCCTCAGGCTGAGCACTTCCTGGTGTCGGGGACACCCGCTTGCTCTATCCTGCCTCCTTACCATGCACACTGCCCCATCCGTCCTACGGCCCGGTATCATGCACCCCATAAGGAAGTTTGCAGTACATTCTGACTGAATAAATTCAACTGTGAGCTAAGACCTGAGTGAAGGTAACCACAGGCAGAATGTAAAGCACGTAGATTGCTGAGTACAAACAGGAATGCGGAACATGTTGCGGGAGTAATTTTATTTATTTTCAAACAGCACGGGGTCTTTGGGTCATCTCCACCATTTAACCCAGCAATATCTTGGCATCCCTGGAATTCTGAATGCTGTTTGATCAATCATCACATCTCCTTTCCACAAAAGGGCCTGTTTTTACTAAAGATAAAACTCTCTTTCCTCATCTTCAAAAGGAAGCTCAGTACATTAAAGAAAAAAAAAAAATTCCCCCTTTGACTTTTCTCACTCTAAGTTTCCCAGCGGTCGATGCAAAGTGGAGGAGAATGTGGAGAATTGGAGCTGGAAGTGTTAGGAACCTAGAGCTCTTTTCCACGAATGGGAGGGAAGTTCATCAAAGCACATGTGTGGTCAAAGAAGCTTAAAAATAAAGCTGATTTCTAACAGAGAAAAAAAAAATTCATTAAGCTTTCAGTAAGCTGCTTTTTTCAAGGAATAAAAAAATAAAAAAGGAAAAAAAAGAAATGTCTGCCAACAGAGGAAAAGGCAATACACTCTTCCAAAAGGATCTTTTGAGTAAAAGGAACATGTAAATTCCAAGAAAAGTTAGTTAGAAAGAACAGTTTATTCTCACTGGTTCCTTCTCATCACATCAGTATTTATTTCCCCAAATGCCCTTTATTTATTCATTTTAAAGTATCATAGGTGTCTACATGTTGGTCAGGGCATAAAGAACTTTTCTCACCACAAAGACCCTTTGGGACACCAAGCAGAGACCTCAGCTATCCTTTTAAATTCTCAGGACTCTGAAACCTAATGTCTGCATAGACAAACAGGAGGGCTGCTGGAAGAAGGCAGGAGCCCAAGTAGTTAGCACATAGGCCGCTTACCAAGAAAATCACCAGGGTGTTCCAGCATGAGCTGGTTTGACATCAATCCATACGATGGGGTTAGCGTGTGCCAGCTTCAGACTGTGTAACTTCTATTTACCGAAACTGTAACACATACTCATTGTGAGCTACAATTATCCACAGTTTAGTATGTTTATGAAACCATTTTGTGGTTATTTATTAAAAATAAAATTTATGTGTGCTTATTGAAGCTATATTTTGGCAGGCAAAGGAGGTTGGCAGAAATGTCTTGAGTCAACAGCGGGCACTAGCCACTCTTTATGTCATCATATAAAAACTTGTCAAATAATATTTAGTTTTTAATCTTCAGTTGCAAACATAAGGTTAGTCATGAAAAGTATTCTGTGAGTTGGTCTCCTTGGAACAGGAGACTGGGTGTTTGGATTTAACTAAAGGTGATAATTAAGTTTCTGGCTTGTTTAAGGGTGATCTGTTATCCCTTTTCTCCTTCCAACTTCTACTACCTGTTTTTTTATCCATGTTCCTCTTCCTCATGTGTTTAAGAGCTGTTTCATAATGATTTTTCATAATATGAGCTGTTTATCTACCAATACAAAAATGCAAAGACAAATGTATTTCTCATGATTGAGGATAAATTATCTTGCCTGTATGATCATGCTACTATTCTCTTGGAGATCTCTTGGGAGCAAATGGATTATTTATTTTTTCTGAAATTTTTGGTTAATTATTTTATTTATTTATTGAGACAGGGTCTTGCTCTGTTTCTCAGGCTGGAGTGCAGTGGTGCAATCACAGCTCACTGCAGCCTCAAATTCCTAGGCTTAAGCCATCCTCCCACCTTTGCCTTCCAAGTAGCTGGGAGCACAGGTGCATGCCACCACACCTGGTTAATTTTTTATTTTTTGTAGAGATGGTGTTGGTCTCAAACTCCCAGGTTGGTCTCAAACTCCTGGGCTCTAGTGATCCTTCCGCTTCAGCTGCCTGAGTAGCGGGGAACACAGCCACGTGCCACCACACCTGGCTAATTTTTCATTTATTGTAGAGATGGGGTCTCCCTATGTTGCCCAGGCTGGTCTTGAACTCCTAGGCTCTAGCAATTCTCCTGCTTCAGCCTCCCAAAATGCTGGGATTACAGGTGTGAACCACCACACCCAGCTAGTTATTTAAATCACGATACTTACTTTCCAAGGGCCTTTTAAGAAGAAGGTTCTTCTTCTTCTTCTTTTTGTTTTTTGTTTTGTTTTGTTTTGTTTTGTTTTTAGAAGGAGGTTCTTCTTAAAGCGGCCACAGTTAGCTTCAGGAATGTATAGTCCATCATAATTAACTAGGTGTACTTACACACAAACTGGAATCATAGGAGTTTGTTCATAGGGATCCTGAATGGATAGAAAAATAGCATTAAGTAAGGGGACTTGGGATTAGAAAGGATATTCTATGAATAGGTGGAAAAAGGAATTCTTTGTCTTTGAATCTACTTGCATAAAGATTCAATAGGAGAAGAGGAAAGATTTAGTATGGAATTCTTCAAGAAGAAATCTTTCCTAAAGGAGAGATTCTGAGATGTGATAAATTGGAGTTGAAAAAAGACAGCCCAATGTGCTTCTTGCTACTTCCTTAAATACCTTGAGTATGAGTCACTGCTGAGGTTGTGCTTCAGTTTTCCTTGAGAGAATTTCTGATCTCAACCGTAGAAGACATTTGTAAATTTTATATGTCAATTGTCTCTCGTGTCTCTGGAGTTTTGCTTTGGTTCTAGTAGAAGAGCTGTTTTGAGCATGCCTTTGTTGACAGCGATTTGGTCCTGCAATAGAGTATTTGCTGGCAAGTAACCTAATCCATACACATTTTATTTATTTATTGAGTATCTTTTGTGAGCAAAGCTCTGTGCCAGGTGCTATAGAGAATGTCACACCTAAAAGCCATTCCTCTAAGAAGCATGTAAAGTGAAAAAATGTGTTATCTAAGAGTGGTCTCTGTACCATAGTCTACAGTAGTTTGGATGCCATCATCAGGATGAAACCTTATTTTGGATCCACCAAACACAATAATTCTGAGACCTGCAGGAATTTGGTATATTTGAAAACAAACATGCAGCAGAATAGGGCAAGAGAGTGGAAGGGAGGAATGTGTCTGGATCAGTGGGACCCAAATAAACCCATCACATGGTTTCAAAAGTCTTGTAGATAGTGTTCCCAAGGATGCAATCTGAGCCAGAGTCTGGTGAGAAGGATGTTCACTAGAAGGACTAGTCTTGGATTAACACATGTGGAAGCAGGAGAAGGAAGAAGGATTGGGCAGAGAGATAAGGGCACTGGGGTTTGGGCCCAGTGACAGCCTTGGTTGACCCCACGAGGAGCAGTGGAACTATAATGGTTCTCCAGGGGGGTCCCCAGTTGGGTTGAGATGATTGGGCTTTTATACCTTCACATTGACCAGTCATTGGATGAGGGCCTCCCCAGGATGGAGTGTGACCTCCTGGGGCAAGGCAGTTCTTTGCAGCTACAACAACCCTGAAGGGACTGGCAACACTCTCAGCCCATGGAAAACAAGTCTTTATTGAAGGGGGATCTGAGTGGTGCACCTTGATGTCTACCTCAAAAATCTTATTTGCATTAAAAAAATCATGTTTTCAGTTTTGGGAGAATAGTTTAGTGAGGAACAGAGTAGGAGTGGAAACCAATTAGAATGTTTTTGGAATTGTTCAATGGAAGATGATCATGATGGTTTGAACTGCAAAGTGACTGGAAAATGGCAAAGTAGTAAGTGGAACCAAAAGGCATTTTTTGACATAGATTTTATAGGAATAGGAGATGGATTAGATGGGTTACACAAGAGATAGAAATATACCTAAGATAAATCTGAGTCTTGCCATGAGCAAGTGGGAAAATAGAGATACCATTTATAGAGGGGGGACTTCTTGGGAAGAATTGTGAGCAGGGGCAGAAATGGGACTGAAGACTACTGGTGATTCAGCCAAGTGGCGTGCAGCCATGCAGGAAGTTGGATACATAATTCTGAAGCTTAGGAAGAAGGTCTGGAATGTTGTTTTATAATATGTTGCTGTGTTGCTGCAGAACCTCAGCAGGTGATAACTCCTAGGGAGGGAATGTGATAAACTGGGAAGGAGGTTCACAGAGAAGCCTAAGGCATGGCCATCTCTAGAAGTAAAGGAATGAACAAAGGACACAGAGGAGATATCAGAGAGGCCTGAAGAAAACCAGCACCATGTGGTGTCCTTGAAGCTTGGGGAGGAGACCATTGAAAAAGCATTGTTAGCATTCTTTGAATACTAATGAGGAAGAACATCTATTTTAATTGTTATTGGTCATTTATTAACAACTTGATGGAGGCATATTTAACATATCATATAATTCACCCATCTCAAGTGTACAATTCAATGATTGTCTTTTTTTTAGTAAATTTACCAGGTTATATAATCATCATCCTAAACCAGTTTTAGAATACTTTAATCACCCAACTAAGATTCTTCATGCAGATTCATTTGTTTTAGCCTTTATTTTGAGAAGTGCCTTTTAAATTAGCTTTTGCCTTTTTATTTTTAAATTTTTTTATTTTCAGGAACTTTTTAAAAAATTGGTATTTTATTTTTTGGATATATATTTGAAAAATTGCTCTTCCATGTTGTCATTTATCCTTCATCCCAGTTTATGAAGATGTTTTTCTCTGCAGAAACTTTACAGTTTTATGGAGTTAAATGTAATGGGCATTTCTTATATAAATAATTGCTTTTTTATTTTTGATGTTATTAGAAAGCATTTTTTCCAAGATTATGAAATTATTTTCCTATATATTCTCCTATTATTCTTCTTGTTTTAATTTTTGGATTTTGATTTCTGTTTCCTTTGGAATTTATTTTGTTTTAAGGAAATAAGTGGTGATCCAATTTTACCTTGTTTTCCAAACTGCTGGCCAATTGTTCCAAAACCAATTGTTCATGAATAAATATTGTCTCCATTGATTTAGTTAAATTACCATATTCTGCCTGTGTTGGATCTATCCCTGCCTTAGTGCCACACTGTTTTATTTACTATTCCTTAGCAATACATTTTAGTGTCTAATAGCATGAGACTGTAATAGAACTTGGTTAAGTGTCCATGTGACTGAGTGTATTAAAAAATTTCCTTACTACCCTCTTTCTCCAGCATCTCCCTTGGCCTTTTCTCTCTCTTTGGCTGCAATTAGACCCTCATTCCAAATATATCCTGCTAACCCTATGGCTTTGAGTTCATTTGTTTTAGCTGCCAAACTCAAAATAATTCTGATTCTTCAGCCAGGCTGTAATTTGGAAGTTTGATTGTTTTGTTTGTTGGCTGCTTCTTAATCTGAGGGAAATTCATCATCATCTGCAGTCCATTTTCTGGGTAATGTAAGGTAAACACTATCTCATGATGCCCAAAAGGAAGAGTTAACTATTATAATTCTATTGGTTAATTGTCATATTTAATTCAATTCTCTATAAATAACAGACTTTTGTGACAGTTTTGTGTTATATTTCACTCTGTCTTTCTGGTAGGCTTCAAATGAATCTGAAGTTGAGGGTTATTTTTCCACTGGCTGCTGACTGACATTGGCTATCTTTATTCATTGCATCAGCTCGAAATATTGCCTCAATTTTGCAGAGGATTTCTTCTGCATGATCTTTTCTTTTTTTTTTTTTTTTAATTGTTTTGTTGCACACAAGAAGGCTTCTACGTATCAGCAAATGGACTCTGGAATTTTGATGTTGTCTGTGGCTTATAAAATCAAAAGGATAGAAAGTGGTTTTACAGGCAGCTTCTATGTCTCTTATTATTGTTTGGGATTAAAAGGTGATTTGGAGTAAGATTCTTATATCTGCTATTTCTCTACATTGTTGAGTAAAAGGTTGTCAGTTACAACCAAAGTTGTACAGGTAGTTTTCAGACCTTAGTTGAAATGTAGGGTAGTGAGACTTTTATTCAGAGCAAAAGCTTAAGAGTAATCATAGTGGGTAGTCAGATGAGCAGAGGCTGGTGCCAGAAGAACTCATTAGGCTGCTGGCTCTGTCAGCCAGTGGCCTTGTGCAGGAGAGTTCACTTCTCTGAATCCTGGATTTCTCATCTGTGAAAGGAAGGGATAATAAACATCTATCACCTTAGGATTGACATGAATGGAAAGAACATACAGAAATGTGTTAGGTAGGATAAGAAGCTATGGAAATATTGAGTAGTGTTGAGGTTAAATGTCTTGCCTTCCCTTGGCTTGGAAGTGTTCACATTAATTGGAGGCAAAGTAAATGATGTGGTTCATCCAATCTAAATCACCATAGATTGTCAGATATATCATTCTTTCATTTACCACTGGAGAAAAATGCTCCCAATTTCATCATTGGGTATAAGACATCTAGATTTCTGAGATGTCAAAATCTGAAAGAAATCCGTGTCTTATGGATGAAATATAGTAAGTAGAGAAAATATAAAAAATGTGGACTGATTGGGGAGAAGATCAGTCTGAATTAGTGATAATCAGACATATAGGATCTTTTAAAAAGGGATACAATTTCTAACTTTTGAATTTATAATAGATGAAATAGGTTAAATTAACAGGTCACTAGAGAAATTGCCTTAATGAATAGATAGCTGAGTCTGTGGCACCTGGTCCCCACTGGGCCCTGAGCGGGTCTTCTGATTTAGCTTTAGCTTTTTGGGGACCCTGTCGAGTTTTCCATAGGAGATACTTCAAGCTGTTTCCATACTCTCCAGGCTCCTGCCCATGTCCACTGGCCAGCCGTTAATTTCTCCACTTCCATTTGGGTGGAAGCAACTGTAGTTTTCCTGATCTTCATCCCAGCCTATCTTTCCTTCTGTTTTAGTTCAAAATGTCTTTTTTCTCTTCCAAGATTAAAATTAAAATTATACCTGCATATGTCTTTCTGGAAATTTTGCTTTATCTACTTTCTTTACTAGATTTAAAAATTTTGCTTTCTAGTGGGCTAACATTTTTCTAATTAAAAAATGTCCTTTTAACCTGTTAACTGTTGAGAGGCAGTATAGTTAAGTCAATAAAAGCGTGAGCTACAGAACCATATTCTGTAAGTTTAAATATCAGCTTGTCTCTAATTAGCAGGATATATTGGGAAATTCTTTAACATATCTGTTCTCCAATTGTTTCACTTGGAAACTTGGGACATTGTACACTTGGAACTTCATGTTTACCTCATAGAGTTGTTTAAGAATTAAATGAATATATATATATATATTCATTTAAGTGAACGAACATATATTCATTTAAGTGAACGAACATATATATATTCATTTAAGTGAATGAACATATATATATTCATTTAAGTGAACGAATATATATATATTCATTTAAGTGAACGAATATATATATATTCATTTAAGTGAACGAATATATATATATATTCATTTAAGTGAACGAATATATATATTCATTTAAGTGAATGAATGTATAGATAGATATATATATATATATATATATATGGCACTTGGGGCACTGCCTGGAACATGGTAAGTTTACCAGTCTGTTTCTTCACTTTTATTCTCTTACCACCAACATAAAAAGTTACTTCCTGAAACCACTGCATTGGACTCACAAAATGTTTCTCATGTCAGGCTCTGCTACATTTTCTTTCATGAAACTTTCTGTCATACCACATATACTGGTGAAAATTAAAGGGGCAAAGGTCAGTGGGTGTAAAAGCATTACATAGTCCCCAAATCTATTTTAACTCATCTTTACTTCTGATGACGAAGGCCATCTTTACTGTCTATCTACCTGGGACAGTAACTTTCTACAGCTTTTCTAATGGCTACAAATTTGATCTTTGTGTTTTTAACTGCCAAGTCTCAATGATTATATTCACAAAGTATATGTATATTCACAGAGTAAGATGTATAAACACATTTCTGAACATTCTACAAATTCAAAGTATCCACTTTACATAAATATGGATATCTGTTTGTGTAAGTGGACTCATTGCATTTTCCTTTTGAGACTATTCCATAGAATTCTTGCAGCTTTTCCATTTGCTGTCCCTAACATTCTTCAGCACTTTCTCTGGGAAGGCAAGTTAAATGATTTGAGCACAACTCAAAACTCATAAACTCTGAAACAATGTCATTATAATTGCCCTCAAATTGCTCTGAATACAAAATATGTAGATAGCTTTATTCATTCAAGAAGCAGTTTCGACCCTTGAAATAATGATTGGATGGATGGGGAAGACACAGGGCGGGAGCAGGCAAACAACGGCTCAGCAACTTGATTTGGCATGCACCTGTTTTTATAAACAAAGCTGTATTGGAATGCAGGTATACTCATTCGTTTACATATTGTGTATGGTTGCTTTTGCTCTACGGTAGGTAGCAGAGTTAAGTAGTTGAGGCAGAGACCATATGGCCCACAAAACCTAAACTATTTACTGTCTGGTCCATTATGAAATGTTTGAAGATACCTTATGCACAGTATCTAACAAATCTTCTTTTTGTCCTAGTTTTGCTTTCTTATATATATGGTTTTGGATTCATGACCTTAATACTTGTGTCATTTTTAGGAAATAGTTTAATTTTTGTGTGTGTCATGTGATTACAAAATGGAAAATAAAAGTTAAATTTGGGGGATAAAATTTAGGAACCTGAAGTTATAAAGAGTAAGGAGACTGATATTAATATTGAGGGTAGGGGAGAGCCATCTCAGATGCCAAGACTTAGGGATAAATGGTGAAACTTTGAGAAATCATTAAACTAGTTTGCCCTGTTGAGACCTTCTGTAGTACTATGTAAGGAAAAATATTTTGTATTTTCTCGGTTAAAAATGATCTATTTTGTATATTTTCTTTGCGAAACTGGCTCAGGTGAGAGGACACTTAAAAAAATTTTCCCCATGCAAAAGCACAATTATTGGTTTTGTATAATTTTGTATAATTTTTGCAGGCATGAGTCTTGATGCATGACAGCCCGAGCTTTTGTAACCCATTCTGGTCTACAGCAAACACAGTATCTGTCTTATTGTTCACCTTTAGAGACCTGACTCATTTATTCCTCCATTCATTCAAAAACCACTTACTGATGACTAGTCTATTCCAGCACTCTATTCTACATAATTGGTATTCAACAATAAAACAAACGAACAAATAAAGTAGACCATTCTGCCTTTAGGGAACCAAGAACCTTGTAAATTACATAGCCTGTTAGAAGGAAATAGGGATTATGAAGAGGAATAAAGCAAAGGAGGGGTAAGCACTGCTAGAAAAGGGATGGGAAGGTAAGCCTCATAGAGAAGAGAACATTTTGACAGAAACTCAAAGGAGGTGAGGAAGCAAGTCATTCCTTCCAATAAGTGCAAAGGCCCTGAGGTAAGGAAATGCCTGGCATGTTCTGTGAACGGCAAGGAGACAAACACAGCTGGGGCAGAATGATCGAAGGGGATAATTGTAGGCAATCAGTTGGTGACATAATGGGAAGCAGATCACATAGGGAATTGCAGGTCGCTTCAAAGACTTTGGAATTTTGACTAGATAAGGTGGGAAGGCACTGAGACTTCTGAGCAAAGGAATGCCGTAATCCGATGTATGTTTTTAGAGGATTACTCTGGCTGGTTAATATTAGATTAACAGGGAAGTGATAATGTTAGTGAAGCTGTCTCAATAATCCAGGAGAGAGACAATATGGTTTTGGCTTTGTGGTATCAGATTTGAGTCAACAGGATTGCTGATGGATTTAGATGGGAGATGTGAGAGATAAAAAACAGGTCAAGAATGATTTGAAAGTTTTTAACCTTAGCAGCTAGAAGTGTAAGGCTACCCCAAACAGAGGCGAGAAGCTGTAGAGCACATTTGTTGAGGAGGAAGAGTAATTCAATTTTGGTCTTACTGAGTTTTCAAGGTTAGTGGAGATGTTGAGTATGTGGTTGACTATACCTGTGGGGAGTTTGTGAAGTAGCTGGGGCCACAGCTATAAATATTGTTGTCATCAGGATAAAGGGTATTTAAAGCCTCTAATGAAATCACCGGAGAAGTGAATAAAGAATGAAATAAAATGGAAGCAAAGACTGAAAACTGGGGAATTCCAGTATACAGTTGCTATGGAGATGAGAATGGAGACAGAGAAGGAAGGGTCGCAGTGAAGTGGGAGGAATACTGGAAGAGCCAAGGGCAGGAAGTTCTGGCAGGGAAGAAAGAGTTGTGTCAAATACTTTAGACAGGTCAAGCAAGTGGAACACTGAAGATCACGCCTTGGATAACCAGCAGGAGTGTCAGTGATGACCTTTTCAGGAACATTTTGATGGAGCAGTGGGAGTGAAAGTCTAATGAGTGGGTTTAACAGAAAATGAGAGAGGACAAATTATAAAAGACAAACACAAATAATAACTCTTTGGAGGAAGTGTGCTATAAATAGGAGAAACAGGGCAGTAACTGGAAGGGGAAGTTTTTTTTTAGGATGGGAGGAATAACAGCATGCTTTATGTAGTCAGAAGGATCTGGCAGAGTGTGAGCAGAATGAGGAAGCAGAAGAGAGTGGATAGGTACTAGGACAACATTCCTGAGTAGGTAAAAGGGCATGAAATCTGGTATACAATTAGAAGAGGTTGATCTAGATAGAAGTACACACAGTGTGGAGGAAAAGGTTGGAAGGCAGAATGTAAGAGTGCATGTGCAGGTAGGTGGGTGGAAGTGAGGGTGGAAGTTCTGAACTGATAGTCGTTATTTCTCAATAACATAGGATGATTGCCTGGCAGCAGGAAGGGCCCATGAGAGTATGTCCATACATTTAAAGTGATACTAGACCTTCTTTAGTCATACATAGTTAGCTCTTTTCATATCAGTTGGTGACAGTGGAAAGCAGGTCAGACCATGTAGGGCATTGCAGATCACTGTAAGGACTGCATATAGGCCAGAAATGGGATGAAGTTTTGTCTTAACAAGGAAGGGTTGAATTTTTGCCAAATGAGTAAAATGAAAATAATATAAATACGAGTAATATTAAAGAGAAAATGAGTTCAAGGCATATTTATGGGTAGGGTAAGTGTTGTTAGAGTTAGGGTACTATAATCAAATTGAAGTCAAAGTGTGGGAGTCTTGGAATTGAGATTATAGAAGTGTTGCATTTTTTGGTAGTAACAAGGTCAAACTTGGGTACCATAATCACATAGAAGGCTTATTTAATAGAGATTGCTGGGCCATAGCCCAGATTTCCTGGTTCAGCAGGGCTGAGGTGAGGATGAGAGTTTTTTAGTAATTTCTTCAGTGATAGCAAAATGGAACTTTGAGAACTACTGGTCTAGTGTATGAGCATGGTGAGGAAATGGCTGAGATAGGTTGAAGAACTTGGTCATTAGGATAAATGGGTTCAAGGATCTAAGAAACCAGAATATTGGAAGAATCATCTATTTGGACATAGGAAACACCAAAGAAGGAATAATTGTTGGCCCAGGCGCTAAAGCCATTGAGAAATGAGAGATGGCTGTAACAGGGAGGGGAGCCAGGTGGGATAGTCTGACAACCTGAGATTCAAATTTGGATGCTTTAATGAAGGAAGAAGGAGCTTCTGGTCTCCATGGAAGATCATGCATACCCTAGAAAGTGCTGTCCACATCATGGTTTCTGGGAAAGAAAATGGCCTGTAAACTTCATTGAGACATAAGGGACAAACTTCTTCAATCCCAAGCCCACTGATATGTAGGCTGTACATATGTTTTAATTATTTCAGCCCTAAAAGAAGAATGCTTTGGCCTGCTTAAAATTGTGTGGCTTTACTCTCCCTTGAAGGAACTAATGCAGGAAAGAAAATGCAGATAATCACCACACATGCACACACCTGTGTCCAAATGGAAATTAGTTCTTCTAACTTTTAAATTCATTAAGGTAGGGTCCTCAAATGTCAAAGAATATCACAAAATCCTGCCAGTGAAGAAAAACAAGCAAGTGCCACAGTTTTTGCCATGTGCTATTTAATCTAAAAAGTCCAGTGAACAATCCTGTGTGGCGGGTGTGTTCTCCACCTTTTAGAAACTTGAATAACAGCAGTGCATAGATACTGGGTTTGCTTACCTCTCCCCAGTGCTTTCGTTTTTCTTTAAATCCTTCCTTTCCTCTTTTTGTCTCTCCTAATTGCATATCTTTTAGCCAACACCGTCATCCATTGAAATGAATTGATAAATGTCCAGGTTTTACTCATTTGCAGTGTAGCTCTGATGGTGGGAAAGAGAAGTGAGGTCAGGTGTATCTTGTGTGGGTTCAGCAGCCTGAAGTGAGGTGGCTTCTGGCTAGGAGTGTGCTCTCCTCTGCTGGAGTGCATGGTTCTCTGAAGATTCTAAGTTGTGTTAGATGATAGCCCCGAGTTGGTAAGTAAAACCGGACTTTCATTTTCATAATTTAAAACTCTTGCCTTTGCTTTCAGGCTTGTTTTATAACAACAACAACAACAAACACACAGAAACGATCTTAAGAAGGTGATTTAAATTGGCAGGGCTGGGACTATTGATAAAACCTGAGAATACTGGTTTTGAACACTGATTTTCAAATGACCATGAAAATAAATATTAATGCATAATATTCTTAGATGAACGGAAATTAGGTAAATTATCGGAGCATGAAGAAAATATGGGGTTTAAACTAAGCTTGGAGATGGTTTTCGGTCTAGAAAATCACTTTGGGTTTTTTCTCTGCTTTTCTTGGAATTGCATTTGAGAGTTTTTTGGAAAAAAAAGTTTCTATTTTTTCTCTATAGTATCTGATATATCTTAATTATGTCTGGAGCTTGTTTTTATGAATATGGAAAATATGCTCAATCTTCAATAGCAATGTGTAAAAAACTAAGAAAATTACATGAAGGGTGGTATAAAGAATAATTTACTTTTTCAGGATTCATCTTTAAAAATACTCAGGCATTACTTACATATAAAACAATGCATGGATCTTCAGTGTTCAGGTCGAGGAAGTTTGACATTTGTATTCGTGTAAATAACCACTACCAAAACCAAGATTCCATTAGTTCAGAAAGGTCAGTTGTGCTCCTTTCTTGTCCATTCCCACCTTTCCAAATGGCAACTACTTCCTGACCAGACAGTAATTTTACCTGTTCGTGGAAGTCAAATAAAGGGGACCATAGGTATGTATTAGGTTGGCACAAAAGTTATCTATGCATAATTATTTTGAAATTTTTCCATGCTGTTGATTGTATTAATAGTTCATTTCTTTTTATTACTGAATAATATTCCATTGTATAAAAATATTGCAGCTTGTTTATCCATTCACCTGTTGATGGCATTTTGGTTATTTTCAAATTTGGGCTATTATAAATTAAACAGCTATGAATATTCATATACATATCTTTGCATACACATAGGCCTTAATTTCTCCTGGGTAAATACCTAGGAATCTAATGGCTAAATCATGTTTTAATTGAATATTTAACCTTTCAAGGAACTGCCAAATTGTTGTCCAAAGTCAATGTACCATTTTACATCCCGACCAGCAGTGTAGGAGTGTCCCAGTTCCTCCATATCCTTGCCAACACTTGGTATGGTCAGTTTTTAAATTTTAGTCATTCCAATAAGTGAGTGATGGTAGCTTCTTATGGTTTTAACTTTGGATTTCCTTAAAGAATAATGATGTTGAACATGTTTTCACATACTTATTTGTGAAATATTTGTTTAAATCTTCTACCTGTTTTTATAATTGGGTTGTTCATTTTCTTACTGAATTTTGAGAGTTCTCTTGATACAAGTCCTTTTTCAGATATATGATTTGCAAATTTATTTTCCTAGTATGTAAACTGCCTTTTTATTTTCTTCAAGAATGTTTTCTGAAGTGCAGAAGTTTCGTGTTGAATTTCAATTTGTCAATTTGTACTTTTACACATTTTGCTTTTGCTTTTGTGTCTAAAACATCTTTGCTGAATCCAAGGTCATATGTATGAGGCAGATACATAAAACTTTAACTTTGTTTTCCCACAGCTCTATAATGTTCTGTTCATTTTTCTAAACTTCTTTTTTTAATGTGCTTTATTTTGGATACTTTCTATTGCTCTGACTTCAAGTTCACTAATCTTTTTGTCTACAATTGCTTATTTGCTGCTGATTTCATTTAGTGTATTTTAAACTCATACATTGTAGTCTCTTTTCTAATAGTTTGGAGTCTTCTTTTATATCTTTTATGCCTCTACTTTTCAATACATAAAACACTTTTATAATAAATGTCTTAATGTATTTTTCTACTAATTCTAATATCTGTGTCAGCTCTTGGTTGGTTGTGAATGCTTATTTACTTCCTTATTATGGGTCATACTTTTCTCCTTTGAATATCTGATAATTATTAATCAGATATCAGATATTGTGATTTCACTTTGTGGGTGCTGGTTACTTTTGTATTCCTATGAATATTCTAGAGCTTTCTTCTGGGATGCAGTTAAGTTACTTAGAAACAATTTGGTACTTTTTGGTCTTGCTTTTAAGATTAATTTAGGAGAAACTGGAGCAGTGCTCAGTCAAGGCCTAATGATTCCCCATTACTGAGTCAAGAGCTTTCACACTTTCTCTCCAATGCCCCATAAATCATGAAGTTTTCCAATGTGGTGGGAAAGGGCTCTATTGCCAGCCCTCTATGAATGTGAATAGTTGTTCTCTCTAATCCTTTTGGGTGATTCTGTTTCCAGCTTGGGTAGTTCCCTATAAACATGTGCTTATCAGTAGTCAGCTGCATATTTGTGGGAGACATTTGAGGACTCCCCCTTCCCCCAGGATCTTTCTCTGGGCAAGTCTCTTCTTTTCCAGTCCTCTGTCCAGAGGACTTATAGTTTGTGCTCGTCTCCCTGAATTCTCAGCTCTTTCTCTGCAACTCAGAAAGCCTACTGGCCTCCACCAGGACCCGCTTGGGTTTCTCCTCCCTAAGCTGCAACCTGATGGCAGTAAGCTTGGGGTAATTTTGGAACTCAAGTCATTTGTTTCTTGTCTTTCAGAGATCGTGAAACTTGAATGCATTTTTACAGTTTTTTAAATAAATCATTGCTTTATATATTTTGTTAAAAATGCTATCTTACATGGGAGGGTAAACCTAGTCTTTATTATTTCTTCATGGCCTGAAGCAAGAGTTATCATTTACTCTAATCAGTTTTTGCTTTGTGTATTTTGAAGCCCTGTGTTGGGTGCCTGTCCATTTAGGATTGCTATGTCTACTTGATTAATTGATCATTTTATTGTTATTAAATGACACTTTAACCTCTATAATACTGCTTGCTTTAAATTCACTTTCTCTTATGTTTATATAGCATACCAGAGTTCTTATGCTTAGTGTTTGTTCATTATACCTCTTTTTATCTTTTAATTTTATCTTACCTTTTACAGTTAAAGTCTATTTTCTGAAGAGCATGCAGTGGGTCTTGCTTCTATCACCTTTGTCTGATAGTCTTTTTCTCTTCTTTTCTTTTTTTTTTTTTTTTTGAGATAGAGTCTTGCTCTGTCGCCCAGGCTGGAGTGCAGTGGCGCCATCTCGGCTCACTGCAAGCTCCACCTCCCAGGTTCACGCCATTCTCCTGTCTCAGCCTCCCAAACAGATGGGACTACAGGTGCCTGTCACCATGCCCAGCTAATTTTTTTGTGTTTTTAGTAGAGTTGGGGTTTCACCATGTTAGCCAGGATGGTCTTGATCTCCTGACGTCGTGATCCGCCTGCCTTGGCCTCCCAAAGTGCTGGGATTACCGACGTGAGTCACCGCACCTGGCCAAGTCTTTTTCTTTTAACTAGATAGAGGGTTTAGTCCTGTTCCATTTAATATATTTATTGATATGGTTGTGTTTAATCTACCATCTTGGTCTTTAAATTTTATTTGTACTTATTCATCTTATTTGTCTTTATCCCTCCCTTCTCCTTTCTTGTATTATTTTAAATAGATCACATATTTTATGTGTAACTTTTTGAGTTGTTTTCTTATTAGTTATTCGAGTTGTTACAATGTTTCCGATAGGGTTTGATTGTGTCCTTACCCAAATCTCCTCTTGAATTCCCATGTGTTGAGGGAGGGACCCGGTGGGAGGTAATTGAATCATTGGGCAGGTCTTTCCCATGATGTTCTCATGATAGTGAATAAGTCTCATGAGATCTGATGGTTTTAAAAACAGAAGTTTCCCTACACAAGCTCTCTTTTCTTGTTTGCTACCATGTGAGACGTGCCTTTCACCTTCCACCATGATTGAAAGGCCTCCTCAGCCATATGGAACTGTAAGTCCATTAAACCCTTTTTTCTGTATAAATTACTCAGTCTTGGTTATGTCTTTAACAGTGGAGTGAAAACAGATTAATACAGGATCTTTATGTTTTCACAGTTTACTTGCAAATCAAATGGACACTATAACAACTTTAACAAAGAATTATTTAAATTTCCTTCTATCATTTTTGTTTTATATTTTTCTTCGGTATATATGTAATATACCTCTAATACACAGATGTTATTTTCTGTGACTTAAAGAATCAATAGTATTTTATTTATTTATTTTTATGCCTGGCTAATTTTTTTTTCTTTTTTAATTTTTGTAGAGACGAGGCCTTGCCATGTTTCTCAGGCTGTCTCCAACTCCTGGGCTCAGGCAATCCTCCTGGCTTGCCCTCTCAAAGTGCTGGCATTACAGGAGGTCCATTTTTTAAATTTTTAATTCTTTTTTTTTATTGTACTTTAAGTTCTGGGATACATGTGCAGAACGTGCAGGTTTGTTACATAGGTGTACATGTGCCATGGTGGTTTTCTGCACCCATCAACCCGTCATCTACATTAGGTATTTCTCCTAATGCTATCCCACCCCTTACCCCCATCCCCCGACAGGCCCCAGTGTGTGATGTTCCCCTCCCTGTGTCCATGTGTTCTCCTTGTTCAACTCCCACTTATGAGGGAGAACATGTGGTATTTGGTTTTCTGTTCCTGTGTTAGTGTACTGAGAATGACGGTTTCTAGCTTCATCCATGTCCCTGCAAGGACATGAATTTTTTATGTCTGCATAGTATTCCATGGTGTATATGTGCCAGATTTTCTTTATCCAGTCTATCACTGATGGGCATTTGGCTTGGTTCCAAGTCTTTGCTATTATAAATAGTGCTACAATAAGCATACATGGGCATGTGTCTTTATAGTAGAATGATATATAATCCTTTGGGTATATACCCAGTAATGGGATTGCTGGGTCAAATGGTATTTCTTGTTCCAGATCCTTAAGGAATTGCCACACTGTCTTCCACAATGATTGAACTAATTTACACTCCCACCAACAGTGTAAACGCATTCCTATTTCTCCACATCCTTGCCAGCATCTGTTGTTTCCTGACTTTTTAATGATTGCCATTCTAACTGACGTGAGATGATATCTCATGGCAGTTTTGATTTGCATTTCTCTAATAAGCAGTAATGATAAACTTTTTTTCATATGTTTGTTGGCCACATAAATGTCTTCTTTTGAGAGGTGTTTGTTCATATCCTTCATCCGCTTTTTGCTGGGTTGTTTGTTTGTTTTTTTTTTTCTTGTAAATTTAAGTTTCTTATAGATTCTGGATATTAACTCTTTGTCAGATGGATAGATTGCAAAATTTTTCTTCCATTCTGCAGGTTGCCTGTTCACTCTGATGATAGTTTCTTTTGCTGTGCAGAAGCTCTTTATTTTAATTAGATCCCATTTGCCAATTTTGTCTTTTGTTGCAATTGCTTTTGGTGTTTTAGTCATGAAATCTTTGCCAGTACCTATATCCTGAATGGTATTGACTAGGTTTTCTTCTAGAGTTTTCATGGTTTTAGGTCTTACATCTAAGTCTTTTTTTGTTGTTTGTTTTCTTTTTGAGACAGAGTCTCACTCTGTCACCCAGGCTGGAGTGCAGTGGTGCAATCTTGGCTCACTGCAACCTCCGCCTTTGGGTTCAAGCTATTCTCCTGCCTCAGCCTCCCAAGTAGCTGGAACTACAGGTGTGTACCTCCATGCCTGGCTAATTTTTGTATTTTTTGTAGAGACAGGCTTTCACCATGTTGGCCAGGCTGGTCCTGAACTCCTGACCTCAGGTGATCCACCCGCCTTGGCCTCCCAAAGTGCGGGGATTACATGCATGAACCACCATGCCTGGCCATGGTTAAGTCTTTAATCCATCTTGAGTTAATTTTTGTATCAGGTGTAAAGAAGGGGTCCAGTTTAAGTTTTCTGCATCTGGCTAGCCAGTTTTCCCAACACCACTTATTAACTAGGGAATCCTTTCTCCATTGCTTGTTTCTGTCAGGTTTGTCAAAGATCAGATAGTTGTAGATGTGTGGTATTATTTCTGAGGTCTTTGTTCTGTTCCATTGGTCTATATATCTGCTTTGGGACCAGTACCATGCTGTTTGATTACTGTAGCTTTGTAGTGTACTTTGAAGTCAGGTAGCGTGATGCCTCCAGCTTTGTTCTTTTTGCTTAGAATTGTCTTGGCTATATGGGCCCTTTTTTGGTTCCATATGAAATTTAAAGTTGTTTTTCTAATTCTGTGAAGAAAGTAAATGGTAGATTGATGGGATAGCATGGAATCTATAAATTACTTTGGGCAGTAGAGCCATTTTTATGATATTGTTTCTTCCTATCCATCAGCATGGAATGTTTTCCCATTTGTTTGTGTCCTCTCTCATTTCCTTGAGCAGTGGTTTATGGTTCTCCTTGAAGAGGTCCTTCACATCCCTTGTAAGTTGTATTCCTAGGTATTTTATTCTCTTTATAGCAATTGTGAATGACAGTTCACTCCTGATTTGGCTCTCTGTCTATTATTGATGTATAGGAATGCTTGTGATTTTTGCACAGTGATTTTGTATCCTGAGACTTTGTTGAAGTTGTTTATCAGCTTAAAGAGTTTTGGGCTGAGATGATGGGGTTTTCCAAATATACAATCATGTCAATTGCAAACAGAGACAATTTGACTTCCTCTCTTCCTATTTGAATACCCTTTATTTCTTTCTCTTGCCTGATAGCCCTGGCCAGAATTTCCAATATGATGTTGAATAGGATTGGTGAGAGAGGGCATCTTTGTCTTGTGCCAGTTTTCAAAGGGAATACTTCCAGTTTTTGCCCATTCAGTGTGATATTGGCTGTGGGCTTGTCATAAATAGCTCTTATTATTTTGACATACATTCCATCAATACCTAGTTTATTAAGAGTTTTTAGCATGAGGGGTGTTGAATTTTGTCAAAGGCCTTTTCAGCATCTATTGAGATGATCATGTGGTTTTTGTCATTGGTTATGTTAATTCAATGAATTATATTTATTGATTTGCGTATGTTGAACCAGCCTTGCATCCCAGGGATGAGGCTGACTTGATCATGGTGGATGAGCTTTTTGAGGTGCTGCTGGATTCAGGTTGCCAGTATTTTATTAAGGATTTTCACACCAATGTTCATCAGGGATATTGGCCTGAAATTTTCTTTTTTTGTTGTGTCTCTGCCAGGTTTTGGTATCAGGATGATGCTGGCATCATAAAATGAGTTAGGAAGGAGTCCATCTTTTTCTATTGTTTGGAATAATTTCAGACGGAATGGTACTAGCTCCTCTTTGTACCTCTGGTAGAATTTGGCTTTGAATCCATCTGATCTTGGGCTTTTTTTGGTTGGTAGGCTATTAATTGCCCCCTCAATTTCAGAACTTGTTATTGGACTGTTCAAGGATTTGACTTCTCCCTGGTTTAGTCTTGGGAGGGTGTTTGTGTCCAGAAATTTATCAATTTCTTCTAGATTTTCTAGTTTATTTGCATAGTGGTGTTTATAATATTCTCTGATGGTAGTTTGTATTTCTGTGGGATCAGTGGCTATATCCCCTTTATCACTTTTTCTTGCATCTATTTGATTCTTCTCTCTTCTCTTCTTTATTGATCTGGCTAGTGGTTTATCTATTTTGTTAATTTTTTCAGAAAACCAGCTCTTGGATTCATTGATTTTTTTGAATGATTTTTCATGTCTCTGTCTCCTTCAGTTCTGCTCTGATCTTAGTTATTTCTTGTCTTCTGCTAGCTTCTGAATTTGTTTGCTCTTGCTTCTCTCATTCTTTTAATTGTGATGTTAGAGTGTTAATTTTATATCTTTCCTGCTTTCTCTTGTGGGCATTTAGTGCTGTAAGTTTCCCTCTAAACACTGCTTTAGCCATGTCCCAGAGATTCTGGTATGTTGTGTCTTTGTTCTCATTGGTTTCAAATAATTTATTTATTTCTGCCTTATTTTGTTATTTATCCAGTAGTCATTCAGGAGCAGGTTGTTCAGTTTCCATGTAGTTGTGCGGTTTTGAGTGAGTTTCTTAATCCTGAGTTCTAATTTGACTGCACTCTAATCTGAGAGAGTGTTTGTAATGATTTCCTTTCTTATGTATTTTCTGAGGAGTGTTTTACTTCCCATTATGTGGTCAATTTCAGAATAAGTGCCATGGGGTGTCGAGAAGAATGTATATTCCGTTGATTTGGGGTGAAGAGTTCTGTAGATGTCTATTAAGTCTGTTTGGTCCAGAGCTGAGCTCAAGTCCTGAATATCCTTGTTAATTTTCTGTCTCATTGATCTGTCTAATATTGACAGTGGGGTGTTAAATTATCCCACTGTTATTGTGTGGGAGTCTAAGTCTCTTTGTAGGTCTCTAAGAACTTGCTTTATGAATCTGGGTGCTCCTGTATTGGGTGCATATATATTTAAGATAGTTAGCTTTTCTTGTTGCATTGATCCCTTTACCATTATGTAATGCCCTTGTCTCTTTTGATCTTTGTTGATTTAAAATCTGTTTTATCAGAGACTAGGATTGCAACCCCTGCTTTTTTTTTGCTTTCCATTTTCTTGGTAAATATTTTCCCATCCCTTTATTTTGAGCCTATGTGTGTCTTTGCATATGAGATGGGTCTCTTGAACACAGCACACTGACGGGTCTTGACTCTATCCAATTTGCCTGTCTGTGTCTTTTTATTGGGACATTTAGCCCATTTATATTTAATATTGTTATGTGTGAACTTGATCCTGTCATTATGATGCTAGCTGTTTATTTTGCACATTAGTTGATGCAGTTTCTTCATAGTGTCCATGGTCTTTTTATTTTGGTATGTTTTTGCAGTGGCTGGTACTGGTTTTCCTTTCCATAATTTGTGCTTCCTTCAGGAGCTTTTGTAAGGCAGGCCTGGTGGCGACAAAATCCCTCAGCATTTGTTTGTCTGTAAAGGATTTTATTTCTCCTTTGTTTATGAAGCTTAGTTTGGCTGGATATGAAATTCTGGGTTGAAAATTCTTTTCTTTAAGAATGTAGAATATTGCCCCCCCACTCTCAGCTGGCTTGTAGGGTTTCTGCAGAGAGATCTGCTGTTAGTCAGATGGGCTTCCCTTTGTGGGTAACCCAACCTTTCTCTCTGGCTGCCCTGAACATTTTTTTCTTCATTTCAACCTTGGTGAATCTGAGATTATGTGTCTGGGGATTGCTCTTCTTGAGGTGTATCTTAGTGGTGTTCTCTGTATTTCCTGAATTTGAATGTTGGCCTGCCTTGCTAGGTTGGGGAAGTTCTCCTGGATAATATCCTGAAGTGTGTTTTCCAACTTGGTTCCATTATCAACTCCCTGTCACTTTCAGGTACACCAATCAAATGTAGGTTTGGTCTTTTCACATAGTCCCATATGTCTTTGAAGCTTTGTTTGTTCCTTTTCAGTCTTTTTTCTTTAATCTTGTCTCCACACATTATTTCATTAAATTGATCTTCAATCTCTGATATCCTTTCTTCCACTTGATCAATTCAGCTATTGATACTTGTATATGCTTCACGAAGTTCTCGTGCTATGTTTTTCAGTTCCATCAGGTCATTTATGTTCTTCTCTAAACTGATTATTTTAGTTAGCAGTTCCTGTTACCTTTTATCAGGTTCTTAGCTTGTTTGCATTGGGTTAGAACATGTTCCTTTAGCTCGGAGGAGTTTGTTATTATCCACTGTCCGAAGCCTACTTCTGTAAATTCATCAAACTCATTCTCCATCCGGTTTTGTTCCCTTGCTGATGAGGAGTTGTGATCCTTTGGAGGAGAAGAGGCATTCTGGTTTTGGGAGTTTTCAGCCTTTTTACACTGTTTTTTTCCTCATTTTCATTGATTTATCTACCTTTGATCTTTGATGCTGATGACCTTTGGATGTGGGTTCTGCATGGCTTCCTTTTTGCCGATGTTGATGTTATTGCTTTCTGTTTGTTAGTTTTCCTTCTAATAGTCATGCCTCTCTTCTGCAGGTCTGCTGGAGTTTGCTGGAGGTCCACTCCAGACCTTGTTTGCCTGGGTATCACCAGAGGAGGCTGCAGAACAGCAAAGATTGCTGCCTGCTCCTTCCTCTGGAAGCTTCGTCCCAGAGGGGCACCCACCAGATGCCAGCCAGAGCTCTCTTGTATGAGGTGTCTCCCTGTCAGGAGGCATGGGGGTCAGTGACCCACTTGGGGAGGCAGTCTGTCCCTTAGCAGAGCTGGAATGCTGTGCATGGAGATCTGCTGGTCTCTTCAGAGCTGGCAGGCAGGAACGTTTAAGTCTGTTGAAGCTGCGTCCACAGCTGCCCCTTCCCCCAGGTGCTCTGTCCCAGGGAGATGGGACTTTTATCTGTGAGCCCCTGACTAGGGCTGCTGCCTTTGTTTTAGAGATGCCCTGCCCAGAGAGGAGGAATCTAGAGAGGCAGTCTGACTACAGTGGCTTTGCTGCACTGTGGTGGGTTCCACCCAGTTTGAACATCCCAGTGGCTTTGTTTACACTGTGAGGGGGAAAACCACCTACTCAAGCCTTAATGGCAGATGCCCCTCCTTGCACCAAGCTCAAGTGTCCCAGGTTGACTTCAGACTGCTGTGCTGGCAGTGAGAATTTCAAGCCAGTGGATCTTAGCTTGCTGGGCTCCACGGGGGCAGGACCTGCTGAGCAAGACTACCTGGCTCCCTGGCTTTAGACCCCTTTCCAGAGGAGTGAACGGTTCTGTCTTGCTGGTGTCCCAGGTGCCACTGGGGTACAAAAAACAAAACAAAACAAACTAAAAAAAAACAACTCCTGCAGCTAGCTCAGTGTCTGCCCCAAATGGCCTCCTAGTTTTGTGCTTGAAACCCAGGGCCCTGGTGGTGTAGGCACCAGAGGGAATCTCCTGGTCTGCGGGTTGCAAATACCACGGGAAAAGCATAGTATCTGGGCCAGATAGCACTGTCCCTCATGGCACAGTCTCTCACAGCTTCCCTTGGCTAGGGGAGGGAGTTCTCAGACCCCTTACGCTTCTTGGGTGAGGTAACACCCCACCCTGCTTCTGCTCACCCTCCACGGGCTGCACCCACTGGCTAACCAGTCCCAATGAGAAGAGCCGGGTAACTCAGTTGGAAATGCAGAAATCACTCACTTTCTGCATTGGTCTCACTGGGAGCTGCAGACTGGAGCTGTTTCTATTCGACCATCTTGCCAGATCTCCCCCCGTCAATAGTATTTTAAATTAAAAACTATATATATACACATATATGTGTATATATAGTATGTATATACATGTGTATGTGTATACATACACATATGTATATATACATAATGTATGTGTATATATACATGTATGTGTATAATATACACGTATATACGTGTGTATAATATACACACGTATATATGTGTACATACATATATATATATATATAAAATAATGGCAAAAGTTACTAGTTTATAGTTACCCAGCTTTATTCTTCTTTATGCTCTTCTTTTCTTGTACAACTCTGAGTTCTGGTATCATTTTCTTTCAGATTAAAGAGTTTCTTTTACTGTTTGTAGTAAATGTCTGCTGGAAATGAATTATCTATTTGAAAACATCTTCACTTAATTTTAATATAATATTTTTACTGGATATAGAATTCTAGGTTTACTATCATTTTTCTTTGGCGTCCTATCAATGTTATTCCATTGTCATTTTCTTTCCATTGTTTCTGGTGATAAGTCAGTCATTCATTATATTATTGTTTCTCTATGTAGTATATATATATTTTTTCCTGGTTTCTTTTGAGATTCATTTTTGCAATCTTCAGTTTTCAGGAGCTTAACTACAATGTGTCCAGGTTTGGTTTGCTTTGTGTTTATTCTGCTTAGGGTTCATGGAACTTCTTGAGTGTTGAATTATTTTTTATTAGTTTTGGAAAGATCTCAGACATTATGTTTCCAAATATTTTTCTGTTTAATCTCTCTCTTCCCTCCTCTGGAACTGTAATTACTACAGTAATCTTAGATCATTTAATATTGTACCATAAATCTTGAACACTCTTCTTCCTCTTCCCCTCCTCCTTCAGTTTCTTTCTTCCCATCTTTGTTCTCCTTCTCCTCCTCATTTTTATACTTCTCTCTTTCTCACTTTCTTTCTCCTCCCCTCCCCCTTATTCTCTCCTCCCCTCTGCCTTCTTTTCTCCTTCTTCTCCTTCTCTTTTCTCCTCCTTTTTCTTTGTGTTTCAATTGGTATACTTTCTAATGACCTGGTTTCAGTTTCACTGATTTTTTTTCCTCTGGTGAATCCAGTTTGCTGTTAGCCAATTGAATCCTCATTTTTTAAATATATTATTTTCACATCTAACATTTCAATTTAATTCTTTTTTCATAGTTTCCATGCATATGCTCACATATAAATTTCCATGCAGCTGCTCAAATTCCCCAGCTGTTCATACTTGTGGTACACCTTTCTTATTGGATCTTTTATAGTCTTTATTATAATTATTTTAAGGTCTGATTTGTGACATCTAGGCCATATTTCAGCCTGTCTTTATTTTGCTGTTTCTTTTCATCATGGATCACATTTTAATTGGTTATTTTTGTGCTTTTATTTTATAGCAAACATTTTGCATATCATAACAGTGAAGTGTAAAGTAAATTATATCTTTCCCTAGAAATTGTCATACCCCTTCATGTATAAATTGATAAATTTGGGGTCTGTGTAAATCTCATCTGTAGCCAAGTTGATCTAGGCTTGACTGCAGCTTTAGTTTAATATAACTTACTACTCACTTCAAAATAGTTGAAAAGTATCAGAAATTTCCTTTCTGCAGAACTGATTACTGGTAAGATTCCTCTTCGTGCTTTACCTACCAATCTGCTGCCAGACTTCCAAACTGCACCTAGGGAGATATCTTTTCACTCAGAGGCATGGGGGAGGTGGGGGGGATTTCTCTTAGCTCTTCTGCTTGCCCATAGCCTTTGAGTTCCTGAGTACTTAATGATAGAGAATTGTAAAAACAACAAAATAAGCTTGACATGTGTCTGTAAACTTGCCCTGTGGCTGAGGTTCCTTGGGATTCTAACATGCCTTGCTAGCTCACATACACTTGTCATAGTTTCTTAAAATTTTAATGGATTTCTCCTTATCTGCATAAATGATGGATTTATTGCCTGTCTATCAGGGTTGAGAACAGCTATAGTTCTTTTATAAAATACTAATCACTTTCTGGAATTTAGTTCTCTTTGCATCCTCAGATCAGCAGTGGGTTCAGAATACTATGATTTTATAATTGATATGGCTTGGTTTTGGTTGTTAGGGTAAAAGCAATAGTCTCTTGCAGCTTGCTATGTCCTAACCAAAAATAGAACTCCTCTATTTAGGTGCTTCTTAAAACAATAAATTTGAGTAATATTTTAAGATTCAAGCCTCACATTTAGTAACATAGGGCTTCTTTTTATCCTTCTACATTTTAAGTAGAGTTATTTGGAGTTGTTTATGCATAATCAATTCAAACAGATATGTAATTTTATAAAACTTAACCTGATCAACTTGATACTATTTTGTTGTTGTAGTTAATGCTGAAAAAGGAAAGAGGATAATATATAGTTTATATAGTCATGTACCAAATCTTTACTAAAAATAGATTAAAGGTAGTTTTTTTTTGCCTTTCTAGGATAAAAAATTTCTGACTGAAGGGTATGTTAATTCCACTTTAGTAAAAATTAAGTGGATAAAGAATAGAGTTTGTTATGATGGTGTGGGGATATTTTATATGTCCTTATACTTATTTGTCATTTTATGATAGCAGTGAAGTTATTGTTTCGAATTCTAATATGTGGAATTTATGAATTGATCAAGGTTGCCTTTACCATAGCTAAAAATAAATTTGATCTAAAATGGTAGAGATCCTTTCTGTCGCAAGTTAAGTTTTTATCGCAGAGGTGAAGGGGTGAGAATATCGGAAACTAAGGCATGAAGGCTTTAATATCTGACCATAGGTTCTATTTATAGAAGGTAACAAGGCCAGAACATTATCATTAAAATGTTATTAAAAGTATATCTAAATATAATACATTCTCTTCTAGTTATGAGATCCCATTGGCACAAAGGAGATGAAGACATATGAATGAAATTGAAGCCCATTTAAATTATTTGCCTTATAGCTGAAACTTGTTTAGAGTTTGTTTCATTTGGTTGTGGTAGAGAATGTGTTATTGTGCCGTTATTTGTTGTTTTCTTTGTAAGAGGATTATATATTCCTACCCATTGTTATAAGAGCTACAGTGTCTTTCTGGTGAGGCTGGGGGTTATATATTCCAACTCCATTGAGTCAGGCTTCATCACTGACTTAAGCAAATGGAATGTGAGTAGAAGTAACTGTATGTGGTGTCTGAGTAGGTCCTTCAGGAGCCATTGTATGATTTAACCATTGTTCCTTTGCTTTGTCCAAGATTAGAGTAATTGCTGTTATGTGAATTTGCTTACTGAATTTTTATTTAGCAACATAGCACCTGAAATTTTATTTAAATACAATTAGAATATTTGGAAACTATGGTTTATACTATTTAAAACGTAATTTTATTAGATGTGTGGAAACTGATAGAGAAACTTACAATTATTTGGCAAAATAAGGCTATTGTATTATTTAGAGCAACTTTTAGGATGTTTTCACAAAGAGACCCCAAGATATAGTGGTCTGAATAAGAAAGTAGTCTTTGATTCCTCATGAAACCATCTGCTTGGTCTAGCCGGGTGAGGAAGCTCTGCTCCCTGGGGCCATTAAGAGACCTGGCTTCCACTGACATTTTCTTCTTCTACCCATTAGGTCACTGACTAACTCTGCATGATCAAAGCGGGACATTGAGTTTTCTTTATTTATGGCTCATGATGAAGGAAAAGGGAGGAGGTCTCAGAGAATGAATTTTATTTTAAATAAACAACTTGGAAGTTATGCAGAAGTTATTTCTACTCATATTTCTTTGCAAAGGAAGCTGAAATTGCAGTTTCTAGCAGGTTGCTCATGATTCCAGCCAAAACTAAAGGAAGAAACTCTCTTACCATGAGGAAGAAGAGATTTGAGAAAGGGCATGATTAGTAATCTTCACCTCACTATCGAAACTGGCAATTCAGATTATTTAGTCTCCATGTAGGTTGTACTTCTCAGAATTCTGGAGCATTCCAGAAGCCATTTCACTCAGGCCTCTGAGAGAGACAAATGTTTCTTCTTCATCTTTACCTTTTTGAGAACAGAAAATTTAGATTTCCTCTTAGCTATCTCCTTTGGTATCCTGAGACACTAAGTCATGAAGTTCTTTACAATGCCTGGTACATAGAAGACAAATGATTTAAAAAATTAGTAAGTTAATACATAATATACTTATTAGACTTTTAGGGCACTGGCTGTTAGAATATATTCAATAAGTGGTTTTTGAATACAGAATGAATGGTTGATTAAGTGGATTCTTAGTTATTAAGTATAAATAGGCTTCCTATTGAAAATGGTGAACTGCACACACAGGTTTATTTCTTTTGCATCCAGAGATGGAATCAAAATAACAGTAACAGAATAAAGACCAAGTATGATCCTAGAAAAAAATGTAGTTGGGGGCAAACTTAACTAAACAACGTATTTCAAAAATTATTTTTGGATGTGAAATATAGAATATAGAATAGCAGAATAACCATAGACTTGAGTACTCTGAGAGAAAGATGCAGCCAACAAGGAATTCAGGTCTTAAAGACTGCAGAAATGCTGAAAGATTGGGATAACAAAGTGGTAAAATGGAGGGTCTAATTTTAAATTTGTCAAATAGGTAGATACAGGTCAATTATCTACCCAAACTCCTTTCTTCCCTACCCCAAAGAGAAAAACAAATCAGTTTTTTTTTCCAACTGTACCACTCACTCCCTCAAATCTCAGAACTAACCGTTTCTAAGATTGTTCTCTTACTTTTGATGGGGGACTTTGGCAGAAAAAAAATCTTTGGAAAGCTAGAAATGATTGGATAAGAGGATTGTTTTTTCTCCGTTAGGTAAGGATTTAGGTTGGATAAAGTACCTCCTACTATTGGTTTTTTGAAAACTGTCCTTAACTTTCTCCCTGTTCTGACAAGTAGTTAGTTTCACATGTCCATATATTTCTCCTTGGATCTATTAAAGAGGCCTTAACAATGCAGCCCTCTTGGTATTCCCGTAATTGATCTCACACCCTATTTGCTAGCTCTTGAACTCAATATAGGCTATTGGTAAAATAAATGAAATGGATTTAACCTTATATAAAAGTTTTTTTTTCTAGTGCTAATTTAGATAATTTTTCCTATTTTTACATTACAAAAATCCTTTAAAGTGAAAAAAGTTATTGTAACATTTATATAAAAAGATCAAGTAAGTAACATTTTGTGTCAGAATGAACATTAGTCACTCTAAACTATTTGCTGATTCAGGATAACAGCTGTCCAGACAAGCATCTTCAATTGTCATAGAAAATGCTTGTAATTTTTTTGGCCTGTGTCATTTTTCATCTCTTGAAACATGTAGGAGAAGTGGCTGACATAATAGGGAATGGCCTATGTCCCATGCTCAAATAACTTTGTGAACCTACCAATCCAAGCCAGTTGCATGATTCATACCCCATTCTGCACACCTGTTTTCTCTGAGCATGCAGCCGACTGTGCTTTCCAATGGTGCTGGCTTATGCCAACCTTTATGAGCCAAATAGTTTTCGGATTTAAGATCTCATACAATCATCCCCATATATGCCCTTGGGTTTAAATGAATTTATGTGGTTGATCTCATTTCTGAAACTAAGAAACAAAAAGCAAGAAAAATTAAAGTTTATCGTAAAGGTAATTACTTCCTTACTGCTCCTATAGACTTGGCATTTTTCTACTGGTTCTCATAGTTATCAACATGCAAAACATATTGGCTTTGGAGCATAGGGCGATAGTTAACAACAAGAAATCCAGGTGTCAGATTGTATGACCTTGGGTACATAAAGTTCTTTAAACATTAAGCATTAGCTACCTTATTTGTGACATTTAGATAGCACAGTCATACTGTATAAGGTAGTTGCAAGACGGAAGGAATAATGGAATCAGAGTGCCTAGTGTTTGGTCTGACTCAGAGTGAGCAGTCAGGGCATGCTAGATACTATTGCTATAGGACTTGTGCTTCAGAGAACATCTAAAAATGTATGTTTGTGAGATAAGAACGGATGCTGCCCAGAAGAATCCTATTTAACCTTATTTGTGGGACTTCTTTAATAAGATATTAACTGAAATGCTTAATATACTTCTTTGTAGAAACCAATACTAAATTTATTTCACAAACAGTTGAGATTCCACTATGTGTAGAAAGTTGACAAAGTAGACACAAATGAAGTTTTTGCTTTCCAGGAGATCACAATCTATTAGAAAAGATTGATGGATAAAGAAATTATAAAGGATTAAATGAACTCAAATAAATTAAATTACAATGCAAAATTTCTGTTGGTGCTGAATTTGCATATTGTACAATTACTGTATCACTAGTTCATGACAGAAATTGAGAAAGTCAAAGTCATCAAGCACATCATGTGAATGTGAGCTTAATTTTAGTTTCAAGTGGAATAATCCAATGAATCGGAATTGAGTCCTCAACTCATCTTAACTTCTCTATCTGAAGAAGTTCTTGTATTTTTTTTTTTTTTTTTTTGGATACAAGACAGAAAACCACTGCATGTATTAAATTGCGTTGCCTTACATGGTTTGGGGAAATGAGGCCAAAAATCATCTACCGGATATTCTACTAAACGTTGTTTATGTGAGCCAACAGAAAGAATTGGTTTGCACATCCATATCAAATGCCCACTCTCTCAACTTCCCAATTCTTTATATAGCTGTCATGAAACAAAGATAGGCCTAATTGACTTTGCCAGCAGTAAGGGATAAGCTATCTTTTTTTTTTTTTTTTCCATCTTCATTGGCTGCAACTCTCATTCCTGATTTGATGCAGAGCACTTAGCTTCCTCTAAAAAAGGATTCATGTTAAAATGAGTCCACGTACAGATGCCTTTTTGCACATAGTCTCCAAAGAGCAACAACATGCTGAAAGTCTCTGGTGTTGTGGAAACTTCTGATTTAGGACACGTGACTGGCATTTCCTTTAGGGGTGCAAGTGGTTAAAGTGGCTCAAGATAGAATGCTACTCTATGCTTGGTATTACATTATGCACTGTCAGAAACCCTAACACTGATTTATTGTTGTTACTTATGTGTTTTGCATGACTTAATGTCTTACGTGAAATGGACTCCAACTTAATTGCTAACATTGTTTTACTAATAAGAAATGGCCCAGACATCTTAACACATGTCATAGAATAATTATAGTCACCACTATAAAATTCTGCTTCCAACATTATGGAAAATACCACTGACTTGTCTTCCTTTTTTTCTTCTGTTCTCACAGCCTTCCCTATAGAGGTCAGATTTTACTAATAGGACAAGATAGCCACGAGTGTGTACTCCAGCCTCTATTGTTTTTTGTATAATAAAATTAAATTGTGCTTAATCTGTAAAATATAGATTATAAGTAGTTTAATTGTACTTTTGGAAATCTTATGATTTTTCACTCGTGATGTTATCACTGACTTAAATAAACAGGAACAACAGAGAGCTTATGATTACAAGTTAATTTTTATATTTTGTTTACTAAAGAACTTAGTTTATTTCTGCTGTATACATTTATTTACAGAAATCTGTATATAGTAGAAAAGGAAGAAAGTAAGAAAGTTTAGTCTTCACAAGACAACTCTTATACCACATTAGGCCAAGAGCTAAGAGCACCGTATTTACCATTTCTTTACGTTAATTCATTCAGCCAGCTTTTTCTTTTCCTCCCAGGATATTTGTTTGAGAGTAGATTTATCTGTTAGGATTCATTTGGTTCCACGAGATGCATAACTGAACCCAAGCTTTTTTAGGCAAAGGTGCCGCCATCTATTGACTCACACAATGAACAATGTATAGGGCTGGCTTCAGGTGAGGTCTGAGCCAGATACTCAAAGCAGGCATTAGGACCCTTTTCTTCTTTTCAATCACTGTACTCAGGTTCCACTTGGATTCATTCTAATAGAATATTCTCTCCTTGTAGTATCAAAGTGGCTGGCACAATTCCATGCTTTATGGCTTCAAGTCCAACTAAATAGAACAAGGGTATCTTTCTTAGAAGTCCCAGCCAAAGTCCATGTTTCTGTTTTGTTTTAATTGACTAATGTGCAATTCTCTGAACCAATCACAGTCACCAGGCTAATGGTTAACATTTACCATCTTTTCCACTTTTGAGTGGAAGAAGCACCCTGATGTGAGATATACTGGAAGGTAAATCCCCAGGTAAAATTCTAGAGCTAATATTGGAAAAACGGGGAGGTGCGTGCTGGCCCTGAAAACAAGCGAACACACACAAATATCCACTACAGAAGGAACACTAGTGTTCCTGTCAGTGACAAATCAGGCTGGGGTACAAATGACTGTGCCAAAGAATGGTTCAACATGGGGATCAGCTGGAGGCACTCTGACCTTTCCAACACATGTCTCTAATATTCCAAGAATTTGGTTTGCTAGAGTGGCTATTACCATTCTCTGTAGGATGTGATTCCGAACCACGATGGCTTTCTAAGTCCAGAATAGGAGCCTGTGTATCCTGCTGTGTGGAACCTTGGGTTTTCTTTCTTCTCTCTTCCTTGAGTTCTGCTGTTTGTTTTTCTTTCCGCTTTAAGTTCCCAGAGAGGTCACCTTTCTCACCCCTTCCTTATCACATTTAGTACTCGGGTAAATGATGTTGTTTCCACTAGCCTAGTACAAACATTATATACTTTTTTTCACAAGGATATGCTTTTGAAATTTTATCTCTAATTATGAAAAGAGTTGGCAAACTAATTTCAACATCAGTAGGAAGCTTAGGGGAGCTATCACGTGCAGTAAAGAGGCCTCTCCCTAGCATCAGTAAAAATCTTTTAAGGAATATACTTGCAAAGTTTAGATGTAAAGCCAGTCCTAATGGCAAGGAAAGGGGGTCTCAGTTGAGTGAGGCTGAATACAGATCACATTTAAGAGGACTCCAGAGGACTGAATTCTGGAGTCATTCCTCTATCTTAGTGTCTTTCTAGGAAGATTACTGGAGTCATATTGTAATCTCTAGTTTCTCTATTGAACACATAAATGCTGGGATTTTATTCCCCTGAAGAGCCAGAAGCTAGTCAGCCTCACCCAGAAAAATTTCAGAGCAGTATCTCACAAATTGTGATGTGTATGCAAATCACCTGGGAATCTTGGTAAAATGTAGATTCTGTTTGTAGATTCATGATTTGTCATTTCTAACAGAAATGCAGCAGGTAATGTGAAAGCTGCTGGTCCCCAGACCACACTTTGAGTAGCAAATCTTTAGTATTGTGTTGTCTGATATAGTAGCCACCAGCCACATGTGGCTATTTAAAAATTAATAAAGATTTATCATTCAGTTCCTCAGTCTCACTAGCTACATCTCAAGTGCTCAATAGCCCCTCATGACTAGTGGCTACTGTTTGGGGCTGTTCAGAATAGAACATTTCTATAATCTCAGAACCATCTATTGGAAAACCCTGCTCTAGAAGATGGAGAGTCCAACTCTAGATTGAGTACAAAGCTGTAAACAGAATATGTTTTGTTTATTGTTCCTAGAAATATCAAGGTAGCACTATTTGCCAGAGAAATGGTCTGGATTTCTAGAAGGTGCATAAACAAAAGGTCTAGCATTTCCTAAGCCATGGTGTAATCCAAGCTACATGAGATTTCTCTTGAGACCTTCTCTTTCTATTTGCACACATTGTGACCCTGTCCATCAGCACACCAGAGAAAGACACATACATACAATTTAGTCCTTCATGCAGTTGATGGCTACAGTTCTCATTTGGGTATTCCTGATTACATATTGTTGATTTAAGAATTTAAAAAAGACTATAGAGTAGTTCTTTATCTATCTTGAACTTTTATGTGGCAATTACGTATATGATAACAAAAGTACAAACCAATAATTTGCAAAGGTTGTTAATAGCCAGACTACAACAAGAATGACAACAAACAACAAAGACTTTGCAATCAATTAAACAACTAAACATGTGTCTATAAAACATCCAATGCATATGACAATATGCAGGTCTTGGTGACACGTGAATAGTCTCTGCCTTCATGGTGGGCTTATGTAGTTGTAACTTTACACACAATTAGCTCATGTTTTACTGGAACCTATTGATTTCAATGTCTTGGAGGGCAGAGTATACCAACGTCCCAAGTGATGCTCAGCTGCTTTTATTTGAGCTCTGGAGCCCCTTTTCAATGTGTTAATGTCACTGTCTTTTGCATGGCACCGGAGAATGCTTCCTGAGCACAGGAAGACTTGTACTTTTCAGGCAATTCTATCCTTTGGATTTGCTTCAATATAGACAGGACCTTTGTGGTGAGAAGTATGTGGCACACTTCTCAATGCCTTTCTGTGACCAAGACACGGTTTAGATTTTGGCATCACATGATCTCCAGTGTCATTCCTCCTGAGTCACATGAGTCTTTAATATTTTTGTCTCTTGAGAGCTGGCATGACAAGTATACACTTGGCCTTAGCATGTGGTTATGTGAGATCACTGGCCCGGATAAGGACATGAGGTAAATTCTCTCAAGTTTCTGTAAGGATATGTGCAGAGCATACTGGCTACAGTTTGAGGTTAATATCCTCAGCAAGATTCTGCCCCACATTGGGTAAATACATAGTCAGAGATGTGACTTAGAGATCAACCAGTGGTTCAGTTCCACGGAGAGGTTGCCCAGCTGGGAGTTGAATAATTTCAGTGATGGGTGCTGGTTACTTGAGGAGCCTGATAACTAGCATCCTTCTTCCCTTCCTGATATTGTAACCAGTGGAGAAAGGAGCACTGGAATCAGACTTTGGGGATAAAAGTATCACATGTATGTTTTTTGATAAAGCTTGTAAACAATGGGTCATACAGGCTGTAGAAGACAGCTTCTGACCTGGTCCCCATGCCACCCACCTCCTGGTATTCACACTCACATGGAATCCTCTCCCCTTGAGTGTGGGCAAAACCTGGTAATTTGCTTCTAACCAATAGATTATGACAATGATTATGGTATGTCCATTCTGTTACTATGTTCCATATGAGTGTAACTTCCATTTTGCTGTCAGACTCTGCCTATTGACTCTCTCCCTTACTGGATTTGCTGAAGCAAGTTGTCATGTGGAGACATTCAAATGGCAAGAAACTGAGAGCAGCTTCTGGCTAACAGCCAGTAAAGAACTGAGGTTCTCCATCCAATATCCTGCAAGGATCTGATTCTGTCAATATGTCAATAAAAATGTGAGCTTAGAGGCAGATCTTCCTCCAGTTGAGCCTTCAGATGAAATCTCAGCACTGGCTGACACTTTGATTGTAGCTTTATGTGAGACCCTGAAAAGCAGAACACCAGCTAGGCCACGCCAAGATTCCTGATCCACAGAAACTGCAAAATAATAAATGTGTGTTATGTTAAGCTGTTAAGTTTTGGGCAATTTGTTCTTAAGCAATAGATAACTGATACAAATGTGTTTGCCAAGTAACTGATAATAGATAATGGATACAGATGTGTTTGCCATTCTGCCCTGCAAGTAGACAGATGTATCTTTCTAGTTTCTGGTGATGCCGAGCAATCGCATGCCCTCTCCTTGGGAAACTGCTGCTGGGAAGCTCACAGCATGTGGGGGCATAGAAGAGAATATGCTTTTGTTAGGTAGGTAGATTCCAAATCAATTAAGGAAAAGATAGGATCAAACTATGATGACTCTGTTCTTTTTTCTGAACTTACCTGCTGATAAGTCAGTTTCTTGCCCACTGAGGAAGAGGATCTTCACCACAGGTCTCTCCACATCTGCAAATGCAATGGATGAGCACCCTTGACTCACGGGGTTGCCTAGTGAGCAGGTAGGTAACTCATCTCTACAGGGAGGATTGAGGTTGGAGCAATAGGCCAGGAGTGTTTAGGAAAAATCTTTTCTTATGGAAGCCAGAAGAGTAGAAAATAAGTATTTTTTTTTTTTTTTTTTTTTTTACAAAGAGCAACTCTCCATATGAAACAGAACCTTGCATAAAATAATCTTCCTTGTGTTGCTTCAAAACCTAGTTTTAAATTTTCTTAGTTTTGATTTCTTTTATTTGTATAAGAAATATACAAATGTGCCAGTTCTTAACAATGCAAAGATGCTTTAAGATCCATCTCTACCCTCAGGAAACGTATAGCTTGAAAGACAGACGTATTTATAAGCAAACAACTAGAACAGCTATTGCAGGCTTGATTCCCCTGCAAGCTAACTCTCCAGTGAAGTTTAATATGTATAATGTTTACTAGGGAGAGTTGTTGGTACCAACACCTGTTGAAGGGAAGAGAATGATGCAGAACTGGGCAGAGGAAGGAGTTGAACTGTGTGGTAGGCCTGAGAGAGCCTAGTTGACTGCACTAGAACCTCTAACACTAAAATGGCCCATCAGGATTGACCTGATGGGCTGAAATGGCTTGGCCTTATATACCACTGGCTTCTTCATTGGATGTGACCACTTCATGTGCGGTGATGTTCACACTGGCCTTTTTCCTCATCTGAGGTAATCTCTGCAAGGCTAGCAGCTGAAGGTGAAGTACTGTCAGCACTCACTGGGACAACAAATCCTTCCTTGATAGGGCAGTTTAGAAAGTGGGACCCCCTGACCCACCCCCAAAAGGCAGACGTTAAGACTTGGCTTAGTAATAGCCCTCTCCAAAGTACAAATATTCCCCAAATCCCCTCCCTTCACATTCAGGCCCATTTCTATTTACTCAAAGTGGAGCAGTGGTTCAAGAAGCTCAGGCTGATTATTTTCTTTGAATATCTCTGCTAATCCACATCAGCCATGTACTCACTTTCTAATCTGATGTCTATTGAGGTGGGAGCAGATCTCACTGGAACATCTCCTTGCATCCAAGTCAGTGTTATTTAAAGACAGAGATATGGTCCTTAGAAAAATGTATCCTTAGGGGATTTCACTGTTTTGTGAACCTCATAGTGTACCCCCACAAACCTGGATGGCACAGCCTACTACACACCTAGGCTGCGTGTTACAGCCTATTGCTCGTGGGCTACAGACCTGTTTAGCATGTTACTGTCCTGAATATTGTACAACACAACACAATTACAACACAATAGTAAGTATTTGTGTATCTAAACAATTCTAAACACAGAGAAGGCAAAATAGAATATGGTATTATAATCTCAAGGGGCCACCGTAGTACATGCTGTCCCTGGTTGATGGAAACATCGTTACACAGGGTGTGACTATACTCAGGTGCAGAACGGCAATGAGGAGGGAACGTCTGGCTATGAGACTGCGAGGTTGCCTGGGGCCTGGTTGTGACGCAAGCTGCACTTTGCAATAGGAAAGTTGAACTTTTTCATTAATGAGACACCACTGGAAGTTTATTCTCCTTGGCATCTATGGGTTGGCTCACTGTTTTAACTCAGTAACAGG
The DNA here is from genome assembly GCF_009828535.3 of Hylobates moloch. Classification (NCBI taxonomy): domain Eukaryota; kingdom Metazoa; phylum Chordata; class Mammalia; order Primates; family Hylobatidae; genus Hylobates; species Hylobates moloch. The sequence goes on from NW_026652276.1 coordinate 15,371,831, forward strand.
TGGCAGTGTAGACAGTGGATTGAAGAGGAAGAGACTGGAGGCGTGGACACAAATGAAGAGAGCAAGAAGCTGTAGAAGAGAGAGGTGATGAGGTGCAGGGCAGAGCAGAGTCAGCACAGACAGCAGGGTTGGGGGCTCTGAGGGAGGATTCCGAGGTTGGACAGACAGGGTTCAAAGACTGATCAGATAAGTGAGGTGAGAATGAAGTTAGTTAGAATGAATTTGTTTTCCAACTTGAGCCAGTGTGAACGGCTGGCTAGCTCCATTGGTTAGAGTGTGGTGCTAACAACTTGAATTAATGTGCTAGTGAGGGAGTGGAGTGAAATTCTTTCCAATTGCAAAAATACATTTATTCTAAAACAAACATACCGATATACTATCAGGAACATAATGTTTTATTTTTCACGTGTTCACTTGTTTCATATTAATAGTTTTTCAGGTGTTGAAAACTTGAGTGGACATTAAAATATTCCAGAACATCAGCTCACAGTTGATTATAAGAATAATAGCAACCATTGATTATTTTCCTTTTAAGAAAAATTTCATGGGGATAATTTTTTATTTTTAATTTTAATAGTTTTGGTGAGACATGTGGTTTTTTTGTTACATGGATAAGTTTTTTAGTGGCTATTTCTGAGATTTTAGTTCACTTGTCACCTTATCAGTGTACATTGCAGCCAATATGTAGTCTTTTATCTCTCACCCCTCCCCCCAGTCTTCCCTTCATAGTCCCCAAATTCCATTGTATCATTCTTATGCCTTTGTGTCCTCATATCTTAGCTCACATTTATAAGTGAGAACATACGATGTTTGGTTTGCCATTCCTGAGTTACTTTACTTAAAATAATGGCCTCCAGCTCCAGCCAAGTTGCTGTATTATTTCATTCCTTTTTATGGCTCAGTAGTATTCCATGGTGTATATACACCACATTTTCTTTATCCACTCATTGGTTGATGGGCATTGAGGCTGGTTCCATATCTTTGCAACTGTGAATTGTGCTGCTATAAACATGCGTGTGCAAGTTTCTTTTTCATATAACGACTTCTTTTCCTCTGTGTAGATACCCAGTAGTAGGATTGGGGGATTGAATGGTAGTTCTACTTTTAGTTCTTTAAGGAATCGCCATATTGTTTTCCAGAGTAGTTTTAGTAATTTACATTCCTACCAGCAGTGTGAAAGTGTTCCCTTTTCCCTACATCTACATCAACATCTATTGTTTTTTGACTTTTTAATTATGGCCATTCTTGCAGGAGTAAGATGGTATGTCATTGTGGTTTTGATTTGCATTTCCTTGATTAGTGGTGTTGAGGATTTTTACACATATTTGTTGGCTAGTCAATAAATGGTGCTGGGAAAACTAGCAAGCTACATGTAGAAAAACAAAACTGGATCCTCGTCTCTTACCTTATACAAAAATCAAGATGAATCAAAGACTTGAAAACCTGAAACCATAAAAATTCTAGGAGATAACATTAGAAAAACTCTTCTGGACATTTGCTCAGGCAAAGAGTTCATGACCAAAAACCTGAAAGCATATGCAACAAGAACAAAAATAAATAGATGAGACCTAATTAAAAAGCTTCTGCACAGCAACAGAAACAATTAGAATAAACAGACAACCCATAGAGTGGGAGAAAATATTTGCAAACCATGCATCTGACAAAGGACTATATCCTGATTGGGCTTTTCTGCTTGTCTTTCTTTTCCTTTCTTTTTTTCTTTCTTTTTTTTTTTTTGAGACAGGGTCTTGCTCTGTCACCCAGGCTAGAGTGCAGTGGTGCGATCCTGGCTCACTGCAACTTCTGCCTCCTGGGTTCAAGCAATTCTCTGGCCTCAGCCTCCCGAGTAGCTGGGATTACAGGCGCCCGACTAATTTTTGTATTTTTAGTAGAGATGGGATTTCACCTCTTGGCCAGGCTGGTCTCAAACTCCTGACCTCATGTTCCACCTGCCTCGGCTTCCCAAAGTGCTGGGATTATAGATGTGAGCCACCACGCCAGGCTTGATTGGGCATTTTCTATGTGCTAAGGACTGGGGCACTTTCCTTAAATAATCCTGTTAAACCTCATAGCTACATGATTATCCTGCAGTGTGATTATGCCAGTCAACAGTGAGAAAATGAAAAATGGTAGATCCAAGATTGGAATCACAACAGTCTGACTTCAAATATCATGCTTTGTTTTTATAACCAAGACAAAGCCTCACTGAAGTGTTATTAGTCTTCCCCTGTGCCTGTCCCCAGATCAGTCCATCACTGCTGATGACATGTGCTTCCTATCATTGGCTACCAAAGGGCTGAGGGTAAAATGTACCTGGCCCTACAGGCAGCAGTTTATGGCAGTAATTTGTAGTTTGTAACGTTGAAATGTTGAGAAAAAAAAGATGTTCATGTTTCCAGGGTTTCTTGCATGGAAACATAACTTCCGTTAGCATTCTGTTGAGTTTTCAGAAGCTAATTAAATGTAGGACCAAAAAATGCAGATGAACACTGATGAAGTCTGGGAATAAGATTTTCAGTCTTTTTTATTTCCTTCTTTAAGAATTATATATGTACTCAATGTTAAACTTTGATTGAAATACTACCTATAGGCTATTGTGTCCTCTTTTCATTTTCTAGTATAATATATTACATTTGAATAACACTTTGTCTTTTATCAGCTTTTTTGCATGGAACCCTATTTGATCTCGCAATAATGTGAGATTGAGTGACTCAGAGGGTTGAGTGAGTTGTCAAATCTCACCCAGCTACTAAGAGTCAGGACCAGCTTTCAAACCTGGCACTTCTAACTTCACGTTCAGTACTTAAAAACTTTTTTTCACCACATTTAGGAATTTTGTAAGCCAAATAGTGATCTAAAGCACATGGTGCCAATAGTTATTTTTTTGCTTATTTGCTTGTTACCTATCAATATATAAAAATTACTTTAACTCTTTTACTGTTAAAAATATAGTTTGAGTGAAGTGAATGCAAGTTTTTTTTTCTTTTTTCTTGACCTAGAAACATAGCACAAAACAAAACAGGAGACAGATTCATTTTTTTATAGTGACATGAGACTGATGACATCAGTTTACCAAGGATTTGCATAGAGTTTTCATTGTTTTTGTGAAATCTTGTGGACTGCTATGCTATTTAACAGAATAATGACATTAGAATTTGGACTTCGAAATAAAGACAAACAGATAAGTCTTGGTAGTATACAAAGGCTGGTCTCTTTTGCCTTAGATTTTTAGACAGGGATTTCTGTGTCATTCAGTGATGAAGGGTGCCAAATGCAGCCAGGGACTGTTTCAGCAATCATAGATGTTGTTTTTCCAATTGGGCCAATCTGCCAGACTGGCAGACAGAAAACTAACAGAAATATTAAATATAGACAGCTTCTATAGTTGAATCTTGTTTTTCTCTCTCTCTGCTGGAAGCCACTATAAAATAGTAGCCTGTATGTAGGTCATTAAAAACATACACAGATACACACAGCAAGTTGTGTATTTGCACTGTCAAATTAAACTTTGTGGACTCAATAACTGGGTGCCAAAACAGTTGTTGTAGATGGATTAGGTGATTGAAACAGTCTTTCACTGACGATGTCATACCCAGATACTGTCTGCTGGCTCCCTGTCCCACTGTGAAGGATTCCATTCTCTGTTGACCCACACACCTTTGGGAATCATTTTAGGGGAAGCACAATTCTTTAGTTTCCAAATTCACACTCTTGAGGTCTCATAAATTTGATAGATGTGTGCTGGGAGAACTTGATAGAATAGTTGGTTTTATTTTTAGGATTCGCTTCCATGCATGGCCAGCAAAGATGTATAATTGTGTGCAATTCTTATCCTGGCCACAAATACAGCAGAAGTGAACTTAGCTTCTGTGACCACAATTTATGTAGAGCGAAACCCTCCCCTCAGATTCAGAGAAATGATGCAATTACATTGCAACACACATATGTGGCTTCCCCAGATGCCCCTGAGATACAAAAGGGCCTTAAGCAGCTTGCGTGGCACCATGATCCTCCTTTTCTATGAATATTCTTCGACAATTTTCCTAGCTTTTTCTGAAATATATTTCTACCCACTTTGTTCTGTATCTCTTTAGAGGAAAAAAGTTGAGTAATATAATGCAAAGTGAATTTTTGCTGGGTAGGATTTATTAATGTCCACTTAGGAAAAATATCTTTCAAATATATTGTTTTCTAATAGGTAGGAAATGTACAGAGAGAATCGGTTTTCATCATAGCTGATTTGGATTGATCATTCCCACTTCCTTTTTCCCTTCAGCAGCAACAACTGGCAAAGAAAATCATGATATATTTGGACACCTGTGTTCCTTATACATGGCTTGAGAAGTAAGATTCTTTAATATTTAAAGCAGCATTTAATAAACATGTTTCTGTATGAGTTGGGAATTATGAATTTTCTCTCTGTTTTGGAAGGTTTGGGTTACTTGACCCTTTGACCAAACAATGAGTGAATTTAAGGAGTAGTAACAATGTCATCTTCTCTCTAGAATTCTCTGTGTCTTGACAGCTTTACAGATGTGAGCCATGTGAGCCTGAGTTTAGGTGAGGAAGAAGGTCGATTTTCCCTCTTCTTATGTCTGAGACGTAGAAAACAAGAATGAAGAGGGAGAAAAGTTGCATTCCTCAAACAACCCACACCCAAAATAGAGAGCATAGATCATCTTTTCTTGATAATTATACATGGCCAGTGCTTGCTAACTAGTTTTTGTCTGACTTCTCAACCTAAAGTCTTCATTTCTGTGTCCCATAGACACTCCCCCTGCCACCCTTTTTTTTTTTTTTTTTTTTTTTTTGAGATGGGGTGTTTCACTCTTGCTGCCCAGGCTGGAGTGCAATGGCACTATCTTGGCTCACTGCAACATCTGCCTCCCAGGTTCAAGCGATTCTCCTGCCTCAACCTCCCAAGTAGCTGGGATTAGAGGTACACGCCACCATTGCCAGCTAATTTTGTATTTTTAGTAGAGACGGGGTTTCTCCATGTTGGTCAGGCTGGTCTTGAACTCCTGATCTCAGGTGATTCACCCACCTAGGCCTCCCAAAGTGCTAGGATTACAGGCATGATCCACCATGCCCAGCCTGCCACTCACTTTTTATACCCAAAGGGACAGCCCTGGCCTAGTCACCTTACAAATGTATGAAGACAGCAATTGCAATCCTTCTCTTCAATATAGTAAACTCCCTCTGCACAGCAGACCTCCCTTGTCCTGCATATGCATGTGTGGTTGATGGCTCAGAACTTGTTGGAAACTTGTATTAGTTTCTATAGAAGCTTAATAAATTACCACATATTTAGTGGCTTAAAACAACATAACTTTATTATCCTATAATTCTTTAGGCTAGAAGTCCATAATGGGTCTCACTGGACTAAAACCAAGGTGTTGGCAGATATGTGTTCCTTTCTGGAGGTTGTAGGAACAGATAATTTGTTTCCTTGCTTTCTGCAGCTTCTGGAGGCTGCAGCATTCTTTTCTCCGTGCCTCTCTTCCATTTTCAAAGTCAGCAATGGGTTGAATTCTTCTCACATTGTATCATTCCAATCTTTGCTTCCATTATGACATTGCTTTCTCTGACTTTGGCTCCTTTTCTGCCTCTTTCTTTTGCTTTTAAAAGACCCTTGTGATTGCATTGGGCCTACCCATACCATCCAGAAAAATCTCTCTATCTCAGCATCAGCTGATTAGCAAACTTAATTCCATCTGTAACCTTAATTCTACGTTGCTATATAACATAACATATTCACAAGCCCTGGAAATTAGGCCGTAGATATCTTGGGAGGCCATTATTTTGCTTACTACACCCTCCCCTATCTTAGATTCAGCTAACTAAGGATGGAGGTTATGTTCTTTAATTGGTAATATGGTTTGGATCTGTATCTTCACTCAAATCTGATGTTGAATTGTAATCCTCAGTGTTGGAGGTGGGGCCTGGTGGGAGGTGATAGGATCATGGGAATGGATTGGTCATGAATGATTTATCACCATCTTCCCCGGTACCATCCTCATGATAGCGAGTGGGTTCTCATGAGATGTAGTTGGTTTATAAGTGTGTAGCACCTTCCTTCATCTCTCTCTCTTGCTCCTGCTCTGGCCATGTGACAGGTGTGCTCTCCCTTTACTTTCCATCATAATTGTAAATTTTCTGAGGCCTCCCCAGAAGCTGAGAAGATGCCAGCATCATGATTCCTGTACAGCATGCAGAACTGTGAGCCAATTAAACCTCTTTTCCTTATAAATTACCCAATCTCAGATATTTCTCTACAGCAATGTGAGAATGAAATAATATAACTGAATTAGCAAAGGTTAGCTGATCTCAGCAGAGGTGAAATGGTATTTCTTGGATAAGTGCTCAGGAGCCTCACTCCAAACCTGAGCATCTTTTTCCAGAGTAGGTCTGCATGAGGGCTCTCTGCAGAATCAGATTACAGCCAAAGTATTTGATCTACATGATTTGCAGAAGACTGTCATAAGTGAACACTGCTCTTTTTAAATACAAGCTTAATCCTAAAAAGGAAGGTTGAACATGTACTGTCTACAAACTCTTTGGTCCTAGTCAATGAATACATTATTATTATTTTGACAAATGACACTGCATGAACACTGGAAATTTGTCAGCATATTTGCCTTTGAGAAGATTACATCGTCCATGAGAGGAGGCTTTGGGGCTCTGGTCCGTGAGAGGAGCCTCTGGGCCTCTGGTTCATGAGAGGATGCTCTGGGCCTCTGGTTCATGAGAGGATGCTCTGTTCATGAGAGGATGCTCTGGGCCTCTGGTTCATGAGAGGATGCTCTAGGCCTCTGGTCCATGAGAGAAGGCTTTGGGCCTTTAGTCCATGAGAGGAGCCTCTGGGCCCCTGGTTCGTGGGAGGATGCTCCAGGCCTCTGGCCCATGACAGGGTCCTCCAGGCCTCTGTGTTTCTACTTTTGCTCAAGTACCTGCCAAGCCCTGCCAATCTGCAGGAGGAGCATCTCCTCCTAACCCTGATTGGACGGTTTCAGACCTGGCTGTTCACTGTCTAAGCACAACCTGCTCATTCCTGCGTTTGGGATGTGTTTTCAAGTTTTCTGAAATGTTCAGTTTCCCACTTTTTCACATGAATCCCAGAATTCTAGCTGTATACCTAGGCTTCGAATTTGACCCCTTCCCCTCTGGCCAGCCTGGAGGTCTGGACTTGGGTCCTGAACTCAGCTCTTTGAGGTTTGCCTATCATTGTTGCTTGATCAGTTACCCTGAATCGGATTTTCAATACTCTTTTTTCTTTCTCTATTCTAACCCTTCCTTCTACTTTTACTCCTACATGTGATACTCTTAAAGCATGTGGAACTCTGGTCTCACTGACCTGGTCAGGTTCTCGTCCAGTCCTTTCAGCTCTTTCTTTGCTCATTTCCCTTCACTTTGGCACTTAGATAATGGCAAGGCTCATTAATGTAAAGGTAGGTGCTTTAATAGAAGAAGCAGGAAACTTCTGACAGAGAGACTGCTAGTAATTTCTCAGCATCGCTTTATAAGGAACTGGGAGTACAAGGAGCCACTTTCTCATATTTTGGAGTCTGTAGCAGCCAGAACAGAGCTGCAAAAGAAAGGGAATCCCAAATACCTTTCACTGAAGGGATACTGTCACGATTAGAAAAGAAGATATTGGCCACATACATTTGGTCTCTGTGTAAAAAGAAAATTGCTTCCACCCAATTGACAGGTCATTTTTTAAAAAAATAAATTAATTTTGGCTTTGGGTGGAAACATTTCCCAGCTTTCTAATTACCCAGAAATAGCTTTTTCTAGGACCGTTTGAGAATAAAATTGCCATTCAGAGAGGAAAAGGAAAGTATCCGAATCCGAAAGCCAAACAACAACAACAACAACAACAACAACAACAAAAAGCTAAAGTAGAGTACTGGGTTTCCTTGGGGTCTTTTTCTCAACTATCAACAGTATTTGGGACAGTTGGGTGCCACTGTGGGAGTCATGGGGACTGTGTCTTCCACAGCAGAAGGAGGAAGACTGCACCTGCTCAGCTAGGCCTGCTAGACATTCTCTGGATAGAGTTACTCTGAAACCAGTCATCCTCCTCAGGGGAAAAAAAAATATCCTCCTTCCTCTTTACCTATAAGACAAGAACAAAGATGAGAGAGGACAGTGGGCCTATAGCCTGGGGGACTCCAGTGTAATATAACTCCATAGAAAAACCATTAACAGCATGTCATATGGCTGTGTCCCCACCCAAATCTCATCTTGAATTGTAGCTCTCATAATTCCCACATGTTGTGGGAGGGACCCAGTGGGAGATAAATTGAATCATGGGGCAGTTTCCCCCATACTGTTCTCATGTTAGTGAATAAGTCTCATGAATTCTGATGGTTTTAAAAGGGGAAATCCCTTTCAATTGGCCCTCATTTTGTCTTGCCTGCTGCCATGCAAGAAGTGCTTTTCACCTTCAACCATGATTGTGTGACCTCCCCAGCCACATGGAACTGTGAGTCCACTAAACCTCTTTTTCTTTATAAATCATCCAGTCTCAGGTATGTCTTTATCAGCAGCATGAAAACCGACTAATACCACATGAAAGGGACCTGGCTGAGGGTATGATGGATTTCAGTGAGAATCTTACAGAGAAGACACAAGGAGGGCTAGAGAATCATTTGCAACCTGCACATTCCAATAAAAACCTTAGCTCCTGCTCCAAAGAGTCATGGAATGTTGAAAGGTGAATGGTCTCAGAGTCAGATGAGTGAGGAAAGTACTGTATCTGCAGCATATTACTGGCTGTCTCCTGGTTACCAACCAGATCTTTTTGTCCTTTGTAGTGGTTGGTTTGTGCTCCATGGGGTCTGATGGGATGAGTATAGACCCTGGCTTCCCTGATTATTCTCTGAGTGACCCCCAAACAATGTAGTTAGCCTCTATTTACCTTCCGTGTGAAACAAGAGTTGCAACGGACTCTGCCTCATTGTGTAGTTTTGAGGCGTATGTGAGATAACACATGTCAAAGCAGAGATTATTAAAAGCTAGCTGCCATAATTGTCATCATTCATATGATTATGGTCAGTTGTACTCAATAACTTGGGAGACGTGCACAGAGTAATAGCTGGAGTTCTGTTGCCTGATTGTGCCCTATCTAAGCGTTAACTTGCAGATTGTAAACAAGCTCCCTTTTCCACATTCCACTTTCCACTTTCCAGGGGCTTGACTTCAAAGTTTAGGCTCTTTGTACCCTACAATTTGAATTTGTACTGCTTTTGGTTCAACTGTGAAATTGTGGTATGCTAGAGCTTAACTCAGCCAGGCTTACTATTTTAAATTTTCTCTTGCAGCCTGTTTGGCATTACATAGATCTGAAAGCTGGTTTCACACTCCATTGTATCAAAGGTTAGAGGTCAATTTACAACATAGCAGGAGTGGACAGTAATAGCATTTGGCACCTAGATCTCCTTTTCATACAGTGTGAAGCATTTTAGAAATACTAACCTCAGTGGAGTTCTCAGATTAGCTCTGTTTTGAATTAGTTCCTCCAATCTGGGTGGTAAAATGCAAGCGGCGAGGTTAAATGACCTTTTTCAAGTTCAGAAACAGAGAGCCTTTCGAAACAGATTCATATTTAAAACTTCAGTCTTTGTTGCCTGTTTTGTTCCTTCTTGGCCTTCCCTGGAGCCAAATGCATTCTCTGACATTTGTAAGTCTTCTATATTGAGAAGGAAATGACATTAGTTTACAATATTTGTCTAATTTCGTCCTGTTTTGGGTGGTGGAGATTTTGTTACTGAACACAGGGCATCAGGGAGGGAGGAGGGGGAGAATCATGCTGTGGGTCTATCGCTGCCCATTACCATGATCGCTCATAAACTCATTGGAATGACGGGAGCTGCAAAGACTTCCTTGGGAATCAGCCACCAGCACTAGTTGTCCAGTAGAGAGATTCCAAAAGCTCCGGGGGTGTGGGTGTGTGTGTGTGTGTGTGTTTACGTGTGTGTGTGTGTACATGTGTGTGTGTGCACGTGTGTGTGTGCATGTGTGTGTGGAGGGACGTAAGTTCACAACTGTCATGAATACTCACTTTTATTTTCCAAAAGTAGAAAGTTTCAGCAGATCCTCCCCCTCCAACCCTCTAGAAAGGTTGTAGGGCTGCTATTGCCAGCTCTGACAATTTGTCAAAGTGAAAATGAAGTAGCAACAAAGATGAAAATGGAGAAGGAAGAGAGGGAGGAGGGGAAGGAGGAGAAAGAGGAGAAAAGAATATTTTTTCCTAAATTGCTGAAGAAGACACCTCAGCAAAATGGAAATATCACATTCTTCCTTTCTATTATTATTTTCCTTCTAGGATGAGAAGATACTTTAAACACTTCAGGTTCAACCATAATTGTATTTGAACAACAGGTTAACTCATTAATGGGAGGTGGCTTGCTTTGGCTTGGGGGTTATCTCCAGTATTAGTGGAGAGATTGTTGGGTAATCTGATCAGAGACATCTTCTTTTCAATCAGTGTCACTGAACAACCAAGTATCACTGACCTGTTGAATTTAGCATAATGGGTTTTGGCCTTACTGATGTTTAAATTATCGATCCATATATAAAGCTAAATACCTTTTGCTTATTCCTCTCACTAGTTTCCTGACTGGTAATTGTTGTAAATTGTTTAGCAGGGACTCTGACTTTTTCTATCACTTTGTAGGGAATAGCTTCTTACTTGTTTGCTGTTTTAGGCTTTATGAATGTGTCCAGTTTATGAAGCTAACAAATGCCTTTTTAGTATTCTGGACACTGTGCCCTCATTTCATTATGTGTCTCTTTCCATTCAGCATTGGACACATCTATAGACAAAGATAAGCAAGAGAAATAGAGTTTTATTTTCTTAGCTTCGTGTTACATTGAGGAGGAACCCCACTATCCTACCCTTCACAGCTCATGCAAGAACACACATCAGTGTTCAGTTTAGGATCTCAGTCAAACATCAAAAACTGAGATTAAATTCTGCAATGCTATTTTGGGTGCTGTTAAAGGTATGTCTATGGCAAATTCAGTAGAGTGCTATTCAAATCCTTGCTGAGAACCCAACAGGAATGCTGAAACTCAGAGTGTTTCACCAAGTTCTACTTTGGTGGGAAGTAGCAGAATATAAAATATTTCTCTTATAGGCCCCAGAAATATATTTATGGAAGCCCTAAGTATACATCTAAATAAAATAATTAAAATACAGCTCACTCACTGACATTCTACTTTCTAAAATAGAAAGTCAAAATTCAAGGTATTTAGCTCTGTGGTTAGCTTTGATGTCTCCAGGCAACAAGGACCAATAAGGCTGAGCAGGTTTGAAGAGATTGAGCATCCTCTTCCTTTTCAGGAGCTTAAGAATATGATGGAGGACTTCAAGCATCAAGATATTCACCTTTGGGAAGCCCTCATTATTTCTGAAACTAAAATTAAATGTATGTAAGACATACATTAGTGAATGGAAGATGTACTTTAAGGTGTACTTAAAGTTACTTGGTAGTGTCATTTTGAATGGAAAATTGTCCTATGAGGTCAAATAGAAGTCTTAGTTTTCTCTGAGAATATATTATAGTATTCACTGGTAAGTTAATATTGAAAACTGCTTGGCTTTCAACAAACAATCGAGACTTTGCCAGTCACAGACTATGCTGACATGGCTTGCCTTTATTAGTAGGTTTGGATATTTCTAGTTCATGCATATTCTATTTTGTGGGTTTTCTCTTATATTCTCAAGAAAGGAATAAGGACTTTGAAGAAATATCCCTGAGCAATAATTCTTTTATGATAGTCCCTGATCCTCTATCTTAGGATGATTATCTGAAAATTGTTTACATGGTCTAAGTTCATTTAACTTTTTGGTGAAATAATAGATATTCTAACCCACCATGTTCACAATCCTATTTATAACTTTTCTGGATGATGGACATATAAAATGAAGCAACTTTTACTGTGTTCCTCCCTCCCAGCTGAAACTGTGAGGGTCAGATACCAGTTTAGAGTTTTGATATTTCAAATTATTAAATATCTAGAGTTCCTGTGTCATTTGGTGTCAGAGTGGAGTCCAGTACCATTTCCTAATGAAAAATTATTATTTTTTTTCATGGAAGTATAATGTAAAAAAAAAAATTCCAACATTCTTCCTGATAACTGCTGGCAGTAGCAGTAGTGTCTCTTCTCTCTGTTGAGTAATTCACTCTGGGAACAAGACTTCAAGCAATTGGGGCACCCAGGGCAGCCACTGCTTTTGTGTATGAAGAGCTCTTTTTCACTGCCATGCCCATCATCAGGGACACCTTTGATGGCGGCAATCTAGAAGAGCCTCAGGAACACCTCTATCAGGGCTTCTCTAACTGTACATGGTGAAAGACCAGGTTTTATTCTTTATTTCCAATCTATCAAAGACATACTTTTGTAAGAGACAATAAAAATGAATTGCGAGAAACCTATGAAGAAAGGAAAGACGTGCAAACACCAGTCTGCTGATCCCACACTTGGATGTTGAGATAAGTCAAATTGCTAAAAAGGTTTTAATTATCTCATTTCAATTCCCATACTTATGTCATTATGGACAAGCAACAAATAGTTTGAAGACCAGCACCAGTCTCCACATTTTGAGTAGCACTGACCTGGGTTCCTTGACAGAAGGTCACCTTAGTTCTACTCCATGGACAAACTAACATCCCTGCTGAACCATGTGATGGAAACTGCTATTCAATGTCCTCTCAAGTTGCTTTGTGAAGGAAATTTATGTAACAATCCAGCACGCCACCTTTCTCACAGCCCAGTCAAGTGTCCTGAAACAAAACACACTTTTATCACCTTCCTTTAACTTGGGGAGTGTTCTCTCAGAGAATATCCTTCTTTGGATTTCCTGTTTCATCTTGCTTAAAATGTTTGAATTCAAGAATTTAGAGAATTTGGCAAAAATCCCAAATTCCTCTTGAATTTCTCCCATATGACACAAGGACAAATGTGCAATTGAGTATCAGAAAAAATGTGGGTAAATAGCTCGCCAGGGTACATATGTAAATCAAGCATCACTAACAATTCTGGGCTCATTAATTAGCATTCACATATATATAATGAAACTTCTGGAGTGAAGGAACAATTGCACAGGAAGCTACTTGTCTGTCTCCTAATATGTGGAAAGATCATTTACAAAACAAATGATATTTGTTTTCAATATTTATTATCTTTTCAATATTTATTATCACTGATATATCTTAAATGTACAATTGGAAGAGTTGTGGTTTTTTAAAAAGCAACATTTTTCTTTCTACTCAATTTTTCTTTCTCCTGTCTCTTTTTGTTGTAAAACCAATAACTTAGTGGTGACCAACAAGGATTTAGTGAGTCCTTGAGGAATCCTTCCCAGGTCAGATTTGATATTTAAGACAAATTCTATTCTATGATTACTGATAATTTGAAAAAAATCAAACTCTGTCTCGTATGTATCTATAGAATAATAAGAGAAACCAACTGATAGGATTTCCATCACCTAACTAAATTAGAGTTCGTGTTCACAAAAAACAGTGAGCTTCTATTTGGCACTTAAGCTCTACCTAAGGCAAAATATTTTAGAGTTGGTGAACTCAGAAGACTTCAAAGGGGGAAAAAGTATCCTTATAGAAAAAGATAAAATATACTAACCTCACATCTTTTATTGGAAGGTAGAGTTCTGGTGGTATGTCCTAAGAAAAGTCAATTCAAATTAAATTAAGGATCTCAATAATATCCTCTTAACATTTAGCTACCTCTAAAGACTTTTAGAAAAGAGAAATAAAGAGAATTCAACCTATCAAATTTCAGAAACAATCTCTGCCAAGGAAGAAAATACAAAAATTAACCTGAGTAACTGGTCCTTCATGTTACTGGATGCATCTCGTCTATTTGCACATGAATCCACAATAGTAGAGTCTGACATCTGCAGAAGGTTTAGATGTAAAATGAGAGAAATTCTCATAAGATGCCACAATAATCATCTCCAGTGCCCTGTAGTTATTGGCAGAGCTCTAACCAAACAAAGCTTTTTTTGTGTTTTTCTTTCCTTTTACTTCTATAGGGTGCAGGAGCAGAGGAGAGCTTTACGCCTGGGAGAAGGATCACGGGGTATGTACGTCAAGGCAGGCTTCAGGGGCGGCATTAGAGTTAGTTGGACTCCACCCATTGTGAACTCACTTCTATTCACACATGCCTCTGCATGGGTCCGAATACCCCGTCTTAAAAAGCCCAGGAATGAAAAGGAAAGGAGGGAAACATGTAAGATCTCACCCTGTATTTTTGGATGAATTATAACAAAATGAAGAGTTTTCAACTTGCATAGAAAAATAACTTATCTAGAAAAATGCGTTCAGAGAAGAAGCTTATCCAGAGCAGATTCCTAGCAATTTCAGTCCCAATAGAACAGAGCAACGAACGAAAAGCTATTGCTTCAAATTCTTGCAACCTACTCAAAGGGAGCTCCATGGTTGGCATTTGAACTTACTGACTTCTGGAATAATTGAAGCTGTTGACTGTCATTAAGCCTCCTCCTAACACCTCATCCCATATTACCTGCCAGGACCTGTGCTTGCCTATGAGACAATGAGGGTAAGTCCCTTCCCTCCAGCTGTACCCAGTCTGGTGAAGAGAGACAGACAATTACATACAGTATGTGATAAAGCATAGCGATATTATGGGAATACCCAGGAGAGGCAAATCATGTCAACAGAGTTTCAATGAAGGTTCAGGACTAGAGCCCAGGCTTTCTGATTCACAGCCTGTTGCTGGGTTGCATTCCTTTCTCATCTATTCTAATGACTTGGTCATTTTGCTCTTGATTAAAATGCTTGAAAAAAGAAGTGAATAAGGGGAGGAACATCTGAAGAAAATAGGTAAGCCTTTAGCTAAAAGGTAGCCAACGGCAAAAACAGAACGAAACCAGTCTCTGGATTTTTATTATAAAAATTAATAGTCATAATGCTAACACAATCTAGAAAAGGGTAAATTAAGTTTAAAATTCCATGTTTAATAAAGATGTAGATAATATGGCTTAGACATATTTAATCTAAAATGATTAAAATTGAAATATCATACACATTTTTTTTAAAAAAGCATTGCACATCTATTTAATGAAACACATATAAGAGGGGAAGCCTCAGTTACCTGGAAAGTAATGTGATATAGAGCACATGATTTTCTAATAATAACAGATAAACAGGGTACAGAAATGCAGTTTGTTGGGTGGACTATATTAGCAACGGAGAAAATATGCTTAGAGTGTCTGACATACCACATTGCATTTGTAATTGTTCTTCAGCTATTACTTAACGATGTCTGTAATAATCATACCACTTCCAGACTATCTTTGTACTTAGGTATAGCCAAATGCTTGAGGTTTGCTTTAGAAACACTAAAAATATCATATCCAAGGGCCAGACATTCGTAGGGCAGCCGTTAAAGGAGATATATAACAGTTTTGTTCAGAGGCAAATCAATCATTCCCTGAAAAGGGCATTGTTGTTTAGTTGGAAAATTTTTTGAAGGACAAATACAACCTAAGATGGAAGAAATAAAATAGAAATATAATTGACCAACACTGAAAATCCCAGAGTGTTAGGTATATTTAAAGTACCAGGGCATGAGGCAAACTCCATGGAGATGGTTAATAATTAATGTGGGAACTTGAAATTCTGTTTTACCAAGGAACAGAGCCATCCCTGGGGAAACACACACACACATACACACACACACACATGTGCTCCAGATCCCTTTTGGTCCAATGAACTCTCTAAGGGAAGAGTGGGGTTCAGGCATCAATATTTTTAATTAGTATTTTTAAAAAGCCATGCATGATGATGTTGCTGCTATGTAGCCAGGATTGGAAACCATTGCTCTAATCAAACCAGGCGTGTGTGTGTGTGTGTGTGTGTGTGTGTGTGTGTGTTTGTTCATATGTAGGGAAAGTATTATGGCCTGAATGTTTGTGTCCCCCACCAAATTTATATGTTAAATCTGAATCCCCCAATGTGATAATATTTAGGGATAAGGCCTTTAGGAGGTAATTTAATGGAGGGTGGAGCCCTCATAAATGGGATTAGCACCCTTATAAAAGAGACTGTCTTGCCTACTGTCCTCCAAGAGGGAGTACAACGAGAAGCTGACCATTTGCAACCTCAAAGAGGGCTCTCACTGGAACCACCAAGCTAGCATCCTGATCTTGGACTTCTAGCCTCCAGAACTATGAGAAATACATTTCTGTTGTTTGTAAGCCACTCAGACTATGCTACTTTGTCATAGCAGCCCAGACTGACTCACATAGGAAAGGAGTAGTTAGGAAAGTTTTTTCTGGCTCTGTCACCTAGGAGGGAGTGCAGCTGTGCAATCACGGCTCACTGCAGCCTTGACCTCCCAGGCGAGGCTCAAGCAATCTTCCTGCCTCAGCCTCCCAAGTAGCTGAGACTACAAATGTGTGCCACCATGCCCAGCTAATTTTTTTTTTTTTTGTATTTTTTATAGAGACTAGGCTTCACCATGTTGCCTAGTCTGGTCCCAAACTCCTGGACTCAAGCGATCGGCCTGCTTGGCCCCGCAAAGTGCTGAGATTACCATAGAGAAGGGAAGGTAAGCAGGTTCAGTCTTCTGCTGGAAAGAACTGCCTTAGTCAGACACTGTAGCTGAAGATGCCTCTTGCAGCTGTGGTATCCTGAGCAGGATATTCAGGGTCTAGAGTTTCATTCACCATTCCTCCAGAGGGTTAGTCATCCTCTGCTTGTGGCTATGGCTCTTCCTCTTGGCCCTCACTGCTCAAAGTGTGATCCTTTGGAATGGCAGCATCAGAATCACTTAGGAGTTTTATTGAAATGAGGAATATAAGACCCTATCCCATAGATAGATAGATAGATAGATAGATAGATAGATAGATAGATAGATAGATAGATAGA
>NW_026652276.1:15388762-15503178 GCF_009828535.3 Hylobates moloch
AGATAGATAGATAGATAGATAGATAGATAGATAGATAGATAGATAGAAGTCTGAAACTGCATTTTAACAAGGTTCCCCTGTAATTTTATGCATATTAATAATTGAGGAACTTTTCTCTACAGCAATGTTTTTCAAACTTTTAACCAACACCCTCCTACATGGCAAGAAACACATTTTACATTGTGTCCTAGAAACACACACACACACACACACACACACACTCACCTGAAACAAACTTTTCAGGAGGCAAAACATATGTGATCTATTCTCTATTTTTAAGAAAAGAATACCAGCCAAGACTCACTACATCAATTTCATAATTCTCTAATAGTTCATAATACGTGGTTTAAGCACCTAAAGAACCAAAGTGACATAACAGTAAAATGGAATACTGGAAATATTTTCCCAGTTTGCAGGAAAATTAAATTAAATGGAAAACCATTTGTCTGTCTAAAGATATTTTTTCCTACAGATTTTTTTAAAGGTCTGGCTTTTGCCACTGCTCGATTGCTAGCAACTGAGTGCCAGTAAGCATAATCAAAAGTAAAAGAAAAGGAGACAAATATTCATGGAAAAAGAATTGGAAAGAGTCAATCATGCTTAGCTTAAAAGTTAAAAAAATAAGTGACATGTTTTTGGTTAAAATTACATGTGTCAAAAAATTAATGTTTTTTGAGATGAAATATTTCTTGATATGAGAAAAGTTTGGTCATGTGATATCATTAAATGTGTTAACATTTAATATCACCTGATCAAGGTTGAATATCATTGCTCTAGAAAAGTATTTCTTGAATTATTTTTTGTGACCAGAGTGCAGACTAAGAAGGCAGAAGACTTCACAGACCACTTATCCTATCCATTCCCGCTCTACAGAGGGAAAAGAATAGAGTAACAAGAGGGAACGTGTCACTGTATAAGCAGATTTTTGTGGTTTGCCTTAGCAAAGTAGTAGAGATGACTCCTATTCGAATCACAACGTATACATGCCATAAAGGCTGGTGATTGCAAAATTACGGTCTTCAAATGCCGTTGATGGAAACATATATCACTACACACTTGGGTTAACCAAACAATCCACAACAAAGTCCAATGTAAATGAAGAAGTTAAGCCAAAAGTAATTCCTAAGTAGAAGGCATTTGGAAACCACGACCAAGTTAAGACCACATTGATAATCAAGTGTGCTTCCTGAAAGCAACAGGAATTCCACAAGTTGTGCTCAATTAGAATTGTGCAACCTCACCAGCATTACATGGTAATGTAGGACCCTGAATCAGATTTCTCAGCAATCTCTGAGATTGCATACAACATTAAGTAACATTAAGTAACAGTCATTCATTTAGAAGGTGGCCAATATGTAACCTTTGAATGCATTTAAAAATGATAGTAGGAAGAACCAAAGAATGCACATTATCAGGAGGCCCCATATGGACTATCATCCATACTCTAAGAATCACTTCTATAGAATCATTAATTATCAAAGCCCCAACTGAGCTATCTAGTGATGACTCTGAAATTCCACAGCTTTTTTAAGGCAACAGTTTTTTAGTTCTTTTTTCTTTTTTAAATTTATTTTCTGATTTTTGGAGAAGGCAAAAAAAAACCCATCGAGATTTGCCTGGGAACCAAGCCTGGGTAATTTTACATATTTCCGCACTGTTAGTCCTGTCTAGGCCAGGGTTAGCTAAAGAGTTTCACCTCACAAGCCAAGTCTGATTGATTAGTAATGGATGCCTGAATGGCTGTGTTGAAGCCAGAAAGGGTGTCTTCATTGATAAAGGATGTTGGCCATGGGCATTGGATAGTGGAAGGGCAGTGATGCCTAGTTTTGCTGTCTCTGCTGTGGGATCTTTGTTTCTAAACATTGGGGCAAATCATGGATTTTTATCACCCCGTACATCTACATTAAGGTACCCTTCTGGGATATAATTGATAATTAAGCTTTGACATCTTCCTGCCCATGTTCACATGCAGCTAAGGTTGCCAGATAAAATACAGGGCATCCAATTAAATTTGAATGTCAGACAAGCAACAAATACCTTTTGGTATAACTATGGCCCAAACCTCACATGGGACCCACTTATACAAAAGATATTGTTTATCTGAAGTTCAAACTTAATTGGATGTCCTATATTTTTATTTGCTAAATTTGTCAGCCTAAATTCAGCATTTAGGACACTTGACAGTGTCCCAGTATCTGGGTTTCTATGTCACCTACCTCCAGCTTCAGGGACCACAAAGACCCTGAGTCCTAGGATAGCTTTGTGTATCCCAGGGTGACCCACAGCAAATATGCAAACTAATCCTGAATTACAAAAGTTTGATAAGTCCCAGGAATGTAGACAAGGGGAGTAGGGGGACAGATTTAAAAGATTAGAGGGTGACTGGCATGCGGGAGTCAGGAATGTTCAATATTGTAGGTTGGGATTAAGCATGTCTAGAGGTGACTGAGGTGGGTAAGAACAGTTGGCTTGGACGTGACTCACGGGGAGGGATTTCAAGGGAGAAAAGGGGTGCAGCATTGTATTTAGTTCTTTCAAATCTGCAACTACTTCCATGTTAGGTGTTTATTAATGGGGTTTCTATTACTAATGTCAAGAACAAAGCATTTCCTAGGGCTCAGGCTCACACTCCGCTTGGAATAGAGATTGTAATTCTAGGTGTGATTTTGAAATATGGCAGCAATAATCTTTGGAGTCCTGCAGAAGCATTCCAAAATAATATTCCTAGCACTTGAGAAAAGAGGGGTGAGGAGAAACTATTTAAACACAGAGTGCCAGGGGTCAGTCTTTGTACTTCCCTCTCTCTCTCTCTCTCTCTATCTGTCTCAATCTCTCTCTCTCTCTCTCTCACTCGGTCTATAGGTTTCTGGGAGTAAGATCCATTGATGTTTGTTTCAATTCAAGTGTGTGTGTGTGTGTGTGTGTGTGTGTGTGTGTGTGTGTGTGTGTAATTTAAAATTATGGTCATTTTGGCAATAATTCAGATGTACCCTAAGCTCTGTAAAACAAAACAACAGAAAAACTGGAAAACAGATTAAACTTGTGACCAGCCATCGAATGATTTACAGTTATGTGCTACTCATAAAACTAATTTCCCTAGTGGTTTCACTAGTTTTTCTGTATGCTGAAGAGTTACACTGCAGTGTGACAGATCTTTGTCTTGTCGGTAAATCGCACAACATTAACGAGGTATTTGATGACTGTGGATTGAAGCTGTGATTGAGTTCTGTCTGAATTCGCAGAAAATGTTTGACTGAGAGCTCTTAGAAAATCCAAAACAGACCTTTCTTTTGCTTTACCAGCATGCTTTATTAATCACTGAAATACCTGCAGAGTACTCAAGGACTGCAAATGAAATGGGGTTAAAGGATATTCATCTGATAAGCTTCACATAAAGTCTAGATATTCGGCAATTTATTAGGAAATGCATGTACCAGCCCCAAATGAAGTTGCTGGTAAATTGGCTGTATTATTTTGCCTGCTAAGAATCTCTCTCTCTCTCTCTCTTTCTCACATTCTGTAATGTTTTCTCCCTACAATGGTCATTTCTGTGTTACTTGCTGCAGGAGCCCCATGAGGATGAAGGCAGGAGAAACAGACTATGTGCCAGGCAGCTGGAATTCCTCTAAAGCCTTTTCCTTTGAAATCAACTTCCTCCTTTCACAGGTTTATAAACAGCCCTTCCTGTGATTTTGCAGTACAGAATATGAAGATTGCTCCTGCCAGCTCAAAGCGCAGCTAGGCGCTAAGCCTCTGTTGCAGCGAGCTAGTTCCTCTGCAAGCAGCATGCTCACCACCAGTGTATGATCAGCATTCTGCCATCATCCAGGGGGCGGGAGGCTGACTGTAATGCTCACACACAACCCTCCCCACTCTGTCTTGCAGGTAGCAAGACTGTTACATTAATGTGAAATGCTGAGTTCTGTTTCTGCTTTGTTTTCCCCTGCCAAGACTGTCGCAGTGATATAAAAAGGAGGAAGCCCAGACTGGGCAGGGTTGCTTTGTGGTTAAGAGGTTGTGGAGGTGATGATGGAGGTAGTTTCTCGTTTCTGTGATGAGCAAGAAGTTTCATTTTCTTCATATGATTTCTTTTCCCATGTAACCGTCGAATTTCTAGCATAGTGGGGAAAATATATTGATAGATGTGATCCTAGATGGAGAAACTTGCTAAGCGTATTTGGGTACACACATAGTGGCATGGTTAGTAGTTAGTCCTTGTGCTAGAGTTAAAGACAAATATTGGGAAGCTATCCCATATGCATGATTATGAAATTCTTGATAGCATAATTATTGCAAGTGGCATAAAATTTAGACCAGTGAGTGAGCAAATGTTCTACTTTGATAATTATGTATTTGATTTGTAAATTACATTAATATTTGTGATCAAAGGCAGGGTTGGTACTATCAAAATAAGCCCTATCTTATATTTCTGCATGACTGTACCCTAAGTTAAATGTATTTCAGATTTACTTCAATTGCTTTATATAAGAGAAAACTCTATGTTTGATGAATTTTAATAAATCAAACTACCTTTTAACCCCATGGGAGTGAAACGAATGTATGTAGGTTGATTACTTAGTGATCACTATGTGCCAGGCACAGTGCTAACTACTTTGTGTAAATTTTGTAATTTTAATAATCAAAAAGACTATATAATTAAGATACTATAATAATCTCCATTTGATGCATGTAGAAATTGTCCCAGAAAGGTTAAATAACTTACCTTAAGTATTTAGTGATAAAGTTTGGGTTTCAACTCAGGCAGCCTGATATCAAGAAACAAACCAATTACAGCTGCTAGATCAGAGCAGTTAGTCTACTAGAGTAGATTAACACAGGCTTCATGTATAATAGGAAGCTATTAATCTGGTGAATAGATATTTTCCCCATCCTTATTGGAAAGTAGGATCAGAAGCAATTTGCATTCATGAGACAAAAATTTGTATACATTGTAGGGCACAGTGGCTCATGCCTGTAATTCCAGCACTTTGGGAGGCCAAGGCGGGCAGATCACTTGAGGTCAGGAGTTCGAGACCTGCCTGGCCAACGTGGTGAAACCCGTCTCTACTAAAAATACAAAAATTAGCCGGGCATGCTGGCACACACCTGGAATCCCAGTTACTCAGGAGGCTGAGACATGAGAATTGCTTGAACCTGGGAGACGGAGGTTGTAGTGAGCCGAGATCATACCACTGCACTCCAGCTTGGGTGACAGAGAAAGACTCTAAAAAAAAAAAAAAAAAGTATACATTTACTGTCTTTTTTCAGGGCTAGTTAGCTTGCATCTCTTACCATTAAGACAGAGCACAATACTTAATAGGTATCTTCTGATACTAGCATATGCCACATTTGGATATGCTGTTCCCATTCATTTCCTGGGTGACTTGGAAGACTGACAACTTTGAGTGGGGCCTGGAGCAGGCAAAGGTCCCACAGTAAG
This sequence comes from Hylobates moloch, assembly GCF_009828535.3. Classification (NCBI taxonomy): domain Eukaryota; kingdom Metazoa; phylum Chordata; class Mammalia; order Primates; family Hylobatidae; genus Hylobates; species Hylobates moloch. The sequence continues at coordinate 15,394,203 of NW_026652276.1, forward strand.
TCCAGGTTGCCACACAAGCAATCTGTCACTTGGGTCGGCAGATCACGTGGCACCACAGGGAAAAAGACACACTGTAGAGTTTATTGCAAAACCCAATAGGAGAATTATGATAAAGACCCAAGGAGCCTGGAACTAGGTTGCAGCATCTGCAGCAGAAGACTGTGCCCTTTTTGCTGCCTCTGGTGTTGTCATGCTACTAGGCTCAAGTAGAGACACTATGTGACTTTGTGACCAGAACATATCATGATTATATTATTTCAGAACCAGCAAGTCATAATATAGGATGGATCCAGCAGCAGGGCATCATCATATGGTGGTGCTATTAAAGCTCCGTAGGGTCTTCTTGTCTTATTTCTTTATATCTGCCTCTTCATGGAGAAGTCAATTTCATTGATTGAAAGTAAGGGACAGCTGAATCTATTAAGTTATATATGAAAAGAAGAAGCCAAGGTGGTTGGATTATCTGAGGTCAGGAGTTTGAGACCAGCCTGGCCAACATGATGAAACCCTGTCTGTACTAAAAATACAAAAATTAGCTGGGCGTGATGGCACGTGCCTATAATCCCAGCTACTTGGGACACTGTGGCAAGAGAATCGCTGGAACCTGGGAGATGGAGATTGCTGTGAGTCGAGATCATGCCACTGCACTCCAGCCTGGGTGACAGAGTGAGACTCCATCTGAAAAAAAAATTATATATGTGAAGAGACAGAGGGTACAAGTAAGCCGAATGTAAGGTTACCGTGATTCATTCCTCTTTTGCCTACAGGGTTTAACTGCTGCCTCTCCTTCACCTCATACTGCTGGGTTCCTGGGGGATCACTTATGAGAGCTGGTGCTTCTCTAAACCATGCTTGGTTTACAGATGGTCAGCTTGGTTTGTGGGTACGAGTTGAAAGTGAACTGTGCTTTATGATGGTCCCACTTGGGAAGGTTCTGAAAACCAGTGATGAGGGTAGATTCTCCCAGTGATAAGGAGAAATAGGTCTAATTAGAAATAATGGTGTTATGAGCAGAATGACATATCTCATTTGCCAGGGGCCCGGAAGGAAAAAGATTGGAACATCAAGGTCAAGTAGGTTCATGGACAGACCTTGGGGATTCATCAGTGTGTGGATCTCCGTGTTCATCTTAATAGCATCAATAATGAAAGAGAGCCTAAGCAGATAGAGTAACTACCCAGCCAGCTTCAGCCAACTCTGTCATCAGCCACCTAGTGCTGGCACAATGGACTCATGAATGTTATAGCAATGAAGTAAGGATGGAGGCTATACCTGGGCACTGTGCCCTGAGCTCCCACTCACTAAGGCTGATCTCGTTACAGAGACCAGTGATGAGCTTCTGAATCAGCAAATCTTTCAAGGAGATCAACCTGCCACTTGGTGTCAAGTTGACTGACTACATCGAACTTCTACCCTGTAAGGAGTAGCAATTCATCTTGCCAGGGTTCACAAAATATCCTGGGAGTAAGTTGCCTTTCCTAGCACTGCTCTCTGAGGGCTTAAAGAATGTTTCATCCACTGGCAGAGGATTCTGCATAACCTTGTTTCAGACTAAGTAATGTACTTAACAGCAAAAGAGGTACAGCAGTGGGCCCATGACTGTGGAAGCTCCTGGTCATATCACATACGGATATGTGACAAATATAGAATGGATCCGCATTCTCCAGAATGTGGTGTATACACTAAATCAACAACCAATACATGTGCTTTACCCCATTATGTAGAATACATGGGCCTGGGAACCAGGAGATAGGTTGAGAGATGGCCTCACTAACCATCATATCTAGTGCCCACCATGGGAATTTGTGTCCATCTGTTTCTGATGACTTTAGAATGTGTGTGTCTCAAAGTCCTGATTCCCAGAGAGAAAATATTTTCACCAGGAGCCACATTGACAGTCTCATTGAACTTTAAGCTATGGTTGCCATAGAACTTGTTCAATAAATCAGAAGATAAGGAAAAGACGGCAGAGGTTATTGATCCTGATCACCAAGAGGAAGTAGGGTCGCTATTATAATATAGGGCTAGAGAGAAATATGTTTGCCACCCAAGTGATCTGCTTGAGCAACTCTTGATACTCTCTTGTGCAATTTGGTGTGAAATGGACAAATGCATCAAGTGTGGCCGGGAATGGTAAGGTGACTAGATTCTGAGATCTCTCAGGTAAGAGCATTAGTATCACTCTTCCAGGTAAGCCTTCTAGACTATCAAAGTCACCAACCAAGGGTGAGGGGAATCTAGAATGAGTAGTAGAGGAGAGGAAGCAGGAGTGTTAATTGCAGCCTTGAGACCAGCTGCAGGGATGGAGTTTATAGTTTCTCTCACTAAGATTTTTCCATGCTTTGCCAAGGAACAAAACCAACCAGAACCCTAGAGAAGTTTTCCCCATATGGCATAAATTTACTGTAAGAAATAAATGGATCTAAGTTGCAGAGGGGGTAGGCCAGAGTGAATATCATTCTATTTTTTCACAATCATAAAGGAGATAGATTCACTCATTCTCCAATCTGCTGGGGGTATTGGCTACTGGCTACCACCTTGCCCAAGGTTATGCCCCTTCTTCTCCCTAGAGGCAGCTCAGACCCAAACAATGAATGATGGAACTTTTCCTAGGCCTGGCGTCCTTGCCTCAATTGGCTGAGGCCTCCATTGTAATTGTATCACAGTTCAATTCAGCTTCTCTCTCTGTACAGTTCAGCTTCCCTCACCTCTCTATTGGGGGAATGTTCTTTCCAATAGGGCCACTGTCCCAGTCTCCATCTCAGAGTCTGTTTGCTGTGGAATCTGACCTAAGATATGCCAAAGTGCTTTCAGCGAAGGACGCATAAAGCCTTCAAGTCCACAATGTCACCTACACACAGATGTCCATCCTAGTCTCTGGTTCTTAGTAATTGTTGCCCCTGTGAAACTGTGAAAATGCCCTTGCTCCCATGTGCATGGCCTCTTAGGTTTTGAGGAGGTCCCTCTTGGGCACATGAGAATTATTCTGCTACTTCTGTGCAGTGCCAGAGCACCAGAACGTATACAGCAATCCCTCACCTGGGATGCCTGGGTTCACTGTGTGGCCATCGCCATTCTCTCTCTCTCTCTCTCTCTCTGATTTTGCTGCCTGCTTCAGCTCTTGTTTTTCTACTCTTAGGCTCTTCTTGGGAGACCGATGGGCCCCTATGATGAGCATCACCTACTTCTTTCTTCTGATCATTTATTTTTTGTTCTCTTCTTTCCCCCTGTCCAGAGTGAGGTTTTGGTAGAAGAATTCACTTCTCAAACCCTTAGATTCAATAAAATCAGAAACCTCTCTACTCCCTTCAGAGTATAGGCTTTTAAAGTAGGAAAGAGGCTGGTGGCCTTCAGTCTTTGTGCTTGAGGTCTGACTGCAGCCTTGTCCTGAGGCAATGACTCAGGCTGGTGGGATTGGGCGAAGGGTGAAAAGTGGAGGAAAAACCCGGTATCCGTGGTTTGGCTTTCCATGGTTTTAGTGACTCATGGTCAAACGTGGCCTGAAAATATTAAATGAAAAATTCCAAAAAAAAAAAAAAAAAAAACCAAAAACAATTGATAATTTTCAAATTGCCCACTGTTCTGATCTGGTGTCATCCCCCTGTGTCCTGCCCAGGGCGTGAATCCTGCCTTTGTCTGGAACCTCCATGCCATAGACACTCCAAGCCTGCGAGCGAGTTAGTAGCCGGCTGAGTTATTGGATCGACTGTACAGGCATCCACAGTGGTTGTGTTCAATGAACCCCTGTTTTACATAGTAATGGCCCCATAGTGCAAGAGTACTATGCCTGGTTTGTAAATTAAACTTTATTATGGGTATGGATGTATAGGAAAAAACAAGATATATAAAGTTTGGTACTATACGTGGTATCAGGCACCCTCTGGGGGTTTTAGAACATATCTGTGTGGATAAGTTGGGAGGTTCCATACTCAGAAATACTCACAAAATATCAGTTATTATAATATTTCAAAAATACAGTCTCATTCCATTTAGTGCTCTATTGTAGTGAATATGTCCTTCCCCTTCAAAATTCTATTAAAGCAACATCAATGTCTTTTTTTTTTTTTTGACTCTAGAATCTAATACACTATTCTCTGTGTGGAATATTCTAATTGTTTTTACTGTTGTTCTTGTTAATGAAGTTATTCACTGTAACTGACACACAAAATAATAAATGTATAATTTATAATATAAACATTGACATTAGATTCTTGAAAGTCAACATTGACCACACGGGCCATAGTGAGGGGAATTTATAGTATTCTCCTCATGGCTTACTGATTTATGTTTCCTTTTATATTTTGAAATTTATAAATGTCTTCCTTAGTATCCACAAGAATCTATTTATAATGCTCACATGCTTCAATGATTCACTGTAGTCAACACCTGTAAGTAAATATCTTAATTCCTGGTTAATAAGATTTCATGAATGAACATGGTATTATGAATGAAAAGATTACCAAATAAAAAAAGGCAAACCAAATCCAGGATTCACGAATGCCAACCTTTTCTTTTTCCATCTGCCCCTGAGTTGAGTAAGGAAGGTGCCAAGTAGATTTGAGGTGACAACAGTTTGATTTTATCACTAGAAGCAAATATTTGACCAATAGAAATCATAGTGTTCAATCATGGAAATGTGAAGGAAATGAATGTAGAACTCACAATGATGTACCATGTTATGTCTCTTAAATTGTCAAGGATAACTAAAACAGTGGTTTCCATGGGCACAGAAAATGCTTGCTCTTCTCTCAGCTGGTGGGACTAAATTGACCCAGTCTTTCAAAAGGCTAATTGATAATTTGAGACAAGAGCCTTAAAATATGTGTTTTCCTCTTGACTTAGGATACATCTCTGAATATGAAATTGCTAAGGACAACGTCAGAGATGAGGCAAAGATTTCTGTACTAGGATGCCCATAGAATATTTATGTATTATACTAGAAAATTAGAAATAACCCAAACGTGTAGCAATAGAGAGAGGGTTGAACAAATGATTCATGACTATACTATGGAATAATATGCATCAATTCAAATTTTTGAAATACATTACGCGACATGGAAGTTACTTACTATATTAAATGAAAAATACTACTTACAGAATCATCCAAATTTTGTAAGAAAGGAATAATCTTTGTAAGTGTCACAGGAAATTCTAGGAGGAACCAACCTTGACAATACCTTGATTTCAGACTTCTAACTTCCTGAACTGTGAGACAGTAAATTCCTGTTGTTAAAGGCAAAAAAATAAAATTAAATGAAATAAAATCCAGGAGCACAATGCACTAATGTGTGATCAATGTGTAGCAGAGTTAAGAGGAGTTTTAATTTGTTCTTTATAATTTCTGTACTTCTAAAATTGTTCACAGTGGCTATGTCTTACTTAAAATTATTAAATAACAATAGAAGTACTCTTATATAAAGGAGAATTGCCTTTGGTGATACCATTTGTGACTCTATGTGGTGAGGAGGAAAACACTCTCTATGCGCATACCATGCAATGAGGAACATATGTGAGGTTCATTTCCATTAGGTACCCACCATCTTTTGTCCTACATGCAAAGTTTCAGTCCTGGGTTTTTTTTTTTTTTTTTTTTTTTTGGCATGTATGTATTGTGAATATATTATTAAAGTTCAATCTCTTCTTTTGTCGGTTATAAATGGAAATTGATATCTTTTCTTATTTCTTGATGATTATTTACTAAAATGGTTATGACAATGCAAAATTGAGAAACTTACTTCTCTTCTCAGAAACAGTAAACATGTTAAACTCTAAGCCCAAGGACAGGGCTTAGAGCACAGAATTGAAAATACAGAATTATAGGGCCCATAGTCTTTCTTAACTGCTGTGGCATGAATTTTTGACTTACACCCAGGGGAATGTTTATGAATAAGGAATTTGTACAGCACTGGGTGGAAGGAGAAAATGTCCACTTCCGGAAAATCAATAGCAAGCTCATGGTGTCTGTGTGAACCAAATTAGAAAAGAAATTATTCATTATTAGGAACAGAATCCATGCAATGATGAATGCAGTGCAAGGATGCAGGGATTAATATTTCTTTAAGGAAATGTTTTTCTTCGTCTGGTTCTATATATCCCTTTCCTTTTGATTCATTATTCCGAAGTTTTCTCCTAGCATAGGTATTACCGAACATGATTCAGGAAATCAAGAAAACAAATAAAATGCTGAAAAGTTGCCATATGTTTTCTATGAATAAAGTGTGTTAGTGCTGCTACACCAAAATACCACTGACTGGGTAATTTATAAAGAACAGAAATTTACTTTCTTCTTTTTGAGACGGAGTCTTGCTCTGTCGCCCAGCCTGGAGTGCAATGGCACGATCTCAGCTCACTGCAACCTCCACCTCCTGAGTTCAAGCAATTCTCCTGCCTCAGCCTCCCGAGCAGCTGGGATTACAGGTGTGAGATGCCATGCCTGGCTAATTTTTGTATTTTTAGTAGAGATGGGGTTTCACCATGTTGGCCAGGCTGGTCTCAGACTCCAGACTTCAAGTGGTCTGCCCACCTTGGCATTCCAAAGTGCTGGAATTACAGGTGTGAGCCACTGCACCTGGCCAGAAATTTATTTTCTCACAGTTCTGGAGGCTGAGAAGTCCAGGATTCGGGTTCTGGCAAGTTCAGTTGTCTGGTGAACTTACAAGATGAACAGCACTGGGTGGAAGGAGAAAATGTCCACTTCTGGAAAGTCAAGAGCAAGCTCATGGTGTCTGTGTCAACCAAATTAGAAAAGAAATTATTCATTATTAGGAACAGAATCCATGCAATGATGAATGCAGTACAAGGATTCAGGGATTAGTATTTCTTTGTGCTGTTCCACCTTATTGCTGCATCCTCATATGGCAGAAGGGCAAGGTAACCAAATGCTGCATAAAGCCTTTTATAAGGTCTTTAATCCCATTCATAAGTGAGGATACCTCAAAGTCTAATCACCTCTTAAATGTCCCACTTCTTAAAACGATCACATTGGCAACTCCTGAATTTTGGAGGAGACACATTTAAACCACAGCAATAAGAAAAAAGTTTTTCCTTTCCTTCCTCTCTCTGTCTCTTTACCTCTCCCTTCTTCCTTTTGTTCTTTCTTCTCTTCTCTTTCTGTTTTTTCTTTCTTTGCTTCCTGATTTGGGTTGTTACATAAAATCTGATCATGTTTGTTACTTTAGAGGCAAAAAATATACAAAATCTTTAGCTTTTATAAACAATATTTTAACATGCATAAGACATAACTGCTGCAATATGAATATGCTCTCCTGTGTAAAAAATGGCATATTTGTTTGGAATTTAATTATGGTGTGTCATTTTCCTGGACAAGAATACTCACAAAAGAGTGTTTTTTCTAATTTTTAGAGATTTTGAGATGCCTTATGGCTGTTTTTGAATGATAGACTCAGTGTAGATTCAAAACAGGGGAAAGCCTTTTTTCTTGTTTCTTTCAATAATTTTTACCAAACATCTGCTAAGAGCTCCCAGGGGTATATTTTGCACAGGACTGAAAAATGACTGCTGGTAATGCTAAGAGCCTGCTACTTTCAGAATACGTAACACAGATAATATGCATGACAATTTAATACATCTATGAATGGATATTATATGGAGATTGCAGACCAGCTGTTCCCTCCTAAAACAAGCCACAGGAACAAGGCTGCAGCTAGAGAGATTCAGCTTCAATATAAAGAACTGGAAGAAGTTGCTAGGGAGGTTTCTGCATCCCTTATGAAGATTCTTACTTAGAACATTGAATGTTGTCAGTTCTGGCCTGTGATTCCCAAGTCTTTCAAGTTAATAAAAGAATAAAATATCAACTTGGATTTTAAACTTAGGTGAAAATCACTTTATCTACTGGAAGAAGTTCTTGATCGGTACTTAAAATGAAGAGAAAAAGACTTTTGACTCAAAACTTCTGGAGTTAAATAGACTGTGTTCACCCTCTCCTTCGCTATCTCAATGTAGCAAAAGCTGAATCTCCACAAACTGTAGAAGCAACTCGAGGCCTCCTTGCACTAAACTTCTGTCATTTATAGCTTCCTCACTAGGACCTCTCAACAAACTCCCTGTCTATTAACCCTACAAGCCAGAGTGAGTCCTGCTGTAAGACTGTGAAGCAACAGTGGTTTCTTTAATTCCTGCAATGATCTGTTAATGTCAAATGTTTTCCTGTTTAGCTTCTTATTTGATCTTCTCCATGATCATACAAAGCCAACATTATTATCCCATTTCTAGATGAGAAAAATAAGGATCATGGGGTGACTTATCCAAAATTACCCACTTTGTAAGTGGCAAAGCCAGGCCAAAACCTAAAGTCTTGGGAATCTCAGTTTAAGGGCTCTTTGTACTGTAGTCAGTAATTTTGATTCTCTCATCATCTTTTTCAGGGGTGCTCTTCTTTCTAACATTGTGACTGGTTGGTCTGGTATGTCCCTGATCTCTACTCTTCTAAGAAATGGCAAGAGAAATAGACTAGAACCTTCCAGAAATCATCCTGTGAAACAGAAAGCTACTGCCCATCCCTCCATTATAAACATGGATGGTCTGGCTTTCCACATGCCCATTGTGTCACCTTGGGCAAGTTGTTTAACCTCTATCTGTTTCAGTTTCCTCATCTGTATAGATGGAAATAATAATATTACCTACCATGTAGGGATGTTGAGAGGGAAATGCATGCAAGGTGTTTGGAAAAGACTGTGTTTGGAACAAAATAAGTAGAGTAAAAATGTTACTTAATATTACAAATTTGCCATCAACTCTAGACTCCAAGCCTGACTTTCCCATGTGGCAATATGGTATTTAACTAATTATATAAAAAAAATCATCTGTAGGTATGCCTCTTTTCAAGGTAATGGAAGAATACAGGAATGAATAAAACTAGTATCTTTCCCCAAGAGGCCTATCATTCAGTAAGAACATTGGGAAATATACACGTTTTGTGGGACTTTGAATATCTTTTTTTTTTTTTTTTTTTTGAGACGGAGTCTCACTCTGTCACCCAGACTGGAGTGCAGTGGTGCGATCTTGGCTCACTGCAACCTCTGCCTCCTGGGTTCGCGCCATTCTCCTGCCTCAGCCTCCCAAGTAGCTGGGACTACAGGCACTTGCCACCACACTTGACTAATTTTTTGTATTTTTAGTAGAGATGGGGTTTCATTGTGTTAGCCAGGATGGTCTCGATCTCCTGACATCATCATTTGCCCTCCTTGGCCTCCCAAAGTGCTGGGATTACAGGCTTGAGCCACCACGCCCAGCCTGAATATCTTATATGCCTTAAACCTCCATGAAACCTGGCTCAGTGGCTGCTACACACAAGATACTCAGTGAATAAATATGGAAGAATTGAATATGGTGAGTGAAAATCAAGATTTAGGGAAAACTTACTGGAAGCAGAAACAACATGATACACAAGGAGGCATAAGAAGGATCCATTTAAGAAGTTCATGGTGTTGGATTCATGGGTTCAGGGTCAGTGTATAAAAAAATTGTAAAGATAGATTTCAACCTGGATATTGGATGGTCTTGAATGACATCCTATAGGCTTAAGTGCCATGTGGTACCCAATGGAGGCAAGCAGGACATCAGATGGTTCACAAAAGAATCTGGTGTTATTGGATATGAACAATAGGATCATGTCTTTTATGATTTTGAGGACCGTTAGGACTGGTAGTCTGGTGTACTAATCTTCACAAGATCATCTTTCCCTCATCTCATAAGGTCGATGAGGGAAATGTTCATGCTTGGAGTCAAATGCAAAGAAAAGCAAAATAATAGTTTTCTTTGGTTAGATTTTTTTGTCCACAACTCCACAATGCCAATAACTCTGTTAAGATGGGCTTGCAACATGGCATGTAGACAAGAAGCCCAAGAAACCTTCTTGCTGTTCCTAAGCCTAGACTTTAACTTGGATGCTGTGCTCCAACTTGCCTCAAGGACAATAACTTTTGAGTCTAATGGCTTAAATATACATGAAAGAGCAAGACAACTGGATGACTCGATCTCCTCCATGTGGAGAAAGGCTGGGGCCACTTTGCTATTCCTTGGCCATAAAAGGAGAAAGAAAGAAAGAAGAAAAGAGCCACACCTGTGGATGTGATGATTAAGCCACAATAAACATGCATGTGTAGGCCAGGCACTTGCTTGGAGTCTGACTCATTAAATGTGTATCCCTCCTCTTAGAAGAATAAAAAGACATGGGGAAAGTAGCTGTTTATCTTTCCAGAGGCCTACCTGGAAGATGGGTTAAGGAGGTTAAATATTAGAGGTAGAGTGAATTTGAGCTAGGTCAGTGTCCGTGGGACTGAACACTGTCTTTGATCTCAAAGGCATTGAGAATTCTGATTTAATGTTGAAGTGAGAGATGTAGAGACACTGAAGATGATATCAGTTTCTAGTCTTCTGTGTCTGCGAGCATGGTGCTGCCATTAACTAAGAGAAGCAATGAAGAGGCTAAGATGACTTCTGTTTTTTTTTTTGTAGTTTTAGTGTACCCTTTAAACAAAACACATCTGCTAGTACCCTGAGGCTACCTCAAGGGTAAGCAGGGCATTAAGTTAATTGACAAGTAATATTACAGTGTGAGGAAAAACGGAAGGATGAATACCACCTTTTATCTTTTCCTAGAAAATAAGTAACAGGAGTGTAGAATTATTCATGAGGCAGGTGAACCTAGGGTCTTGTAGTAAATGGCTGCTTTTTAAGCATCATTTCTGTGTTTCAGATGACATCATAAACTGTCTAAGAGATGCTGAAAGCTTTCTCAAGAAGTATGTAACAAAAGTTTTGAAAGGGGCTAGTCACAGAAATTGATTCCTGTGATGGTTAATTTTGTGTGTCAACCTGACTAGGCCACAGTGTACCCAGGTTAAGTGTTATTTCTGGGTGTGTCTGTGGGGTGTTCCAGATGAGATTAGCCTTGAAAATTTGAAATGGTAGATTTAGTAAGGTAGATTGCACTCCTTAGGGTGAGAGGATAGTATCCAATTCATTAAGGACCTAAATAGAACAAAAAGAGGAGGAAGGGAAGACGCACTCCCTTCCTGGCTGTGTGTGTGAGTGCAGTATTGGTCTCCTACCCTTGAGCTGGGATCTTCACCTTTGGTGCCCTGGCTCTCAAGCTTTTGGACTCAAACTGGAGTTACACCACTGGCTTTTCTGGGCCTTTTGCTTGCACACAGCAAATTCAGGGACTTCTCAGTCTCTATGATCGTGTGAGCCAAATCCTTATAATCTCTCTCTCTCTCAATATGTATATGCATGTGTGTGTGTATATATATATATACACACACACATGCACACACACCAGAGATATGTATATGTATGTGTATGTGTATATATATGTATACTCAATATGTATATGTATGTGTGTGTATATATGTATAGATATGTATACTCAATATGTATATGTATGTATGTGTGTATATATATATATACACATACACATGCACACACACCAGAGAAACAACCAATGTGGGATATATATATATATATATACACACACACACACACACATATATATACACACACACATAGATATATGTGTATATATATACACATACATATGTGTGTGTGTGTATATATATACACATACACACACATATATATATGTATGTATATATATATATAAAATAACGTATTGGTTCCATTTCTTTGGAGAACCCTAACTAATAAACCCTCCTAGCAGTATTTTCATAGTTTAGCGGAGGGACTTGGCTCTGGGAATTGTTTAAAGCCAAACTTAAGTATGTGAGAGAAAAGACACCACTTAAAGTCAACAATAGTACTCAAAAAAAAAAAAAAAAAAAAAAAAAAACAGAAGGAAAGAAGTAACATGATAATCTGATAATCTGGGCCCATGGGAGAAAAAGATATATATGTGTACCCTGGCATTTTACCTGGAATCAACAACTGAGATAAGAAGTGCTGAAAGGTAGTTGGTATTCCAAATGAATAGTTTAGAAAGACAGGAAAAAGTCTGGACCAGTGATTACTAATGGGTCATGTAATTCAAAACCAAACACCACATGTTCTCACTCATAAGTGGGAGTTGAACAACGAGAACACATGGACACAGGGAGGGGAACATCACACACGGGGGCCTGTTGGGGGGTGAGGGACTAGGGGAGGGATAGCATTAGAAATACCTGATGTAGATGATGGCTTGATGAGTGCAGCAAACCACCATGGCACATGTATACCTATGCAACAAACCTGCACCTTCTGCACATGTACCCCAGAACTTAAAGTATAATTAAAAAGATCTTCTTAAAAGCACTATAACACATTAATGAACTGTGATTAAATTAAATAGGGAACAAATTGGTTATTACAATTCAATCAATCAAAAAAAAAAAGAACATTCATAGTTAATAGGGGTCAATTCAGGCAGAAATCAGAAGGTCTGAGAGCTGGGTACTTAGGCAGTGATACAGCTGGGGTTCTGACCCTGCCCAATTCTCATGTGAAATTGTAATCTTCAGCATTGGAGGTGGGGCCTGGTGGAAAGTGATTGGATCATGGGGTTGGATTTCCCCCTTGGTGCTGCTCTTGTGATAGTGAATGCTCATGAGATTTGGTTGTTTGAAAGTGTGTGGCACCTCCCCACTCCCTCTTTCTCCTGCTGTGGCCATATGAAGACCTGCCTCTTTCTCTTTGCCTTCCATCATGATTGTAAGTTTCCTGAGGCCTCCCCGCAATGCTTCCTGTACAGCCTGTGGGACTGTGAGCCAATTAAACCTCTTTTCTTTATAAATTACCCAGTCTCAGGTATTTCTTTATAGTAGTGTGAGAACAGACTAATTAAGAAAAAGCATGCACAGACAATAGCTAAGACCCAAAATGGCAGCTGGAATATGAGGGAGAAGGTAAAGGTGGGGCTGGGACTTCACGTGGCTGGGGAAAATTGTAAGAACCCAGTGTAGAAGCAGGAAGCAGGACTTTATAAATGAAATAACTCAGTTAGGTGTTTTCATTGGTTCTTGTTAAAACAAGAGGCAGCCATCAGGATGAGTTGCCATAAGCCCTTATTAAAAAAAATGAGTAAGCTCTTCATGTGTGTGCAGAGAATGATCCTACAGAATAGAACAAAAGAAATACAGAGCCCTGGGGTATTTATAGTCATATGCTAGCAATTATGTAAATTAAAAGGGCACAGTTTGCAGTGTATATGTATACCTCAGAACTTCTAGAAAGATCCATAAAAATCTATAATGGTGTCTGGTTGCTTGGTTAGTGGTAATCGTGGTGGCAATGGAAAACTAGGCAAAAAGAAAAAAGGGTTGGAAGGAAGACATTCACTTACACCTGTAAGTTGGTGTATACCTATGGAAAAAAAATCAAAGACATATATTTTAAAAAGAATATCTTGCTTGGGGATTTTATGTGCCGATAAATTAGATTATGTGTTTTGGAAAGGATAGGTGATCAGGTGAGCAGTCATCTTATATATAATAGCAGGAAACATTTTGTTTTAACTAGTTTCAAGTATGCATTATCAATAATTTGTGTTTAATTTTTAAGTTAAAACTTCAACTCATAAAATCAAATGTGTGAGATGTTTAGAATAGAGAATTCTTGGAGAATTGAAGTAAATTGTAATCCACCCACTTTTGGGGCTGCATGGAACTCTGTCTGTTTCTTGCTACATTTAGCAGTGTGGTTCAAATTCAGGAAAGAACCCAGCGGGATGAACAAACGTTTTGTATGTAAAACGTGAAGTAAATTTCATGTGGTAATAACTTTGTGATAGGGCTCTTCCTACTTGTGTTTTCTTTAATGGTTGCTGTCTGCAATGTTTGAGTTTAAAGCCATCAACAAATCAACTTATCAACTTAACCAAACCAAACCAAACAAACTAGAAAGCATAGACAAAGATGGTGGTGATAAGGAGAAACATTTACATGTACTTCCCTGCTCTCCTCAGGATGAATTTTGTCTGAAACATTTTTTACATAAAATCACAGCAGCTTACAATACCAATTCATGGTTCATTAAAAACCTTTCTCCTGACTGTAATTCTCATTGAAATCAGTGGGGACAAAAACGGAAATGGATTTTAGAGTGATGGTGAGCAGGCTCCTGCTATGAATGGAATCCCATTCATGATGACTGAAGGATTGATTTGCATGAGTTATGGAAGCAGCATTGACTCTAAGTGTTGGGTTCAACTTTAGGAAGAACTGGAAATCCTGTTGTATAGATTTATATTCAGGTGTTATTTGTCATGTCAAGCCAATGCTAAAGTTATGGTCAACCAATATATTTTAGCAGTGTAAAAGAAATAACTTTAGTTGAGTAGATATAAAGAAATTACTAAAAACAAAGATTTTTATATTTAATTCTGATTCCGGCATTTTCTCATTTTATTTTTGTCCTCAATAACCTTAATGTCTCAGTTGTTACCATCTCAGAAATGGGGATGCCAATGCTGCTTCATAATGCTACTAGAAGAAGCCATGTAAATGTTATTGCAGTCATTCCACAAGAAGAAAATATTAAAATTTTAGAAAAATGTATGTCTATGTGAAAACATTTTCTATTGGATTTATTGATAACTCTAATGTTTTACCTTTTTTTTGAGTTTTTTTTTTTTAATTGACACCCCAGTAACTTACTTAATTGCTCTTTTGGAGACATTCTCATTGAAAAATGAAAACCAGCAATGTTCCTTTCATTCTTTCTTTAAGTTGTTTTTTGAGTTTTTAAACATCTCTTTTTTTAAGCTAAAGCTATCTTGGAGTCTTTTTCCTCTCCTAAAATGTAGGATAGATTCATGCAAGAGAATTTTCCCCAGTGCTCCAGTCTTGTTTATAATAGTAAATTCCTTTTAAATTTTATAACTGGTGTCTCCAAGGGTTCACAATTAAACATTAGTGTGTTGGGGTTGAGCTACCCAACACCAGTTTTTGAAGAAAAGAACCAAATGATCAACAAGCCAACAAATGGTAAAAGCTATTAAATACGCTGAGATTCTAGCTATTTATCATTGATGTTTTGGTAATTGTGATTTATTGGGGAAGTTACAAAGCTCTGAGTTCTCCCAGCTTCCACTTCTGTATTGTGGTCCAAGCTTACTGCTTTTGTTTGTGACATAAATCATGTCTGGATACCAAAGACTCGAGATCTGCTAACCTCTAAGCTTTTTGTTTTATTTTTTCCCCCTATTCTTTGTGTTTCCTTTTTAGGAAATGTTGATGCAGTGATTATAGGCATATTACTTCTTTCATGCCTATTTCTAAAAATAGGATCTAGAAATATTATTTTGGGTATAAAGGTTACTAGGAGACAGGTGAGCTTAAAATTTTTGGCATTTGACTTTCTTCTCTCTTTTTAAAAAAACTTTTTGGATCATTTTGAATCAGAATCACTTAAATCAAAGGCTTGTTTTCTTCTGAAATCCTGGCAAAAAAAGTAGATAATTAGAAAATTAGTCTTCTAAATATTGCTTTGAGAAGTTACAGGTTACAATCTCTCTTCTTTGAAGAACCCTCCTAGAATTCTTTGCCCATAAGTATTTACTTCCTAGGGTCTTTTCTGTCATTCACAGTTCACTTCAAATGCCATTTCCTCAAAGAGGCGTTTCTAGTACTTTCCAAGGTTGTTCCCTGACATTGTTCTCTATTACCTTCTTGTTTTCTGTCAATATCTGAAATTATCTTACTTATCTATTTTCTCTGTCACTTTCTGTATCATCTTAGTAGAAGGAAACTTCTGTGTGGGCAGAGACCTGACATCCTTGCTTTCAGTTGTATCTTCACTTCACAGTACAGTCCAGGACTCAGAATGCAGTAGACATTCAATAAATACTTGAATAAATTCAATACATAAATGAATTGAAGTTAGAAATAGATTTTTCCCTGCAGTCTACTGCATGTGTAATCTTAAGCATATTACTTCATCCCACTCACCTTGTATCTTCTTTTGAAAAATAGAGTTGAGTGTTGTGATTTAAAAGGTTGCTTTAAGGTAGAGAAGCGCTATACCTTTAACTTTGAAAATTCCATCTAGTTAGTATTGCTGATAGCAAGAAAGCCCATTAGTTGTGTCACTCTACTAATGAAAGTTTGCAAGTATATTTTTTATTTTATTTTTATTGAGACAGAGTCTCACTCTGTTGCCCAGGCTGGAGTGCAGTGGCATGATCTTGGCTCACTGGCAGCCTCTGCCTCCTGGGTTAGAGCGATTCTCGTGCCTCAGCCTCCTGAGTAGCTGGGATTACAGGCGCGAGCCACCGCACCTGGCCAATTTTTGTATTTTTAGTAGAGACGGGGTTTTACTATGTTTGAAAGGCTGGTCTTGAACTCCTGAACTCAGGTGATCCACCTGCCTCAGCCTCCCAAGGTGCTGGGATTACAGGCATGAGCCACCGTACCTGGCTGTGAATATATTTTCGTTGACTTACTGTTTTACTTTGCTTTTGAGAGACAATTGTCCCGATTTTGTTTTTTTCTTCCTCAATGGAGACATTCTGTTGTCATGTTGACCTGACATCATGCTCCGAAGAAAAAAGGTCACTGTTTAAAAGGATACCTATCTCTGGTTGCAAACTGTCAGGACCTAATCAAATTTGGCTTAGTGCTACTGAAGTTAGGCTTGAGAGATGTCATTGAATCTCGTGTCTACTCTAAGTGACACTTGGGAATCATTCTTGGGAATCATCACTAATATCACTCTTCATTTTTTCCATGACTCAAATTTAAAGCCTAGATTTCAAGTGACTAATGCAAATGAATGACAACTGACTTTTTCTCCTCATATTTTTTTAATCCAACTATATCTGTACATGCATTTTCTTAAGATATAAATAATTTGAATAACACTGTTTAAAATAGGATAAGGAATCCAGTCCTTTTTATTCTGTTTTCATGTTACTTTTCTCCTGGGTACTTGTCAAGTTATTGCCATCTAACGTCACATACACACACATACAATTTATTTTTTTATCTTGGTTTTTCTGTTTCTCACCAGTAGATTATAATTTCCACAACAAAAACTGTTTCCATTTTTGTCTGACAGTTCCCTGTTGGGTCCTTAGCACCCATGTTCTGTGTGTCTACTGTGTATCTGTCACATAGTAGAAATACAGCAAACGATTGTTTAATGAATAAATGAGTATTCTCAGGCATCATTTCTAGATAATTCTTTTTACTTAATCTATTGCCAGAAAAACAGGTCCAATACCAATGACTTCTTATTGTCTCTACTCCTATGTTGGGAATCTATGAACAAATTGCAATTCAACAAAAATAAATCAGTTAACTGTGCTCGAATTTCATTTTTTCATTATGTAGCGCACACTATCTGTACATTACAATTTTATTTTGGAATGGGACTTAAGGAAAAAAAGAAGAAGATATTTAAGTTAGCTTGAGTGCAAAAAGCCAACCTTATGATTCTAATGAATAAGAGAGAGTGCACTTAAAAAATCATTATGCTTTCATGGGTACCATAATTAAATGATCCCACATAAAAGACCCCTTATTTTAAAAATTCCTCATTAAGAAAGAGGAAAGACATTGTGTCTGTTCTTTTGACCACCATACTTCTTTCTGTCTTGCCTATGAAGTAGGAGAAAAAGGTTTAATTTGGTTTATACATGAGTTAAAATATCCCTAAATTTGATTTTTTTCAGTATAATTTGAGCTTTTTGAGTGGCAAACACTTGTTCCTTTCCTCATATTTAACTAGATTTAGCACAAGAGGAAGTGCATGTTGAGCAGCATTTCTTTCTTTCCAGTAAATCAAATTAGGAGTTGTTCAAATTTCAAGCAGGATGGGGGAGCTCTGTGAAGCTTTTATTCCAGAAGAACATGACATTTGCTATTCACAAGACTCTAGTAAGCAGAACAACAAAGAGAGCTAAAGAGGCAATTGCTAGGACTTAATAAAAATCAGAATGACCTTTCTTTCTTACAGGAAAGGGTCACTGATCCAAAGCATGCTATTGGCACCACCAAGAAAAAAAAAGATGAATACATGGGCTCGGAAAAGTGAATTTTAGGTTAGTTAAACTGAAACCACCTGTTGTCTCCAATTCTTTAATTAAAAAAAAAAAATAAACCCAAAGCTTTAGAAATCCTAGATTATGAGAAGCTGTTTTGGGAGTTACATGAGGCAAAAGCAGTAATTTCCCCTTCCAAAACACATCCCATTTATTCATTTACTCATTCATTCATCTGTTCAACTAGGGCCCATCACCTACTAGAGAGACTAACCTGGAAATAATTACAGTGATATAACAAATGTCTTAACAAAAATGTGAACACAGCACAAGGAAGGATTTGCTTAACTCTGCCTGCAAAATTTGGAGAAGGCTTTTGTCAGAGAGTGACATTTGAGCCATGCTGTAAAGAATAAGGAGGATTTTTCAGCAAGACAATGTGGAAAGAACGTATTAAGTAAAAGGAAATGGCTTTTCTTACAGCAACTGAGATGAAAAAGAGCAAGTCAAAAATGTGTAGTGTTCTCTTGGTTCATGAGAAAGGTTGTTATGCCATTATCCTGCATGCTAATCTTAAATTTTCTTCTCACAATTATATGACTGCTTTTAATGTCTAGCTCAACTGAGTCTCCAATAACCAAAGTCAGATTATTAGAACCAGAGAGTCAGGGAGAAATATTTTCAATGGGAATCATTTATTTGGATTACTATGGTGAAGCAATGTGTTTACTGACTGGCCAGTTAAATAGCGTAAATGTTCTGTAAGCATTTCCAGGATGGCTATTCATGATAGCTGGTCCTCCCATGGTTGAAATGCTGCTGTTTCCCCATTACTGGTGGCGGAATGTCTTGATTAATATCTCTCACTTGTCTTTGTTCTACCTCCTGGGTGTTTTGGCCATGACTTCATGGGAATTAAACGGTTGCTTGGTAGAAATATTTGTACAGTTAGGACAACTCATATATTCTTTTGAAACAGATATTTGTTTGCTCCATTCACTCCTTCTGACCTCTTGACTCCTTACTCAGCGGCCTTCACCTTTTTCCCATCACCTTCTTCCCATTCCCCTAAAAGGAGCTCAGACTTGTCCATGCCAAGATCCAGGATCTTGGTTCATTTTTCTTAATCCTTATTATTTAATCAATATTGTAGATACGATAAAATTAAATGACACTTCAAAATCTGGTTATTCTTGCTTAATACTTTAGGAAAATGTAATCATTTGAGTTTTAAGTTTACAATAGAAGTGTTTTATTGTATGGAAGCACTAATAACAGTAATTCCTACTTTTTATGATAACAGTGTTTTACATTATTTTATAATAATGTTAAATTTGTCTTAAGGCATCTTTCTAAATTAGTATAATGCCATAAAATTATATTTAATGCAATGGAATATTAATCTTTACACATAGCTTATTAGCATACACTTACAAATAGTGGATAAAAAGGGAAAAACAATTCTGCAGAACATTTTTATATTTATAATATTCATCAAATCTAAACTTAAATTATGACAATTCTTAATTATGTCCATCAACATTTATTTCCACAAATGGAACATTTGCATTTTTACTTTCCTTACAAATTCCTAAATATTTGAAAAGAGTACAGCCTACTGACTTAGCTAGGAAAAGAAAAAAGATACTTTCTCAAAATGTAAACAAAGATTTTAAAAAGTCCTTATGTTTATAAAACTAGTAGATGTCAATCATATTTAAAATGGTGTATTTAAGTTATCCCATTTTGTATCCGTATTTAAACATAATTAAATATGGTCTGATTAGTTTGGAATGTACAGTTAAATTCAGTGGCATTGTTTAGCTGAAAAAAAATTGTACTCTGAAGTAAAAATTTTTTGTGTGATGCAACTTAATCTCATACGTCCTTATTTCCATAGAATCATCAATTTTTTAATGTTTCATAATAGTTGACATTTACTTTGTATAGATTTCATTCTAAGTCTCTTTTATGTTTATCAACTTGTTCAATAATCAGAACAACTCTCTGAGGAAGGTACTATGGACCTCTGTTTTGCAGATAAGGAAACTGAGGCACAGAGGGCTTTAGGTTGGGGTCATATAGGTAGTGAGTGGCCAGACTGGGCTTTCAGCCTCAGCTCTTTGCAGAGTTTCTGCTATTAACCACTGAAATCTATTGTTTTTAGTAATTAGGAATCTAATTGGAGTGCTCCTTCTACTAAATTAGCTGTATATTTTAGGAAAATTTAATGAGTGACAGAGAAGTATCTATAGGATTGTGACCAATAGAAAAATGGAGGAGACAGGCATGAACTTTACATTTAATGGGCATTTTACTTTGTGCATGTCTTATTTCTCTAGTTTGGTTTCTTCATCTATGAGACAGGAATAATGATATACACTTCACCAGGTGATTTAAAAAAGCCAATAAGATAACTTAAGATTAGGTATATGTCATCTGCAAAGAAGCTTTTGTGAAGAAGTTATAATTAATACAAAACTCAAGGCATGTGTATCCTGCTTCTGCTGCACTGAAAATGTTCACTTCTTTGTAGCTTCTGTTTTTCTTGATAGTGGAAGTCAATTAAAATTCTATGTCCAAGTTAAGATGGAGCCATTTTAAATGCCAAGAGACCACTAGGAGTTGCTGAAGTATTACTGAATTTGTATTTTTTATTTTACAAACAACTGGGCTGTAATAAATATTTTGGCCTCTTTCCCTGGTTAAAATAATCAATTTGATCCATTTCTATTTCTCCAAGCATCTTAATGTTATGTGCTTGATAACTTGAGAAGTTTTGGAAAGTCTACCACTAACTATTTCATTAGAAGGGATTATGGGGACAACTCAAAGAAAGAATCTCATTTAAATATCTATTTAGCCCAGTATTTCCCTCGTTTTTGTAAATAATGTGATAAGAATGAATAAAGCAAGTGAACTTCCTCAAGAGTTAAGCATGCTTGCAGACAGATCTTTAAGCTTTTTTATACCATTGGCTGGGTAAGTGTGGTGATCGTTGGGTATTATTGGAGGAAAGAGAAGTGTCTTCAATTCAGACTTCTCAGAGGAGGTGAGATTTGATCTGAGATTGAGAAAAGAGGGAGACAGCACAGCAGTAGTGGGGTGGAAAGGTGTCCTGTCCAAGGGCTTAGCATGTACAGTGGAAGGGAGATAAGAACCATCTTGCCATTTGAGGGACTGAAGCATTTAGTATGCCTGGAATGAGGGACTTTGGAGAGAGTAGGAAGAGACCAGATTAGGAATATTGGCAGATCTAGACCTTTAGTGCTGATATGGTTTGGCTCTCTGTCCCCATCCAAATCTCACCTTGAGTTGTAATAATTCTCACATGTCAAGGGCGAGACCTGGTGGAGATAATTGAATCATGGGGGCGGTTCCCCCATGCTGCTCTCATGATAATGCATGAGTTCTCACAAGATCTGATGGTTTTACAAGGGGCTTCCTCCTTCACTTGGTACACATTCTCTCTCTTGCCACCCTGTGAAGAGGTGCCTTCCACCATGATTGTAAGTTTCCTGAGGCCTCCCCAGCCATTCAGTTCTGTGAATCAATTAAACCTCTTTTTAAAAATAAATTACCCAGTCTTGAGTATTTTTTCCTAGCAGCATGAGAATGGACTAACACAAGTGCCTTGGGCACTCACCTCCTGTTAGAACTTGATCCTAAAATCTGCAGGAAGTCATCAAAGGATTTAGCACATTTTATTACCAGATTGTCAATTAGAAAATATCACTGTGGCAGTATAGTAAAGGAAAAGTGCCCATCCTGGAGGCAAGAATGGAGAGAAGAATTCTGTAGTAATCCAAGTGAATTGTGATGAGAGCTTGAGAGGCGGGTAGATAGAAGAGATATGAAAGATGGAATACTTTTGATTTGGTGATTGCTTGAGGGTAGGGGAGGATTGAAAGGGTATAGTCTTGAGTGGTTCCTAGGTTTCTAGCCTGGGCAATTAGAAATGGGTGGTAGGATCATTAGCTAGGATAGGACAAGAAGGGAGAAGCAGTCATGCTTAGGAGGGTTTGAATGTTTTTAAAATTCAGGGTAGTAGTTTGGGATCTACATATGGGTTTGAAGGTATTCTCTTGCCTCTTAGACTGAACTTCAGCTGGACAAGAAGAACGGGATCCTTGAAAGCTTAGATGCTCCCATTTGACCTCATTTGTCCCCTTTAGTTACACTTCTGATTTCTGTAGAGCATTATCAACTATATTCTTTCCTCAAGATAGAATGAAGGCAACTAGCAATTAAGGCAATTATTCTCTTCCAAAAGACTGATCTGGTCCCTGTGGAGGTATGCTTCATTGGCCTACCATAGACAGAATTCCAGGTAAGAGAACTTTGGCAATTTGGTCTTAGCTGATATTATGAATAGCATCAGCAGCAGTTTAGATGTAACATAATAAATATGAGGTAGGTGTAAGGAAGAAGCAGAGATTTGTGTTGACTCTTACTGTAGACAAAACAGAAGAGATACTAGAATTTGAGAGGACCTATGTGGTAGCCATGGGGTTGTGTCTCTCATCTCTGTTTTCAAGAAAATTGCTATAGGAAACAGAGTCATCTAGCAGCCTCTGGCTACCAGAACTTTGGGATCCATTGAGACTTTCACAGCAAGGTCACTCTTGCCTCTGGCTGCTCTCAACCAATAACTAAGCAGGATGAGAGAACTGGATCCAGACCAGTTCTGCCAGACATGGGAGTCCTCTCATGGACATCCTTTGCTTAGGGGCTTTTATAAAGCCCTACAAGATTTTTCAGAACCTCACTATGGAATGAGGCTCCTCCTACCCAATTATCTTCCCACTCTTCTTGCATAGATGATGTCAGACCTGCATTGTGCTAGACCAAAGGGAAGATGAGTTTGATGAAGAAGGGTTTGAATCCAAGTTTTGGAGACAGTGGATTACAATAGGACTTGTATGTTGGATAGAAGCCAAAAATGGCAAAGAAGAGGGAGATAGGGACACTGACGGGTCTAAAGGTTTGGAGTGGAGCTTTGGTGTAAAGTTCTTTCTGTGCTAATAGAACACTGGGCCTAGGGAAGGATGTTGTTCTGTGTGTGGTCTGATCAGCAATCTGCAGCCATTGCTTATCATGAATATAGAACATTGATAAAATGTCTTTTGACTTGGCAAAGCTCAGAGTTGTTTAGAAAGAATAATGTAATTAGAACCTAATAAGATGTTGTCACCAATTCCTTTATGACTCATTGGATCTAATGAGCTCAAATATTTGCCAAATGGCTGCTAGTGCTCATCCACATTCACATTCCCTTCTTCCTGGTCACACATCTAGACTACATGTTCCAGTCTTCCCTCCAATTTAGGTGCAGTCAAGTGACTGAGTTCCACCCAGTGGGGTTAACAGAATTGATGTGTATCGCTTATGGGTCTAGCCCACTAAAATTCCCAAATCCTCTTTCCCTAACTGCTGTTGGAATGGGGAGGTCTCTGAGGATGTGGTGGAGTGAGAGGCAAAAGGAGCTTAGAGCAGAGTCTTCTCTTCTCACTGCCCTCAAATAACTCACATTGCAATGGGACATTAAACAATGAATTTTTATTGTGTTAAACTAGTGAGAATTGGGAGTTATTTACTATAGCAATGGTCTTACCTAACTGATACAGTATCTGTGGAAACTATGTTTGTTGTTTTGAGCATGTGGCAAGCTCTATAGAGGTTTGGAGCAAAGCCATGTTTTCTCAGCAAGTAATTGTTTTTTAAAGGAGACAGACCCTAGCTTGTTACTGGGACTTCATAGAGACAAAATACAAGGAGACCATGCTATCCAAGCTGTGTCCATCATGTATTCAGATTCATCTGATTGACTGAGCCATGAAGCCAAGCATTCCCATGGGTGCTCCTTCATCAAGTAGAAGGTGAATTCATGGAACATGACTCAAGCCTGTCCAGTTGGCGCAAGGTGGCTAATAATCCCACAATGCCTATTTTTGCCACACTGCTACTTCTTTCTCAAAATACTATTATGGCCTCAAAAGCAGTTTCCAAATGACAGTGGAGAGAAAAACGATTCATTTGAGATGATTCGACATGATATGCTGGCACCAGTATCACAACCTGCTGCACGGTTGCCCCTGAGAGCAGTTGGAGAAGAGAAATCCTCCAGTTCCGTAGAATTTTTTGTAGTTACTAAATTTTGAGTCCATTGATAAAGCAGATACCCTCAAAGCATATTCTCCACATTATGAATAGCCTTTAAATATTGATTAGATAATATCACTTGCTTGTACAAAATTATTCCGTGGCTTACTATTATACTTCACATAATTTTATACTCCTAACTTCTGTCTACAAGACCATACAGGGTATAGCCCTGGCTGGACTCTAGAACTTCAACTTGAACTCTTATTTATTTTGCTGCTCTAGCCACTGCCTTTATTTCAGTTCCCCAAAGCACAAAACTCTTGGCTCATTGAAGGTTCCTGTGCAGACCTTCACCTTGGCTAACTCACAGTACAGCTGGGCCTTTCTAATCATTCAGGTTTTAGCTTGTGACCCCCTCTGATAGATCCTCACTAATCTTTCAAAATAAATTAAGCTTCCTTTGTTACTGTACCTTTTCCAACTTTTCTTTGGCTCTCTGTTCTTTTCCTTCATAGAAGGTACCACTATCTATATAATTGTTTATGTGTTATTTTACTTAAAAGTCTTTACTGTATCATACATTCTGTAATAGCGAAGCCCATGTTTGTTTTGTCCACCATGGAATGTAGAACACCTACACAATGCTTGGCTCATAGTGGGTAGATGAGAAACTTTCACTGAAGGAAAAAAAAATGAACAACAAAAAAATGAATAAACAGCTATCCCATT
This sequence comes from Hylobates moloch, assembly GCF_009828535.3. Taxonomy (NCBI): domain Eukaryota; kingdom Metazoa; phylum Chordata; class Mammalia; order Primates; family Hylobatidae; genus Hylobates; species Hylobates moloch. The sequence continues at coordinate 15,418,975 of NW_026652276.1, forward strand.
TGGAAAGACATTAAGCAGAATGTGAGTCCCTAGGCCAAGTGCAAGTGTGCAGGTACTGGGAGAGTCATTGGATTCAACAGAGGCATGGGGAAGAAAAAAAAATAGAAAGCTGGTAGAACAAAATCAGTGATTCTGCATGGAATGTGAAGAGGTAGGTAAGACACAGATATGGAGGGTAGTGGAACAAGGAAGGTCTTATAGATATCAGGGTCTAGCCAAAGATGAACAGAAACTTTCCCAGACCCTCCAGTGGCACTTTGAAGGGATAGTTTACCTAACCCTGACTGGCTTTCTAGATTCCTTCATTTTCTCATTCTTTTCTTGCTCTTTTTCTTTTTCTAAACAAAACAAGAAGACATAAAGCAACTAAAAAATTGAATTTTCCAAGATTTTTGGCTAAATTATTGAGGAAGATAAAGGTAATTCATAGCCAATGAAATTTCCAGGAGCCTCCTAATTTATTCATTCAGGAAAAACAGTACATATATTACTGTTCACCACCAAAATAAAGATTAATTTTCCTAATAACATGTTTAGTTTTTTTCCTGAAAAACTATTGCAAAAATGTTTTTATAGGCCTAGACATTCTGCAAAATACAGCTTGTGATTAAAATCCTAATAGCATCAAGAGAGAAAATTCCAGATTTCCAACTGAAAGTCATCCCTTAAGCTGAATAAACACTAATATCAAAGGAACACACACCCACATGTAAAGAGCAGACCACTAAAGATCATAATTTTGAAGGTGGAAGATTAAAAAAGTAGAATTTCCTGAGGGTGACTGGATATTACTGTTAATTTCAAAATACTTTTTGTTTCAGTTACTGTTTTCAAGATGCCAGAAAATCCTGTAGTCATTTCAATCACTTATCCCTAAAAATTTCCCCATGGTAATAACATATTCGCTAGGACCCTGTTACAAAAGGAATGTCGAGAAGTTTTATTAAACATCTATAGAAGATCTGTGAGATTAAAGAACTTGGCTGCTTTGTGATACGTTTATTCCTTTCTCCTTGTGACGAAGGCATTTTCCTCACCAATATTAAAAAAAAAGAGTGCTCTGATGTATATTTAAACTCAGGAGTTATACCTGATTAAACAGCCAAATACGACTCCCATAATCATGGGTGTATCAGACAGCGTTATTAATGGCAAGCAACAGAAATGAACTAATTTAAGTAGTAAAGAAATTTGTTAGGAAATAGGCAACAGCTCGTAAAGTCTTCAAGAGGACCAGAGATCTGACTTGTGGGATATGCAACCAGGAGCAATGCCCTGAACTACACATAAAGCTATTACAGCATCACCACTGCAAACAATCATGGTGCCCAGTGCCATCAACACCTTCTGGGCATTTCTGTCCCTACAAACTGGATGCAGGTGTTCATTCTGCTGCTCCTGCCCCATCCCCAGTCCACCACAATGGATTCTATGTGGACTCCGTTTTCTTGCATCTTTATCATGAGATTCAAAGTTCAGGGAAGATTTATCTGATTGCGGGAGCCTGGGTTATAAGTCTGTGCCATAGCTTCTCAGATTCTGTATTGAAAGGTAGTCTTTTCCATAAGGCAGACATGTATCTTGGACATAGGGAGGATGATAGATTCATGGGTGATCTAAAGAAATAAAAAATGTCTGCATAGTGGAGTTTGATTTTGATTTCACTTTGTGTAGTTTTCTTCTTTTAAAAATAAAAGAATCTCCAATTTCTAAAGTATTTAATAAAATCAAAATGTTTTGGGAGTATAAGACCTGGATTCACAGCAAATCTTAGGTAATTAAGCTCATCAAGCTTCAGTTTTCTCTTGTGTTTGTGTGTGAGTGTGTGTGTGTGTGTGTGTGTGTGTGTGTGTGTCAAATTGCCACATTGATTAGACTTTTATTTCATTTTTCTGCTTCATATTGATACTGGGCTATTCCAATGAAATTATGTGTATGATAACAATTTGAAAATTTAGATGAAAGAGATTTAGAGTCAAACAAAACCAGATTCAAATTTGAGCTTCATCTGTTATCACATGTATGACATTAGAGTTGTTATTTAAATTATCCAAGCTTGAGTTCCCAGTGTTAAGTAGGGATAAAACAGCTTTCAGAATTCTTAGGAATGAAATGGGATAATATGATTAAAAACTTGGAATAGTGTGTTACACATAAAAGGAGCTCAACAGAGGGTCATGTTTATACAGAAACACACACATGCACACACATACAAATTTAAGGAAGCATGGCAATGATATTAATGCTTTTCTTAGATAGGAGCTGTTGGAGCTGAAAATAACATGATAATTTCCTCTCCTAATATGTAATCATCATTTCTTATATGGTATAGTTAGAAATGAGAAATATGTTATTTAAAAAAAAAACTTTCAAGTAAATTTTTAATTATAAAGCATTGTCATTGATGAAAACATACACTTATCAATATGTTACCACTGAGAAAATCTGCTCAAATTCTGAATACAAATAAAATCTGAAAGTGCAACATAACTTTATAAAAGATAAGTAAGGGAAAGGACATTTTCATCAAATATCATTGTTACTTTCTCTTTATCCATGTTTTCTTTTAATTGCTATTTTGCAAACAATAACAATAGTAATTATAATAAAAACCATTTTCAAAAAAATACCATCTTTTTTTCTTTTCTCTTGAGACAGAGTTTTACTCTGTTGCCCAGGCTGGAGTTCACTGGTGCGATCTTGGCTCCCTGCAGCCTCCACTTCCCGGGTTCAAGCGATTCTCATACCTCAGCCTCTCAAGCAGCTGGGACTACAGGTGCACACCACCACACCTGGCTAATTTTCTGTAGTTTTAGTAGAGCTAGGTTTCACCATGTTGGCCAGGCTAGTCTTGAACTCCTGGCCTCAAGTGATCTGCCCACAGCCTCCCAAAGTGCTGAGATTACAGGAATGAGCCACTGCGCCCAGCCAAAAAATACCATTTTGCAACTGTGTTATCTCTTAGGTACTTTACACAGAAAGAATAAACATTATACAATTTACATTTCTTTAAGTACATTCTAAGAAGTACCTCTTACTCAAAAGTCAAATCAACACAGAACCTCACAAATTCCATCCACGTTAAGTGCTACATTTTAAGATATCAAACAACACAGCCTGTGAATTTTCCATTTACTGTATTAGATTATTTTTTCTTCTTTTTTTATGTGGCTCCTCTGATTTTGACACATAGTCTCAATCTCTCATAAGTCAAATAGTGTTGCCAACAGAACATTTTTAAGTTTCATAGTAATCAGGACATTGTTGACCTGCCATCATTCCTTGCCAGACATGTGATTTTTATTTCCGCAACATAGTGAATTTTTTTTCTTTTAAAAATTGTATATACTTAAGGTGTACAACATGATGTTTTGATAAGCACATACACAGTGAAATGGTTACTATAGTAAAAATATTTTTAGGTTGTAAAATTTGCATATAGTGAAAAGCACAGATTTAATGTGTACAATTTATTATTTTGACAAGTGTAAAACATTGGCATACTTAACACCCCAATCAATACCTAGACTATTTCCACCCCCGTAGAAACTTCCCACAGGTCCCATTCCAGTCAGCCACTACCTCCACAGCTTGTGGGCAAGCAGCCTTCTGATTTGTATCACCATAGATTCGTTTTGGTGTTGTTGAACTTCATATAAATGGTTTAATTCAGTATGCACTCTTGCATCCAGCTTCTTTTGCTGGACATATACATTTTTTAGATTTACTAATATTGTTCTGTTTATCAGCAGTTCATTTTCTTTATTGGTGACAAGTACATCATTGACAATTTATTGACATTTTTCTGTTGATGAATTAGAAGGTTTCTCTTGTTTCACTCTTATTAATAAAGCTGCTGTAAGCATTATGGCTCAATTCCACTTGTAGACATATGTTGTCCTTGTGCAAATACTGCAAATACCTAGGAATAGATTAACTGTGTCATATGATGGATGTATGTTTAACTTTTTAAGAAATTGTCAGATGGTTTTCCAAAGTAGTTATACCATTTTACACATCTACTATCAATGTATGAAATTACCAATTGCTTAGCCAGTATTAGGTGATTTCAGCGTTTTGCTAATTTGAGGTATTGCAGTGATTGTGTAGTGGCATCTAAATGTGGTTTTATTTTGCATTTCATTGATGACTAAGGACGTTCATACCTTTATCTATCTACTTGGGTCACTAGAATATCTTCCTTTATTAACCCTCCAAGTTTTGCCTACTTTTTATTAGGTTGTTAATCTTTTATTAATGACTTGTATGGCTTTTAAGTACATTCTGGACTTCAGTCTTTTGGCAGATATATATTTTGCAGATACTCTGTTCATTTCAATTTTTCAGTCTATTTTTTTCTCTGTTGTTCATATTGTGTAATTTCTATTCTGTCTTCAAGTTCACTGATTCTTTTCTCTGTCTTCTGGTGTTGAGCCCACTCAATGAGTTTTTATTTCAGTTACTGTATTTTTCAGTTGTAATATCTTCATTTGGTTCTTTACGTCTTCTTTTTTTTATGAAACATTTTTTAATTTGTTTCAAGCACAGTTGTAACTGCTCACTGAAGCATTTTTATAATGATTTCGTTAAAATCTTTGTCAGCTGATTGAAGTGTATGTCATCCCAGTGTAGGCACTTATAGCTTGTCTTTTATCATTCAATTTGAGATGTTATCTTTCTGGTTCTTGATCTGATGAGTAATTTTCAATTGAATCTTGTATATTTTGAGTATTTTGATATAAGACTTTGGATCTTATTAAAATCACCTCCTTTAATAGGCCTCCTCTATACTGTGCTGGTGAGAGAATTGGCCACCCACTGCCTACTTACTGCCTGACAGGGATGGAACTCCCAGTTCCCCACTTGGCCGCCATTGACACTCAAAGGGGAAGAGGTGCCTCATTACTGCTGGGCAGGGGTGGAATTTCAGGCTCCTCATTAGTAATCCCTGACACTACCCTGGCTGGGATGAGCAGCAGCGACTTTTTGCTGCTCTCTCCATGGCTTCTAATGACATGGCAGATGGTTGACCTCATTACCAGAGGTGTTACAGGGCCTCCTCTGATACCACCTGAATGAAGAGGGGTAGGGACACTTCATTACAGTCAGGTGACCATGTCAGTCTAGGCTCTCCATTCTACTTTTGATGATGGGGTTTGGTGTGGGATTGCAGTTTTTATTCTTTGGTATTTGCTTGGAGTAGACTGATTATGGTCTAAAAGTTTTCTGTCTTGCTAGGCTGCCCCACTTCTGGTCTTGTAATGACTGACAGCAGACTTTTTGGAAATTTTTTTTTTTTTTTTGTCTGTGTCCGTTAGCAATTCCACATTGTTGGTTTCTCCGACACCCAGCCTGGACATGTGAAACAAAAAGAAAACCTAAGGAGCTCACTGCCATTCTGTCCCTTGGGTCTTTAGCCAGCTTGTTTTTTACTCTCCACCTCTTAACGTCTTTTTATGTTTACTTAATATATAATGTCTAGGGCTTTAGGCTGTATTTAGAGAGAGGAAGAAGGAAAAGTGCATTGACTCCATCTTTCCAGACGCAGAAGTAGGCAGGGTAGGTCAATTTTAATTTTGTTTCTAGTCTTAGGCCTTTACCCTCAGGCCTAGTTCTCACTCCTACTTGTGGCTTTTCCAAGGTTTTCACGGAATGTCTGAGAGCCTATAACACAGAATGCCACCTAGCCCATATATGTTCCCCTATATGGGCTGGGTGGAGACTCCTATAACCTCCTGGCTCTGGATGACCTCTGTTACACTGGTTCAGATCCCAGTCCCATACCAGTCATTCTGTGCTGGACCATGCATAGTTTTGCCCTGAATATGTATATCCTGATTTTTGTTCAATAATCTTAGAAATTTCACATACAGGCTCCTTAGATCCACCTCTGTATATTTCTTGGCTCTTTTGTACTTTGCCTACAAATTCTAGATGCTTCTGCAACCTCAAGCTCTCGTCTTTGCCTCTTCAGGTCAGGGAGGTCACTGCCCCCTTGTTAGGCCTTTTTTCTCCATTGTGGTTTGACCATTGCCCTAGACAGAAAGGCTGGAAAAATATGGGGTTTACCACATTTCTTTTCTTTAACGATCATGGTATTTCCTTTATTTAAGGATCATGGTTCTGAGATGCCTGTAGACCAGTGCCTGAAAACAACTGCCTCTTCTTTTTTGTTCAATTTCAAACTTATTTACATGTGGGTAACGTAGTAGCACTTATAATGACTGGAAGTAGAGATCTGTACACCGGCTTTTAATTTCTCAGTTATTGAGTAAATCGTCAGCAAATAAATGTGACAGAGATACTTAGATTTGGATTCATTCAACAAAAAAATAAAACTTTTCCAAGTTTACCCAGTGAGATCTATTATGTGGCTGATGGGGAAAATATGCATTATGTGTTAGTCAGAACTCTCTCGAGAAACAGAACCAATAGGATGTATATGTGTGTGTACACAGAGAGAGCGAGAGACTGGGGTTTATTATAGGGAATTTTCTCACACAATTATGGAAACTGGAAAACCTAATATCTGCAGGGTTGGCCAGTGGGTTGGCAACCTGGATCTCCAGTTTAGATTGTGTAATTTCTATTCTATCTTCAAGTTCAGTGATCCTTTTCTTTGTCTTCTGGTGTTGAGCCCACTCAATGAGTTTTTATCTCAGTTACTGTATTTTTCAGTTACTACCTCTAGTCTAAGCCTGGCAGACTGGAGACCCAGGAAATCTGATATTCCCATTCAAGTCTCAATGCGGTCTGCTGTAAAAACAGGAAGAACGGATGTTGAAGATGAAGTCTGAAAGTATTTTGCTAGGGTGTTCTTTCTTCCTCAGGGAAGCCAAACTTTTTGTTCTGTTTCTGTCTTCAACTGATTGGATGAGGCACGCATATATTATGAAGGACAATCTGCTTTATTCAAAGCCCACTGATTTAAATGTTAATGTCTTTCAGAAACACCCTCACAGAAATACTCAGAATAATGTTTGACTAAATATCTGAGCACCCTGCAGCCCAGCCAAATTGACACATACAATTAATCATCACATATTGTTTATGTACTTTTGAATATTTTCTGGTTGTTGCAAGTTAATAATTTTTAAAAAATATTTAATGTGCTTTAACTTACCTAAAAACATATATCTCATTTTACATATAGTGTGCATTAAAGTAGAATCCCTACTTTCCATTTATCTCTCTTCTCAACTTCTCTGAAACATACTCTGTTTTCTATAGACATGCTAAATATCATAGGGTAATGTCATGCATTTATTTTTTTCACTTAACAAATATTTATGTGCTTTGTACTGTAGTAGTCACTGAATGCTCAGTGATGAGCTAAAGGGGCATCATTTAATGATGGAAACAAAAACATAAACAAGTAAATACATTGTAAACAAATCAGATCATGTCATTCCTTGGCCCAAAAACTTCTATTGGCTTCCCATGTAATTCAGCATAAAAGCCAAAGTCTTTATGAGGGCCTCCAAGGTCCTGAAAAGTCTTCCTCTGGCCTCTTAACTCCATGAGCTCACTTTCCACTGGTGTCCCCATCTCTCATTTTATCTCAGCCATTCTGTCATCCTTGGCTCCTTGATTGCAGAAGGCATGCTCCTGCTTGAGAACTTTTGAACTGACTGTCCTTCTGCCCAGGTATGCTTCCATAGGCATTCTGGCTCACTCCATCTGTATCCTAAAGCCTTTCTTAAATATCACCTTTCTATGAGTGTTTTAATTGAATAATTAACCATTCTGCTTAGCTGTAGCTCTTCCCACCTCCCTATTACTCCTGACACCTCCTTAACCTGCTCTGTTTTGTTCCATTGTACTTATAACTGTCTATCATTTTATGTAATTTCTTTATATATTATTATTGTTGATGTTTATTATCAATATCCTCCAGAATTTGTGTTATATGTGAGCAGGAAGCTTTGTTGACTTGTTCATTACTGTGTCCCAAGTGCTTATCACATCTGTTGGCCCAGAGTAGGCATTTCATACATATGTATTGAATAAGAGAATAAAAGAAAGAAACAATTTTGGTATACAGAATTGAGAGATAAATAAATAAGACATCAAGAGAAAGGCTAACAGGCTAAGGGAGGCCTACCCCATATAGGATGGCCAGAAGAGGCTCCACTAAAGATTAACTAAACTGCTTTGTCAACATAGACTAAAGGATATGATGGGAAAATGTTGCAAGTGGAAGGAGCGATATGAACATTGAATCTATTGCAGAGAAGATAGTTCTCATTTGAAGAACTTGGAAAAAGCCCTGTGGTTTGGGCACGGGGGAAAAAGGGAATGACCCCTGAAGGGTTGGTAAAGGGCCAAGCAGAGGCCTTAATCCTGTGTAGGCTTTGTCAGCCAAAGTCAGGTCTTCGCATTTTCCAGGAGTGCAACAAGAAACATTTTCCAAGGAGGAGAATAAGAGAATAGTGTGTTTTAATTTATATTTGCAGAAGATTATTCTGACTGCTGGGTGGAGAATCCCAGCAGTACAGAAGGCAAGAAGACTTTTAAAAAATCTATTAAAGTTTCCGTAAAAGATGATGATGTCTTGGAGTGAGGTGGTGACTGTAGAATAGTGAGAAATGGAAAGATTTGCAATTTATTTTGTATATAGGAAACATAGTTCTTGCTGATGGGTTAGATAGGGGTACAGTGAGAGAGAGAGAGGAATAATTAATGATTCCTTCCACCTTCCTCTAAAACCCCCAAGCACTAAATGGGTAGTTTTACATTTAACTTATAAGAGCAGAGTGGGATGACATTTTTAGATGGGAAATCAAGAGTCCCTTTGTGCACATGTTAATTTTGAAATGTTTTGGGAACATTCAAGTGGACATATGTAGTAAGCATTTGAAAATATAGGCCTGGACTTCTGAGGAGAAATTTAGGGTAGAGATGTGAACTTGAGAATTATCATCATAAGTGCATTGTTTAAAGCCATGAGAATGCTTGTGCACACCCAAGAAGCAAGTGTAGAGATGAAAGAACGGACCTCATTATAATTCTTAGAGTTTGGGTTGAACCATAAGCACTGGCCAAAATGAATGATACCAATTGGCAACTAGTAAGTAGGAGAAAAGTCAAAGAGAATAAAGTATCCTAAGAAGAAGGAAGTATTTTCCAGACATTCTTAGAATTACAAGACAAGGACAAACATATGTGCATTGAAAAAGTAACTCACTGGGGACATTAACAATAGCATTTTCAGAAGAGAGAAGTGTTAGGGTAAAATCATATTGCAAGGAGGTGAAGAGTGAATGAAAGGGGAGAATTAAGGATCTGAAAGGGAGCTAAGAAAGGAGGTGGTAGCTACAGGCATATTGTTTTTGTTTTTTATTATTTATTAATTTATGAGACAGGGTCTCAAATCTGTTGTCCAGGCTGGAGTGCAGTGGCGTGATCTTGGCTCACTGCAGCCTCGTGCTACCAGGCTCAAGCAATCCTCCCACATCAGCCCCTCAAGTAGCTGGGACTACAGGCACGCACCACTATGTCTGGCTAATTGTTGTATATTTTGTAGAGATGGCATCTTGCTTTGTTGCCCAGGCTGGTCTCAAATTCCTAGGCTCAAGTGATCTGCCGGCATTGGCCTCCCAAAATGCTAGGATTACAAGCATGAGCCACTACATGTGGCATATTTTCTTATACTGAAGAAAGTAGAATATGTTGGTACATATTCTGAGGATTGAGTAGAAAGGTAGCTACAGCTGATACAGCAGAGTGAGGCTAGCCAAAGAAGCAAAATCCTTGGCCAGGCAGGAAGGGAGAAATGACGTCCTAAGAGAATACTTTGTCTGTTGAGGGAGGAAGCAAAAGATGGGAGCAGACACAGGCTGCTTCCACTGGATGTTCTTTCTGCTCTCAGCTGGGCTAATTCAGATGTCTGGTAGCTGAGTGGTTCTTCAATGGAGTGCTGGAGACAGCTGGATTACATGTGTCATCCTCCAGCGGCTACTTCAGTCATCTTCTCACAGTTGTGGCAAATAGAGCAGGAGTCCAATCATGTGAACATTTCTTTTGTATAATATTTGATAATATCCCATTGGCCAAACAAGCCACATGGTCAAGGTTAGAGTCAAAGTTAGGGCAAACAAAGTTACATGGCAAAGAGTGTGCATATGGGGACCAGTGAAGAACCTGGGCCATTAATGCAATCTATTCTAGAACTGGTTAGGGCAGATGAGGGAACCCTGTCCTATGGAATGAGGCAAATTAATCACATGAATGTTGTGAGAAGGAAAAGTGAGAGCTTACAGCAGTGAGGGAAAGAGAAGAAATAAACTTTATAAGGAGGGAGAGAGATAACCTTTCATAGAAACTAAGTATAATTTTTGAGTGTCCTTTTATGATTGACTGTCATGAATTTGACACCAGTTTGACTACATGCATGATTTTCTTTAGCAGAGATTTGCTTCAAGAATGCAAATATTGGAGAAGGTGAATTCTTGGGTTAATTCAAGGTTATAGATGTATTATCCCAGCCTATGGAAGTTTCACTTTGGGAGGCTGAGGTGAGCAGATCACTTGAGGCCAGGAGTTCAAGACCAGCCTGACCAATATGGTAAAATCCTGTGTCTACTAAAAATACAAAAAAAAATCAGCTGGATGTGGTGGTGCACGCCTGTAGTCCCAGCTGCTCTGGAGGCTGAGACAGCAGAATCACTTGAACCTGGGAGGCAGAAGTTGCAGTAAGTTGGGACTACGTCACTGCAGAGCAAAACTCTGTCTCAAAGAAAAAAAAGAAAAGAAAGACCAAGGAGACCAGGGACAGAGAAAGTAAGATGGGTGAATTGGGGGCTTTAATGGGGTCAGACAATGTTTCCATAAGGATAACTAAGCAAGTACATTGGAAGACTCAAAGTTGTGGTTGGAGGGGGGATCTATGAATGCATGATGTTGAGTCTGCTGTGTTCTTTTATGCCTGTGCTTCAGATCGTGCTGCTCTGTGTCTATGGCATTTTACCTTCCTTGTCCACCTGGATAACTAGTTCCTTCCCTAATTCTTTCAGGCTGATGTACATGCTCTTTCTCTGTTCTTACCCATGTGTATCCTATCAGCAGTGATATTACATGTCTCATAATTGCTGTCTCATAATACCAATCCAACAGCACTGCTAGACTGGGAAGTCTTTGTTGATGTCTGCCTTCTTCATTGGCTGGCACAGTGCCTGATGCTCAACATAGATTTAGCTGAAAAAAGGAAGAGTTGACAATGACTTTAGGTGATGGGGGCTATGAGGGTAGATGATATTGTCTAGGGCAGTGCTGACCAACCTGGTAGACCCCACCACATGTTGCTATGCAAACCTAAATATAATGTAATGAAAGTTAATTAAATATAATTCAAATTTCATTCCTCAGTCACACGAGCCACATTTCAAGTACCCAATAGACAAGTGTGGCTACTGTGTTAGAAAAGCACAGAGATATAAAATTTCTATTGGAGCAGAAAGTTCAGCTGGATTGCTCTAACATAGAACAAGAAGTTTGGGGGTGGGTGGGAAAGTGCTTATAGAAGATGTAAGGAAGCACTGATAGAAGGGGAGAAGGGATAGAAAGGAAACCAGAGTGCTAGGAAGTGGGCCCTAGGGATGACCTTCCACAAGAGGTCTTGTATGTTCTAGGAAAAACTCACAAATTGCCACAAGAAATTAGATGTGAATGGGTGATACATAAATGGACACAGAGGGAAAGGAAGAAAGATTAGACTATAGTAAAGTGGTAGTGTTAAGAGAAGGATTTTTTATTTTTCTTTTGGGATGGGAGAGTGAAGTATATTTGCAAAGAGAAGTTTTGCTACTGAGAAAAAGAGTGAAGAAGGGAAAGGATGGATGTAATCCATAATGTAATTTCCAGAGGCCAAAGGAAAAACTGGGATCTAAGGCGTGAGCATTGGGTTAGGCCTTGAGAAAAAAGCACATATAAGTTTTTGTTTGTTTCTGAAAGCCAGACATCTATTTATTCAACTGTATTTATTGAGTACCTATTTGTGCCCAGCACTTTTCTAGATGTTAATAATTCAGCAATAAGTAAAACAGAAAAACTGGTTTTATGAAGCTTACATTCTGACATTGGAGACAGGAAATAAATAAAATATATGGCATGTTACAGAATGATGAGTACAATAGAGAAAAAGAAAGCACAGCTGGAGGATGGAAAGTTTCAGAGGCACAGGATGGTGGTGTTATGGTTGTTAATTTCAGATAAGGTGACCAGAGACATCTCAGCGAGAAGGTGAAGGAAGGAGGGGACAGTGCTAGGGATGAGTGGCTATCAGATAACTGTGGAGATAGGGAGAGAAATGGAAGGAGTTCATTCTCTGTTTTTTATTTTTTATTTATTTTTTTATTTTTTATTTATTTATTTTTTTTTGAGACAGTCTCGCTCTGTCGCCCAGGCTGGAGTGCAGTGGTGCTATCTCGGCTCACTGCAAGCTCTGCTTCCCGGGTTCACACCATTCTCCTGCCTCAGCCTCTCAAGTAGCTGGAACTACAGATGTCTGCCATCCGCCTGGCTAATTTTTTTGTATTTTTAGTAGAGAGAAGGTTTCACCGTGTTAGCCAGGATGGTCTCGATCTCCTGACCTCGTGATCTGCCTGCCTCGGCCTCCCAAAGTGCTGGGATTACAGGTATGAGCCACTGCGCCCGGCCTGAAGGAGTTCATTCTTAATGATACTTGTTGCCTTGGAAAAATCTTGTGCTGAGGATGATGAGTATGGCAGAAAGTTTGAGTGGGTTTGAAGGAGGGGAGGTCCGCTGCAGAAAGTCAAAATATTGCCATCAATAAAATTAATTAAAAAACATTTTTTTTACCCTGCACTAAAGATGCAGCAATGTACTTTTAATTTACATATTACTTTTGGTTATACTTTACCCAGCCACTGTCTGCTACAGTCATTGAGTGGAAAATATTACTTGACTCCTATCAAAGGTTGCCTGTTAAGTTTGTAAATTTTGTGAACTGATACCTAACTTAAAATTTTTTATTATTCATGGAAAAAAAATCGCTTAATTCAAAAACCAGATGCTAAATTACTAAAGGGCCCGGAAGACTATGAACTTGCATAATTGAAGAACTGGAGCAGAAAGGGTATTACATTTACAGAATGGAGTCCCAAGTTATGTTCTTCAATAAATTTAAGGGAGTTAGCGGAGCATTTGAAGATTTTTGTTCCATTTTCCTTTACTTGGGATAAATGAATATATTCATAAGTCACTAAGGTGATTCAGAAAAACAAATTAAAAATGTATCTTGTAAGTTAAAGATTATATTAGAAGTTAGATTGTCAAAAGAGTGAGGCAATCTTTAAACAGTGATACTTGCTTAATGTAATATGAAGGATTCTTGATACTCTTGATGAAATGAAAAATGGACAACTTTCTCTGAACAGTTAGGATTGTAGAGTGCTGTAAAACTAATCAGATGCTATTTTCTCTTAGAAGCAGAGGCAGATTTTTATAATTTAATAAACATGCTAGAAAACTGCATAAAAATGACTTGAGGGAAAAAGAAACATCTGGAACCTTTGCAGCATATGTCTGGGAAGCAGGGCTGAGGAATCTATTGATGGAATAAATGACTGCCTGATTGGGAGATCCTGTCCCCATGTATTTCCTCACAGGTCTCTTTCTATTGTGAAATTCCACTATTAGTAATTTATTTCTTTGTTTAAGCTTCGTGCATGTGTAGGGTCCAGAACTCATTTTGTCTCCCTTTCCTTTTCTTTCTTTCTTTCCCCATCAAGTGTCAGTGCTCTTCAGCACTGACGCCTCCACCTCAGGGCTCTGTTCTGGTTACTGTGTATTTTCTTTTGCTGCCACCATCTTGAGCCAACAGTGTATCTGTGATTCTCCAAACCTCATCGACTGCTCTGGACTCACTCAACTAACAGCCTACTGGATATAATCATAGTAATAAATAATAATGAATGCCCTTTCTGAATGACTTACACACACCATATATCAGGCTCTTGACTAATAACTTTAAAATATGATCCCATTTGATCCTCATTAGCCTGTGAGGTTTACAGAGGAGGAAACCAAAACACATTAAATGTAGGTAACTCACTCAAGATCTCATGGCTTACAACAGCTGTGACCTAAACCCAGCTCTGTCTGATTCTAATGCCCTTGCTTTAATCACTACCTTATACTAGCTTTCCACTTAGCTATGTCACAAGAACTTTAAAATCAACATAACCAACCAAGTCTCATTTTATTCTTCCCTCATCTACCCCTTCTCCTGTGTTCTGGATCCTACTTAATGATCCTACCATCTACTCAGGTGCTTTAGTGAGAAACTGGGAGCAGGGCCAGCTTCATGGACATGTGACCTATGCAATTGCCCAGGTGCCATGCTCAGAAGGACCCTGTGCTTGGCTTCTTCTCAGCCATCTCCACCTTGATATTCTTAATAATTTTCAAATAATATCATTTTGCACTGAGCCCCACACATCACATTGCTGCTCCTGCCTAGAAGTCATCTTTGACGCTTTCCTCGCCTTCCTGTGTTCCTCTCACCCTTTCCTCCACCTCTGATTAGTGATGCTGCTTCTTTCTCTTAAACCCCACTTGAGCCTCTGCCCTCTTCCCTATAGAACTAAATTTCATCATCTTCATTTAGGTCCTCAATATGCGCTTACTTGATTACCATAGAGTCTCCTCTTCCCCTGTTTCTAGTCTCAATCAATTGGTGCTATGCATTATTTCAGAAGGAGCTCTTAAAGTGTACTTGTTCATACTACTACTCTTCTTGTAGCCCTTCAATGACTTCCCATTTCCTGTTGGAATAAAGTTTAGACTCTTTTTCATGGCATGCAGTGCCCTCAGAACACTGTCCTTTGCCTGTCTCCCTAGCGGTGTCTCTCACTGCCTCTCTGTTAGTGCAGTTTTCCAGCCATGCTGAAATGAACACTGGGTTGACCATTTCACGCATATGCACTTGATAGTCCTCATTCCTGGATTTCCCTTTCCTCCTCTATCTCTCATGATATAACTTAAGCATGTCCTCCTAGGAAAAGGCTTTCCAGAACTTTCTCTACTTTTTCCCAAAGGCAGTTGATCATCCCATTCTCTACAGCACTCAGGACTTCTTATACATCTTTATTAAAGACATAAAACAAATACTGTATTAGGCTAAGCCATTGAAATGGCTGTTTCTGTAGCCCTTGTAGCCATGGTTGAACATCTGCAATTTCTAGTAGCTTGACCTGTACTCTGTTGTGATTTCTGGAAACTTTATTTAATTGTGAGTTAAGGACAGAGACTTTTGTATTAAACATTGTGCTTCCATCATTGAGGATAGTCTTTGGCACAGAGCAGGTGAATGAACTTCACGGAAGGAACAACAAAACAGAGAACATTGTGAGGACACGATTAGCCTGAATTGAAAATGGTCACTTTTTATAATAAAATTGTTTGTTCTAGATAATTGTAGAATGTGGATAGTTTTACATAAAGTACAATCTCTGAGCCAAAGGAAGCCCAAATATTTCAGTATAAGGGTTCAACCAATCTGAAATGTGTCTTATAGAGTCCTTGTCAAAACTTTGTTTATAAGGCCAGTTTGTAAAGCTCAAACTTTTACTGTTAAAGGAAAACTGTGAGAAAGAGGCTTTCAGGGATTTGAAGTGACTAGTTTTCTTTAGAGCCTAAGCTGACATACCCATGGGCTTGGAAGAAAGCATTGCCATCTGACACAGACACCCAGGATTGATGGATGATGAGAATCCTGGGGATGGTGAAGGAAGACAAAGACCAGCCTTAATGGGCTTTGCGAGCAGTTTGGTGCCACCTTCTAAAAAAAGTCTATAACATTTATTGATTTTTTATGGATCACCATGAATCCCCCACAGTAATTTCTAATGTTTTTGGATTCTGGTTCTAGATTTAGCCTTAATACCTGCTTCAGGTTCTGTTAGTTTTATCACCTTTGAGGGAATTGAAGCACTGAAGCGTTCTCAGTCTGAGTGTTTCTGTAGAAATCCTTCCCAGGAGAGTGCCTAAATAAGGGAAATGACGCCTACTTGTCTAGGAATAAGCAAGGCATCCTAAGTGAGTGTTTCCTGTTCCCACTCCGTTGATTTTAAATTATTTTTGTTTTTCATCGATCATTGTATTCATTATACACAAATGTTGTGCCCAACACTAGTCCATACATTGTGAAATATAGAAAATAAAAGCTCAGATACATCAAGAAATTTATAATCTACCTAGGATGCCCAATGCAGCCCTCCAGCCTCCCAGTTAGAGAATGATTAGAGGTAAGCTTTTGTGGTAACGAACACCTACATAGGAATTTAGGTAAAGGTGTGATTCCTTTGGGCTGTAGTATCAGAAAAGACATGGAGATGCTGAGCCTCCGGGTGAGCCTGACACTGAAGAATGGACAAAAATGGTTTCTGTGGGCTTGTTGCCTCAACAATTAGGCTTTGACGAGAGGATGAGGGCTTATAATAGCTGGGGTTCTCCAGAGAGGAAGGACCAATAGAAGATCGATCGATATATCTATCTATCTATCTATCTATCTATCTATCTATCTATCTATCTATGATATATATATTTATATTTATGTGTATATATATAGATAGATAGATATAGATAGATAGAATAGAAGATATAGATAGATAGATATAAAGAGAGAGAGAAAGAAAGAGATACAAGAATAGATTTATTAGGGAAATTGGCTCATGTGATTATGGGGCTGAGAAGTCCAGTGACTGGCTGTGTGCAGACTGGGGACCTTGGGCTGCCAATAGCATGGCTTAACCAAGTCCAAGATTCCTTCAGAATCAAGGAAGTTGATGGTGTAACTTTCAGTCCGTGGCTGAAGGCCTTAGAACCCAAGGGACCACTGGTGTAAGTCCTGGAGTCCAAAAGCCAGAGAGCCTGGAGCTCTGATGTCCAAGGACAGGAGAATAATATGTTCCAGCTGCAGGAGAGAGAGGAAATCACCTTTTTCTTTCCAGGCCCCAGCCGATTGGATGGTATGCATCCACTGAGGGGGGATCTTCCCCACTTAGTTCACTGACTTACAGGCCAGTATTCTCCAGAAACGTCCTCACAGACACAGCCAGAAATAACCTTTTACCTGTTCTCTAGGTGATCCTTATTTCAGTTAAGTTGCCAGCTAAAATTAACCGTCACAGAGCTGAAAATCACTATGGGATCATGAGATGGGGAGGGGAACGGTGAGTCCAGGGAAGCTTTTCATATAAGGGGAAACATAAGCCTTCCTGAAAGACTGATTATAGACAATCAAGAAAGCAAAAGTCAAGGTGCCTAACCTAAAACCTGTCAGAATAGTAGTCCTGCTGGAATTATTTGGAAAAGGAAGTTGATTGGACTTTGTTTTGGGAAGAGGATGTGGAAGAAGAGGAGGATAATACTTGACATGTAGCTTGAGGAGCTGGACTCCAGTGGGGAGCAGTGCTTTCCAGCATGTGATTTGAGAAAGGCAGATTCTGCCAGGATGTTAATAGGTGCTACCTAAAGATAAATAAATAAATAAATAAATAAATAAATAAATAAATACATAAATACATAAATACATAAATACATAAATACATAAATACATAAGTAAATAAAAGAGAGAGCTCTATGGTCAAATATGCTACAAAGATTTCACATAAAACCAAGGCAATTTAGGTTTTTTCTGTTTTTCGTTTTGGTATGGTAGGACTTCTCAGATTTTCTTCCATGAGAATATTCCCTATAAGAATAGTCAATGTTCAGCAATTCCTTAAGTTACTTGATAGTAGTCCAGTGGAGCATTCCCTGGGACTGGCATTTTATAGTAGATGATTTATAAAATAACAGAGAATCTCAGAGAATACACAGAGCTAGACAGTGGAAGTAGCAAGGAGAGAACGCAGTGGAGACCATGCATTTTAAGAAGCAGACAGTCATCATTCTCAAATGATTTGAGAAATAAAAATTTATCTTCCATCCTTCACTATAAATAAATAAGAGATGTAACGATAATTTGAGGACAAAAAGCGAGATTTGAAGCTGCCCCAGTAATATCCAGAGAGATGGCCAGTGAAGAATCTGTGAGTCCTGGATGATGTAGCTCAAGGAAAGAGGGCTAATGATAGCAAGATAAACAACTAATGTTTATAGCTAGGTGCATATCCAGTTTTATTAGCTATCAGTTGTTGCTTTTTAAAGCAAATGACAAAGATTTATGACCAGTCAAAGTTATCTGATGTGCAGTTTAAGTTAATTGCTGCCATGTTAGATTTCAGAGCCAGATTCTATTTTGGGAAGACAAATTTGGCAGTTGCCTAGCTTGTATGTCAAAATGAGCTGCATATATGTAAGAAAAATGAGCTCCATTAAAGTTGGTTAAAATTCATGTTTTTTACTTTGAAGTATAAACACACACACATTAGGGAAAGCTTTGCTCTTTTAGGATCTATGTAATATTTGGATTTAGGACTGAATATAGGGAACCACCCATTGTGTAAACTCATAACCCTAGGCATCATGAATCTGGAATAGATGAGATGCTTACAATTACCAGAGGAATAATTTTTGCTGCTGTATAATACTGTTTTCTATTTTATCTCTTTGGGACCAACACTGTACTTAAATCTTCTGTTTATTTATCATAATAGGTTATTTTTTTTCTTTCCTTGACCCCACTTCCAGATTCACTTTGAAGGATAGATGGCTGCTGATAAACAAACTCTCAGTGTATTTCTTCTAGAGCAGGGTTGGCAATGCCTTTTAAAATATTTATTTGTGTACTTGATCCAGCCCAGTTGCTCAGAGGTGCACTTTTTTCCATGTGAGTCATAACAGATTCTGTCCCTATCACTGTGCAAACACACACATACACACACACACACACAAGCAGAAACACAAACTTCTAGCTCAAATAGATAAGCTGTGATTCTACTGAAATGAAACAGATATCACAAGTCACACATGAGTTTTTTTCATTAGGCCTTTCTTATCCCTTTATTGTTGTTAAAAACTGTGAGATTATTAATAGTTTGCAAAATCTATTTTGGGTTCTTAAATATTTTAATATATGTTTAAATGTTAGTAGGATAAAGCATTATAAAATCTAAAATTATCTTCATTCTTCTGCTACCCCAATATATTCCTTCTTTTTTTTTGTATTCTATAGTTAGTGGCACCTGGAATTCCACTTGGGCATGCAATAAATGCACTAAGATCCTCAGGAAATAGAGATGATTGACATCTTCTCCCATCATTAACATGCTCACAGACTGGTGGTGAGAAAGTGTGGTTGTACACATGTATCTCAGCTACACAGACTGTTCTGGCTGTTCTGATGGGATGCTATGGACAATGGGAGAGAAAAGAAAGGTGTTGGGGTTTGGGGACACAGGGAGTAGGTTGTAAAGGGCTCATGTTGGGTGTGAGTTCTTGAAGAGTGGGCAAGATTCTGATAGATGGTATAAAGAAAAGGGCACTAGGCCAGGCGCGGTGGCTCATGCCTGTAATCCCAGCACTTTGGGAGGCCAAGGTGGGTGGATCATGAGGTCAGGAGATGGAGACCATCCTGGCTAACACGGTGAAACCCCGTCTCTACTAAAAACACAAAAAATTATCTGGGCATGGTGGCGGGCACCTGTAGTCCCAGCTACTTGGGAGGCTGAGGCAGGAGAATGGCTTGAACCCAGGAGGTGGAGCTTGCAGCGAGCCGAGATCTCACCACTGCCCTCCAGCCTGGGCGACAGAGCAAGACTCCATCTCAAAAAAAAAAAAAAAAAAAAAAAAAAAAAGAAAAAGAAAAGAAAAAGAAAAGGGCACTATAGATAAAGATAGAAGGATAAATAAAGTCATATGAATGTCAAAGTAAGGAAGAACCTGGTTAAGAATCTGCATTGTAGGGCAAACACAATTGTAAGGGGATTTGAGTATTATGCTTAAAAGTTTAGATTTTATTCACTGTAAAAAAAAAAAAAAATGGGTAACCATTGAAAGTGTTTAAGAAGGAGAGGGTCACAATTTTGCCTTATCTTTCCTAGGCTCCATGGTTGGTAATAAAGATCTAAAGTAGGTCAGTGACATCTAGAGTGTCAAGGGAGGGGCTGATGAGAGGTCCACTCAATAAAACCACCCAATTATAAGAAGTAGTCTAGTTCTTTCCTTCCTTTCCTTGTTCTATGATCCAGAATGGGCCAATTTCTAGAAAAAAAAATGTAGTCAGAGCATGAGGATCATAATGGATCTTCTCGATCATCCAGTGAGCCAGTTCAACCTGCCATTTGGAAAATGAGACTCAGTGATTGTCCCAAAGCTTTGTCAATGGAAAGTGACATAATGCAGTGAAGAGCCCAGATCATGGCTTGCTTTGGACATGAGCCTCTTCCATGTCATAGCTATTTCTCTTGGGCAAAATTTTTCAAATTACTGAATATCATTTTTCTCTCCAATAAAATGAGAAAATTAATATCTTCCATATTTGAGAATGAAAGAGAAAAGAATATATAATTACAATTAGTTGGACTGTTTATATGGGTCAAGCACTGTTCTTTGCACTTTAAATGGGTGAATGCGTTTAATGCTCACAAATATATTTATGTTAGGCACTATTTCACAGGTTACAAATTAAGACTGAGAGAGGTTAAATAATTTGATCTAATGTCACATAGCTAGTAGAAGGTAGAGCTGGGATTTCAAGCTGTCGAGGATGGTATGTATTAAGTTTTAATAGTTTCTGAAAATATTGGTAGAATTCAGTAAATGACGGCTTTTGTTATTGTTGTTACTGGCTTCCTCTCTCTGCATTCCAAGACATCCTGTCCTTGCCTCCAGATGGAATTCCTTAAAACACAACCTTGATCATGTTACTTCTAAGATATTTTTATTTCTGATTTCTGTTAATTAAATCCAAACTCTTTAGCATGGTGTTAGATGCTCTCTGTAACTTGGATTCTTTCCTATGTACAAATATTATCAATCATTATTTCCCTTGTCATCTCTCCTGGTGAACTGGTTTTTACATGAGGCCATCCATTCGGACAATACCTAAGGGGCCATTGGGTCATGGAAATGAGTACCCTGGGAACTATGAGGCGAAAGGGAGAGGAGGAAACTGGCAAGCAGGGGTGTGTGTAAATACTTCTACTAAGTTCCTGCCAATGGTGTTCATGGGAAAATGTTTGCTGACTGTTGCTGGATCTTTAACTTTTTAACATAAAGCTAGGCACTTGAATTTGTATATGAAATTTATCAATTTTTGAATGCTGTCAGTTGAATTAAAAAATTAATCTGTAGCATAATTTAAAAATATATCCATGGGTTGGATTTGGTCTGTGAACTTCCATTTTGAGATTTCTTGTCTCAATCCTGAGTATAATTCATGTTCCTCCAGCTATCTACCTTTGTTTATACTCTCCCTTTTGTGTAGAATGTTCTGTCGCCATCTCATTCTACCAGAAATCTTCCCTGCCCTTCAGTACCCAGCGCGGGGACCACCAGAGCCTGCCTTGCTCCAGTGTGTTGGCCTCATCTAAACACCACTGGTAGTGCTTGCTGTTCATGCCTCTTATTTGATGCTCAGAAAATCTTTTGCCTTATCATTATTTTTGGATATGTCTTTGTTTTTTGTTTTGTTTTGTTTGAAATGGAGTTTTGCTCTGTCGCCCAGGCTAGAGTGCAGTGGCATGATCCCGGTTCACTGTAACCTCTGCCTCTCTGGTTCAAGTGATTCTCCTGCCTCAGCCTCCCAAGTAGCTGGGATTACAGGCACACGCCACCATGCCCAGGTGATTTTTGTATTTTTAGTAGAGCTGGGGTTTCACCATGTTGGCCAGGCTGGTGCTGAACTCCCAACCTCAGGTGATCTGCCTGCCCTGGCCACCCAAAGAGCTGGGATTATCAGCACCCAGCCTGCATATGTCTTATATTTACTGTTTTGAAAGCCAGACTGTATTTTTTTAGATTATATTTTAACCATAACTGCAATATCTGTTATGGGGTCTTAGAATAGTTCTTGTACAGAATAAAGTAGTGGAATGGATAAAATGATGTATCTCAAAAGATTTTAGTTAAAATTACTTTTGCATATATGTGAAAAAATAGTTAAAGTTTTATGTCTTTAATCATATAATTAACATTATACTACTTAGAAATAATGTTTTATTTGTAGGAAAAACAAACCCAATTTTATTCTCATAGGTCTTGGAGAATGGATGATCATTTAGTATCACATAGTACAAATATTTCATGTAGTCGATATGGTATATTACATTTTTAAAGCTTTTTTCCTTCAGAAGTTTTAACCTAATGCATATTCTGTGAGGTTAGGGATCTTTTGAGGCATAATTGCTTTGGAGTTGTTGAAGAGGAAAATTGTTTTAAAACACTCTGGAAATGCAGTGGGCTGTTTATTCCTCTCTGCTTCATACTGATTAGGCAAAGGGTTGTAAGATCTTAGGCTTACCTTATAAAGATGCTAAGTTCTCAAATTGCCTAGTGTAAATGAAATTTAAATGTATTCTCAGAGCAATTACTTGAAAATTCTCACATTTAATCCTAGGTTATGAGTGTGAACGGAGAAAAAAAAAACAAATAAGGCAAGGAGCTATAGAGTGTCAAATAGGAGTTTAGCAAAAATTATATATAAGACAAATATAGATATATATGAAAGTTTAAAACATCGTTTTATTCTAAGGAATAGCATAACACATTTATCTAAATCACATTATAGAAAGAGGGAAGGTTCCCAACATCTGTTGGACATATTAGTACAGGGATGTTTGAGCTGATCAGCCCTATAATATTTTGCTTTCTACTACATGAAATAACACACATATGGCAGTTTGTCTGTGTGCTGTAACAAGTTCCCTTTCTGACTGAGATTTGTGAATATTTCCAGGGACTGATCACACTTGTTAAAACAAGGGGAAAATTCCTCTTAGATGAAAGAGTATATTACCTTAAGGACTGGTGGAGTAATGTACTAAGTTCTTAGGTGTGAACTCTAGAAAAAGCTATGACTTTCAGAGGGTAACTGATAACAATGTCCACTGTTCAACAACACCTTTGTGCCCAAATACATTTGGACCTGACAATCTTGTAGTATTTTTTTTAATTTTTAAAAAATGCAGTCACTGCTTTATACTTCATTGAAGTGAAGTTTGAAATGAAAGAAAATGAATCCCTCCCCTTTTTCAATAGCATTTATTAGTCCCCTACTGTATTCTGGTCATTGTGAGCTCTAGGAATAAAGTGAAAAGCACACGGCACAATGTTTTCTTTCTCATTCTAATAGAATAAAAAAAGTTCTCGGAGATTGTAATGCAAGATGATGATTGTTAAAATTATTGCAGAAAATGCAGGAGAAGGCAATCTGCACTTTCTTTGGGAAACCAGAAGAAGAACAGGAGCTAGGACTTCCAACATGCATAAGATATGCTTGGGAGCTCTGGCCTCAGAGGACAATGCAGGCAGAGAAGCCTTAAATGCAAAAGCCCAGAGGCTTGAAGTCAACCCAGGTCTGCTTCAGAGAAGGGCTAGTAATTTGGTGTGGTCATATGAGTGAGCGTGAGGGATGAGGTGGATCAGAACACAATGGACATCATATATCCAGCAAGGTTTGCTAAAATTTATCCTGGAGGGGAATATTCCTATTGCATTTGGATAGCTTTTAAGAGCAAAGTTATAACACTTAAAAGGAGGGTTAATGTGATATTTCGATGTATGTCTGATTCAAGTATCAGGTACTGGTCTGCTTTCAGTTAAAATTTAGAATTTATGCCTAAGTCAATGAAGCCCGTTCAGGATTGTGTGCATGTGTGTGTCTAGGTGTGTGTGGTGTGTGTTGTCAGGGTAATAGAGAAGATATGCATAGACAGAAGAGTCAAGTAACCTTTCAGGAAGGTTTTACAGATTAATGCACTGTGGTTGGAGCACAGCAGGGTTTTGAGAAAAGAATCTTAATGTGGAGGGACACCTTTTAGGGTTAGGGAGAAAGCCATCTAATAGGAGTTGGATAATGTGAGGAAGGAAAAAAATCTAGAAATGAGTTGAAAGAGATAGCCTGTGTAAGAAAAGGATAGAGGATCTGTATTTGGATTTACAATCCCTTTTTTGGGCAAGTAGCACCACTGCCTGCCATCTGAAAACACTGGGGCTTGGAGAGGTTCCGAACTTGTCCCAGAGTCTGATACCCAGTGAACAGCAAAGCTTCTTTCCCACCCAGGAAACCTGTCTCCCGAACACACTCACATTAACCACTCTGGCATTTTCCACTATAGACCTGTCTTCTGTTCCATTGCATCCTTTGTCAATATAGTAGCTGTATTGTTTAGCTATAGGTTACTGACATTTGCCAATAGACCCAGACTTGTCAAAGCTCAAAGGCTTAATGAATAAAATGATTAAATACCACATGTTAAGACAAGAAGCTGTTTTCTTAGTATGCTTTAAGTGTAGCACTTGGAATGGAAGTCTATTCAGACCAATCCTCATCCTTCCCCTGGATATTAAAGACTGAACCTGGGAAAGAAAGAGCCATTTTTGCTCTTTGGCAAAAGGCTGTAAAGATGTGATCTCAGAACTGTCAGAAGCCATAACCTTCACCAAGCAGAGGCATCAGAGTAGAGATCTACCTGCAAAGAGATGTGGAGATGAGATTTGAAAAGAGAAGGGTCTGACTGTGCCCTAGACATTAAGTCCTTGTCATACCTTAGTTTAGAAGACCTTTTGCTTCTCCAATATCTATGTGAATCCAGCAAATCCCTTTCTCGACTGAGTTACGTACAGGGTTAGGTACTTTGTAGCCCTATCTCTGAATATTTGACTGAATATATTCCTCATTCTTAGAATAGTTCAGTTCTTAAAATTTATATTTTCACTGCATATTATATGTTTATTTTAGATATAACAATAATTATGCTAAATGAACTGATACCTAATGACTCTACTCCAAACGATCTTCTTTCTTTGAACTAGTACAAGTAAACTTTTGTTACTTGGCATTTAATAATCCAACACTCAGTAGGGTTTTCTTGATTGACAACAAGTGAAAATGTGAAAGAAAGATATACTGAATAAATGACTAAAAGAGAATAAGAGAAATAGTCCCTATAAAATGGGGTTAAAACCCCTCTTTAAATAATGAATTGCTTTTGACACCTTCTCTAGTAAATTTAAATTGTTAGACTAATTAGGCTTTACGGTGCTGAGAAACTTTAGGATACCCTTTGGGTGTGATATTAAAAATAGGTAATGAATGTAATGGATGAGTATTGACCAACCAGAATCGATGTTGCCCTTCAACAAGTGATAAATGGCCATACTGGTGTGGTGAGTACTTACTGAACACAGGCTGGTCCTCATTCCAGCTTCTAACCTTTCCCTGAAAGCTTACTTTACTCCTCTGCCCATCCGTGTCTTCTTTGTTACCCTGAGAACACCCACCTACTTCACACACCTGCACACACACATGCACACAATCCTGAACAGGCTTTATTGACTTAGGCATAAATTCTAAGTTTTCACTAAAAGCAGAATTGGTCCCATGGGTTTAACAAACACATGTTTTTTCTATTAAGGTGAGGGCGGCTTGTTTTAAAATTTAAACAAGGGTTCTGTGTTGTATGACTGTCATTTGACTATTTTTGGCACTTTAATAACCATTATTTATGCAATCCTCCTTATAGTAAAATGTATTCTATGTCTCTCAAGAAAGCATAAGATTCCCTGGGTCCACAAAAAACCCATTTGACCTCAGTAACACTTTTTCCCATAGGGAGTTCAAAGCGGTTTGGACTTCATGCTTTATGTTTGAAGGTGCTACTGTTGCTGATTTTAGCTTTTGTACTTGGCCTGCTCACCAGCAGAAAGATATGTATGAATTATCAAAGGAAAGGGTGATTTGAATGCTTCACCTTTGACCCTGGAGCTAAGCAGCCTCCAAAGTGAGAGCCAGTTTAGGGAGTAATTAAGTGAAAAGTAGCTCTTCAGTGTGTTCAACGTGTAACTTAGGGACTCATGCTCTTTCTCCGCAAATTCTGTCCCAGGCTTGTCTGTTAGTCATTATAGAGAATTTTGACATGTGCATGATTATGATAAAAAGTTTAATGCACTGTGGTTGAAGAACAGCAGCGTTTGAGAAAAGAGTCACAACGTGGAGGGACACTGTTTTGGGGTAGGAAGAAAACTATCTAATAGGAGTTGGATAATGTGAGGGAGAAAAAGTTCCAGAAACGAGTTGAAAGAGATAGCCTATGCAAGAAAAGGATAAAAGGGCAAAAAAATACAGATCAATAAGGATGACAGCAACGAGGCTGATTTCGTATGAAGAGGACAAAACCATTAGGTTTATAGAGAAACAATCCTAGAACTGCTTTGCCTCCTTGTAAATGAGTCTCCCCAAGAATGAGACTTGAGGCATTCAGAGTGATGGAGAAAAAGACCATGTAATTGGAGGCTTTGGGAGACTCAGAAATTCACTTTCATTGATTCCTTGACTTCCCCTAAGAGAGGAAGAACATGAAAGTTCTCCAACTCCAAGGAGTTCCAGCGGAGATCCAACATTTTTCTATTAATCCTGTAACAAGAACTTACTGAAATCTAGAAACCCTGCTAGCCACTTCAATAAAAAAAGAAATTCACATTGTTCCATTCATCCAGCAACACTGGAAAAATACTATTAAAAAGACAGCAAAACAAATGCTTGCATTCACACTCATTCCTATGTGATAAGGCAACAAACACATGGGAAACCAAATCAGCAGTCATGGGGTTACTTCCCCCAACTAAATGTGCTGCAACGAATGTTCAAAACTAGCAATCTTCTCTGCATGTGTTTGTAGTTTCAAATGGCTTCAGAGATAAAAATTATTTGTATTAGTTCTTTCCTTGTAAGTGGCATTCATGTTTTTAGGAATGGGAAAGTATGAATTGTGGGTGGAAAAGTATACAGTTCTCCTATGAGGCTGGATGTACAGGACATCCTGTAAAATGTATGTTTACTGTTATGGAGAGAGATCCTAATGTAGGGAGGAAAGAAGAGAGGTTGAAAAAAGCAAAATTAAAGCATTTTATGAATCATGCAGTTTGTACTTCATTGTGCTTACATACTGGTAGGATATTATGTTAAGCACAGCTTATACCAGGAATCAATAAACTATGGTCCAAGGACAAAATCCAACCCACCATTTGTTTTTATCAACAAAGTTTTAATGGATAAAGCCATGCTCACTCGTTACACATCTTCTATGGGACTTTCCCACTATAATATCAGAGTTGAGTAATTGCTACAGAGAACATATGGCCTTCAAGCCTAAGATAGTTACTACCCATCCATTTACAGAAAAAGTTTATAAACCCCTGCTTTAGATAGTTGGAGGCTGCAATACTTAGAGGATTTACAGTCATAGGGTAGACTACAATGACTGGGTCTCCCCATAGTCTTTGGGAACTATTGAGATGAAGATGAACTTTGAGTGTAGGTTGAAAGATGACAAGAAAAAGGTCTATGTGTTCTAATGGTGCATGTTGAAGGGGCAGGGGCCCAGTGTGCTGTTTCTCAGCTGCTGCCTGCAGGGTCCTTATGATTTGCTGACCAAGTGTTCACCAGCCTCAGATCTGCTTTCCAGCCAGCTTTCCCTTCATTCTTGCCACATGAAACTTTAGCCACCTGCCCCAGCACCAGTGAGGGCCCCCCAGAGCTACAGGCTCAAGCTGCTTAGCCCAATTTGTTATACTTGAGAATTTGGTGGTGGGAAGTCATACAAAAATGGTACACTGTTAAACACAGGCACTTACCGAACAGGATGTTATGGGATAAAATACCCATCTTGCGATGCACACAAAAGGCACAAAATATGTAACTTGAGGGAGAGCCACCAGCTGGTGTCATGAGCCAGGAATTCCCAAGAATGATGGGATTTGAGACAGGCTGTCAGGAATGGGAAAATATGGGTATATGGAGAAGGGTGGAATATTCACCCTTGTGAAATCAGTGGCAATTTCCTCTTCTCTAGAACAGAGCTAAGCAACAGCTGGCTGACTTCCTACAGAGAACAGCCTTTGTACACAGGGACTAAAGACACGGTCGAGGCTTTATACTCTAGGATTAAACACCCTCAGACCTTAAAGATATGGAATCTCTCAGCACAATTCTCACTATTGTTCATTCAGGAATTTTTATTTGTCTGATCACATTTCTCCCCAGTGCTATTACAATGTAAAGCCACAGGAGATATTTTGCAATTTACACATTGACAAAGAAAGAAACGCTTATTTATAAATCCATTTAAATGAAATTCACATGGAATGAATTAAGGTAGAAATGGCAATAAGCTTACTTTCAAGGTAGGGAAATTGAGGTGCGAGAACAATTTCCCAGAGTGACAATTAGTGCCAGATTGGTTACTGAACTCAAGTCTATTAACTTGGAGTGCACAGAGGTGATGTAGAGTCAATATGCACAAGTGAGAGTTGACATATTTTTAAAAATTTTTCTTTTTGGTTGGTGAATATTCACTGCGTTGAGTTCCAAAAGGCTGAGGTGACTCTAATTCTTGCTTTTACCAGGAAAGTCCTGTTTTACACCTGTCATTCTCAAAACTGTCCAAGTTTGGGTGATAAATTATACCCTACACCCCCTTGGACCTCTTTACAAACTAGCTAATAGTTGGCGGGCGGTTAATGCCCACATAGTCAGGGCCTATGGAGGGGAGCATGGCCCACACGGTATCCTGGCCTAAGCAGTTATTAAATATTTTCAATATTATTCCTGTTGGCTTTGTGTTACCCAGAGTCCCAAATTCTCTAGGGGGCTTACAGTCATTCTCCTGCATCCTGTGGCTTTGACAGCACCCTGCAGAGAGGAGGACTCCTGTGACCTCTGTCCAGTGTCCTCTTGTGACCTGCATGGCTCTGAGGATCTGGTCCAGGTGATCCGTCCACACCTCTCACCAGCTCACATCTCTCACCAGTCCTCATTCTCTGTGCTCTTGCCTGTGGGCTTCCTTTCAGTTTCACGAGAGCAACTCTTCTCCCACACTCTTACTCTGCCTCTAATGTTCCTTCTCCCTCCTCATCTAGCTAAGGCATCCTCTAGGCCTCAGCTCTGTTATCCCTTCCTCAGGCAAGCTTTCCCTGACCTACTGTGGTAGCAAAATTCTAAGATGATCCTGCAGTGGTTAATACTGAGTGTCAACTTGATTGGATTGAAGGATGCAAAGTAATGATCCTGGGTGTGTCTGTGAGGGTGTTGCCAAAGGAGATTGACCTTTGAGTCAGTGGGCTGGGAAAGGCAGACCCACCCTTAATGTGGGTGGGCACAATCTAATCAGCTGCCAGTACGGCCAGAATATAAAAGCAGGCAAAAAAACATGAAAAGGCTAGACTGACTCAGCTTCCCAGCCTAGATCTTTCTCCCGTGCTAGATGCTTCCTGCCCTTGAACATCAGACTCCAAGTTCTTCAGCTTTGGGAGTCAGACTGGCTTCCTTCCTCCTCAGTTTGCAGATGGCCTATTGTGTGACCTTGTGATTGTATGAGTTAATACTACTTAATAAACTCCCCTATATATACACACACACATATATACATACATATACATATATACACATACATATATACATACATGTACACATACACACATATGTGTGTATATACATATATACATGTATGTGTGTATATGCGTATATACATATATGTGTATATACATATATACATATGTCTGTGTATACATATGTGTGTGTATATATACATATATACATATATGTGTGTGTATACATATGTGTGTGTATATATACATATATACATATACATACATATATATACTTTGTGGTAGTTTGGTGCAATGTGAGAAAAATGTCACAGGATATAAATATATATCCTATTTGTTCTGTCACTCTTGAGAGCCCTAATGTAGACCCCTAAGACCTTGGCCCCTAGTATACTCACATCCTCTATTTATTCACAGAAACTATCCTAGATACTGCTGTGAAGAGATTTTGCAGACATAATTAAGTTCCCAAATCAGTGGATCTTAAGATGAGGAGATTACCCTTGGTGAGCCTAACCCAATCAATAATGGCTAAAGAGGGTCTGGGCTCTTCCAGAAGAAAAAGATTTAAATCAGGTAAGAAATACTACGTAAGGGAGGTTCTCTGTTACTGGCTTTGACGATGGTGGAGACCATGTGACACAGTGTGAGTAGCTTCTAGGAATTCATCACTGATATCATTTGGCTGTGTCTCCACCCAAATTCTCATTTTGAATTGTAATCCCCATAATTCCCACGGTGTCAAGGACGGGACCAGGTGGAGGTAATTGGATCATGGGGGCGGTTTCCCCCATGCTGTTCTTGTGTTAGTGAGCGAGTTCTCACAAGAGCTGATGGTTTTATAAGCATCTGACATTTCCCCTGCTTGTTCCCACCCTGTCCTGCTGCCCTGTGAAGAAGGTGCCTGCTTTTCCTTTGCCTTCCACCATGATTGTTAGTTTCCTGAGGCCTCCCCAGCCCTGTAGAACCGTGAGTCAATTAAACCTCTTTCCTTTATAAATTACTCGGTCTTGAGCATTCCTTCATAGCAGTGTGAGAATGGACCAATACAATCGCAGTCCCCAGCAGTAAGCCTGTATGTTAGTCTGCATGGCTGCTGTAACAAAGCACCACAGACTGGGGGCTTAAACAGCAGACATTTATTTTCTCACAGTTCTGAAGGCTGGAAGTCCAAGATTAAGGTCCAGCAGGGTCAGTTTCTGGTCAGACCCCTCTTCCTGGCTTGCAGATGACCACCTTCTCACTGTATCTCCACGGGGCGTTTCCTCTGTGCTCGAATAGGGAGACAGAGAATCTGTCTTCGTCTTTTTATAAGGCCATCAGTAGGCAAATAGGATCTTATTTAACCTTAATTACCTCCAAAGGCCCTCTGTCCAAGTGCAGTCACATTGGAGGTTTCAACAGTGCAGAATAACCAGCGAGCAAACAGGACCTTGTTCCTAGGAGTGCAAGAAACAGACCTTTTCCAATATCCGAATAGAGGTTCTAAGTAAATCCTCTTCAGAGCCTCCAGACTAGAACTGAGGTTGACCAAAGCCTTGATTTTAGCCTCTGAGACCCTGAGTGCAGAACCCAGTCCTACCATTCCTGGAATTCTGACCTACACAAGTTTGAGATAATAGGTAGATATTGTTTTAAGCTGCTAACTTTGTGGTTGTTTGGTGCAACGTGAGAAAACTACTATATCCACAGGCTAGTTCATACTCCTCCTTTCTTCCCTACTCATACAACCATACTTTTTTCTTTTGTTACTTTCATTCAATTTGCAGTTATGTATTGAGTTGTGTGGTGTGTTGAATAGTATTGACCAAAAATTCCTGCCCACTGGGAACCTTAGAATGTGATCTTATTTGGAACAAGGCCTTTGCAGATGTAATTAGTTAAGGATCTTGACATAAAATCATCCTGGATTTAGAGTGAGCCCTGAGTCCAATAACTGATTTCCTTAAAGAAGTGGAAACAGAGATACACAGAGAAAAAGATGATGTAAAAATGGAGGCAGAGACTGGAGTGAAAATGTCTAGAAGCCAAGGAATTCCGAAGCTGGAAGAGTCAAGGAAAGATTTTCTCTCAGAAACTTCAGAGGAAAGCCAGGCGCAGTGCCTGACGCCTGTAATCCTAGCACTTTGGGAGGCCAATGTGGGTGGATCACCCAAGGTCAGGAGTACAAGACTGGCATGGCTGACATGGCAAAACCCCATCTCTACTAAAAATACAAAAATTAGCTGGGAATGGTGATGGATGCCTGTAATTCCAGCCACTTGGGAGGCTGAGGCATGAGAATTGCTTGAACCCGGGAGGTGGAGGTTGCAGTGAGCTGAGATTGCACCACTGCACTACAGCCTGGGTGATAGAGTGAGACTCCATCTGAAGAAGAAAAAATAAAGGAAGTTCAGAGGAAGCACAGCCATGCCAGCATCTTAATTCCAGGCTTCTGCCCTCCAGAACTGTGAGAGAGTAAATTTCTGTTAAGTCATCCAGTATGTGATAGTTTATTACATAGCTCTAGGAAACTCCTACAATGTGTATACTCATTTTCAATTTTTGGGCTCTCCCTACCAAGGCCCTTCAGTTAAGGGAATGTGTATTTTTGTCCAGCATGGTGTCTCCAGTACCTTTCCCAAAATAGGTGCTCAATAAATAAATCATCATCTAATTAATGAAGATATGAATGGAAAATCAGTGAACACTTTGCCTTACCTTTCATTAGCTGATTTTCCATTTCAACATGCTAAGGAATACATATCTGAGAAGGAGTACACAGCACAAGTCCAGGTTTGAAGTCAGTCAGAAAACTATATATGTGGAGACCACAGCCTCTCATGTTCTCTTTCTACAACAGAACAGCAATGGTCTTCATTTATTTCCATACACGGCCAGCCATCATATTTGACAAAAACCTAAGTCCAGTCCTGGACATCTAAGGTAATATGCACTATTATGAGAGCCTCTGAAGCTTAGCCCCACTGTAGTCAGGCTCTGAGGCTGTACTCTTCAGAAACTGGCCCTAACACAAGAAACAATAGGACACCTGTGGGTACGCACTGAGTAAGCCACAGAATTGAAGGAAGAGTTGAGCAGCTAGCCTTCTGGAAGGGCAGGAACTGAGGCACCACTGGGTAACTGGCAGTTTAGAAACAGGCTCTCTTGCCCTCCCTTTGGGGCTCTATCTTTGGATAATACAGCTGCAGCCACCCTTTGTGTCTCAGTGCTAAAGATTACATTTTCCAGGAGAGGGAATCTGATTGGCTAACTTGAGTCACACATTCACTCTGTGATCACAGCCTTGTGATTGGCAGTTCCACTAGACCTTGTGAGGTAGGGAAGTTCCACACATAAAGATGATGTTCCCCGGAGACAGGGATAGGATGCTCAGCAGACAACCAGGCCAACTTCCTCTAAACTCTCCATGTCAGCTCATCCTCAAATCACAGTGACCCCAAAAAATATTTGTTCTGTTATTTCTGCTCTTCTAAAATGCACCTCCTCTTATGATATCAGAGCCTCTTTACTCTTTGGGCAACCTTCTCTACAGTCATGTGGTATCAGTGGAGCTCCAGGAATGCACAGGTGACCCCAGCCAGACAAATCCAGACTAAGGAGCTTCAGCTTCCTTGAACATATTAGAGAAAAAACACTATTTTTCTTTTGGAGGTTCCTAAGAATATAGGGGGTAATTCTTGAAAGTCTATTGCCACACAAAATGAAATGCTTGACTGAGAGTGAAGGCCACACAAGATAAAATCTGAGTCCAGGGATGAGGAGAGCAAGACTGAGCTGTAATGATGCCATTCATGTCCTAGATCTGATCCAAATACTGAGCTTTTTAGTGAGTGAGCCTCCCTCCCTTCCTTCTTTCCTTTTCACATCTCTCTCTTCTTTCACCTACTCCCTCCCTTCTTTCTTTTCTTCTCCTTTCCACCCAGAGGGCACATACTGTATCTGGTATTATTGTTTTAATCCCAACCTCTCCCCCACCTCACACTTTGATTGGTTGTGTCCAATCTTTGTTGTTCTCCGACATGGCCCCTTGTATCATCTTCTTACTCTTTTTTTCTGTGTGTATGCCTGCTTTGACAGATGCTCTTACTCTTTCAAAAGTCACAAATGTTTTTCACTGTTGCACTGAAAAGTGGGAATCCTGCAGAGAGGTGATATCTGTCAGCACAGCATCCTAGTGAGATCCGCTTGCCTAGTTGGCAAGACCCTTCAAATTGTTTCCCTCAGGGTGTGAAGATTTGTGAAGATCTATTTCACTTATGCTATAAAGAACTCAATGCACAAAGGCACAAGTACCTGTCCTGTGTGCAGATGGCACCTGCCTGAAACAGCCTGGGTCACAAGTTGGGCTTTTGTGAGGACCCAGTGTCATCTGTTATTTTTGCTAAAGCTCCCAGTCTCTGCTTTAAGTGGGATTTGCTAAGCCAAGGCCATGATATGAGCCATAGCTGAACTAAGAAAGAAAAAGTTAAGAAAGGGCTTCTCAGAGCTTCCTTGTTTATTCTGGAGCTGAGCTGTTGGCATAGATGTAATATCTTCGTGCCCACCTCTGACACAGCAGCTGGTGACTATTAGAGCAATTGCTAAGAGGAGAGAAGCTATTTAAGGATAATGTAGAACACCACGTTTATGGACCTCAATATATTGGCTCAACAGACAGGTGGCTTCCAAATCTAAATCAGTTCCTGTGCATGTGAGATGCTGTTCTTTATACTTCCATGGAAGTGGCTATCACTGCGATGCTGTATTCATGGTTTTTATTATGATCATGTCCATTGTCCGAATTGATAGAACCATTTAGCTTGTAAGCCTAAGTAACAGCAGCTGTTTTTAAGTTTAAAGGAAAGCTTTACATTTTTATTAGTAAATTGCTAAACCTCTCATGAAGAAATAGTGTAATTATAAACAGAGGTCTCCCTGACATTCGTTTATTTATAATTGATAAGCTTCTTCTGGCAAGAGGCATTCTGAGAGAGCACCCAGGGAGAGGCATGCAGGTTGCTAGGAGAACACATTAGAAGACTCAGAGGATATTTCAGAGAAAGCTTCTGGAGGAGATGACAGAATAATTCTGGGAAAGGCAATGAAATTTAGCCAAGTGAAAAACTACAGCAAGAGCATTACAACAGAAGAGGAACACCACAAATAAAGCTAGAGCATGAAGCAGCATTGTGTAGGCAAGAATGCAAAGCAATTCAGGTGTACTGGAAGTCATGGTGGCAGGAACTGATGCCTGGAGGTTGTAGGAATAGTTAGGACCAGGTCCCTGAAAGACTTATAGATACTGCAGTTGTTTGAATGTGTCCTGCAGAAATTCATGTGTTAGAAAGTTAATTCCCAGTGCAACAGTGTTGGGACACAGGTCCTGATAGGAGGTGTTTAGATTATAAAGGCTCCACACTCTCATACATGGATTAATCCCATTATTAAAAGGGCTCCTGGAAGAGGGTGCACTCTCTCTTGCATCATTGCCGTGCTGCCGTTTGCCATGTGATTATACAGCAGAAATGTCCTTACAAGACCCCTGGTGCCTTGACTTTGGACTTCTCAGCCTCTGGAACTGTGAGAAAATTAATTTCTGTTCATTATAAATGACCCAGTCTCAAGTATTCTATTACAACATCACAAACAGGCTAAGACAGATACCAAGCTAAAGGGCTGGAGCTTTCTTCTGTATGTAATATAAATAAAATCTGGAATCACATCATTTGGGAAATGTGAGAGGGAAAGGAAATGGAAGAAAGAAAAAGATGAAAGAACAATAGTCAAAACCAAGCACATTAGTTATCAGAATAAATGTGACTGGATTAATCTTGAGTATTAAAAAGGAAAAGATCTCAGATGCAAAGAGTAGTATATGTGGAATTCTCACATAAAATCAAATGACAAGAAAATCTTGGAAATAAAAGGAAAGGCAAAGATAAATTAGGTGAGTAGAGAGTGGAGAAGGCATTGTTAATATCATACACAGAAGAATTATAGGTAAGAAGGCATTGAAAGAGAGACATTACACTATTCTCAGGCTGGGGCAAAACAAGTCTATGAAAATAATTGAAATTGAGTAAAATAAAAAAGTTAAGTAAAAATTGAGTAAAATAAATGTGAATAAAATTTAATAAAATTCAACTTATCTGATATATAATGGATATTCCATTGTGTAAGGAGAGAATGGAGCTCTTTCCAAATATTTCTGTAACATTTGTAAGAATCATTAAAAATAGTATTCTCATGAAAACTCTTTGATAAGTTTTCAGTAGGAAACTCCTTGATAAATTTTGTCACATGATAATATTAGAAATTGCCGTTAGGATTTCATTAATATATGTTATTTCTAGCAAAATAAAACAGAAAACATTATCCTAGGTAGAACATGTAAATTATCCTTCATGTTAAGAAAAGCTCAAAAAAGAACAGGACCCATCCATCTCGTGGGTTGTTCCCACAGCCTTGTGCTCACAGGTAAGGAAGTTCACTGTCTTTGAATCTTTGCAATACGTGAGGAGATCCAGCCCGGATTTCACCATCTGTTTATTATGTGAACTTTGGAAGTTGTTTAACTTATTTAAGTCCATTTCCTCAGCTATAAACTGGAGCTAAGAATAATATCTACTGAGTTCCTGCTCGTGTTAAATTAGATATTTCTCTTGAAGTACTTAGCAATGTTTCTATAGAAAGAATAAAAATGAATTACCTAATCCTTCAAAAAGGTAATTATAGAAAACAACCTAGAGGAAAGTGGAAGAAATAGCATAATGCAGAACAAAGAAAAAATTATAAATTAAACAGAAAAACAGTTGACTTAATAAACTTGGATTTTTATATTGAGAAAAGAGTTAATATTCAAATCTCACTAAAATCAGAGAAAACACAAAACACAATATTATATATTAGATGCTTTAAAATACTTATAGACTTTGATTCAGAATTTCCACTTCTAGAAAATATTCCTAAGGAAATAACTATAGAATTACATCAAGATTCACAAATATAAATATTACTTATTTTAAGAAAATAATAGAAACAACATCCATTAGTATGTAACTGATTTAATAAATTGCATTAACTCATTGCATAAATTATGCTAGAGACAAAATCTACAGAGCATATTGCAGGGCATAAGAAAGGACTCATGATATAATAAATAGTAAAACTAAGCTAAAAAGCTATATTCTTAGATACTAATGTGATTTTAAAAATCTATATGCACTCATAGGCACAGGGAACAGATATGTGTGTGTGTTTGTGTGTGTGTATGTGTGTATTGGGGAGAGGCACCGATGATGGAGCCCAACATATTCACATACTCACAGTGAAGTGAAATACTTTTAGTAAGTTTGATTTTGTTTTGTCTTTTTAAAAAATTCCTAGTTTTGTGCAATGAGCATATATTGCTTTGGTGTTTGGGGAAATTATTAGCATTAGAAGTTACCATTTTTTTTTTTTTCAAACCATGACTTAACGTGGAAATAATTGAAAATCTCCTCTCTCTCTGCCCCCCTCCTCCTCGCTGTCTCGCTGTCGCTCTCGCTCTCTCTTTTCCTCATCTCTTTATCTTCCCTCTCTCCTTTCTCCCTCCGTTCCTCTCTCCTGCTTGTAAGACACTTTGGTGGACTGGGTAAAGTTGAAGGATTCTTGCACAAACAGGATTTGGCATGAGGAAACTTTTATGGACAAAGATTGTTTTTCAAAACTTGACAAGGAACTATTTGGAGGGGAAAGTTGAACATGTCTGTCATCCCCACCAGACACTCTTCTCACATTCATTTCTGCCCTTCTTATACCTTGACCAGGTTTTGCGTCCCACAATAATGAGGGGCCTCGAAGCTCTCCATGTTCCCAGGTTCACCCTAATAATAATTTTTTTTTTCTTGACCTGGCAGAGTCAAATCACATTTCTATGAATTTAAATGTAACTTACGTGCATAACTTATTATTTTAAAAAACCCCAGCTACATGTTTCAGTTCCTTTCTCACTCAGGAAATATGAGTGGAAACTGAAATCCATTCAGCAGTACTTACTTTGTTAGTTTCCCAAAACAGTCAGAAGAAAAGATCCAGCTTCTGAAAAATTGCATAAATATCATACAGTGGATTCATTTCTCTTATACTTACCCTGACTTTTTAAAATTGGTTTGAATCTTACACTTTTTAAGTTTTTTGTTTTAAATCTCATATCAATTTAGGATTACTTTATGCCTAACAGCAAGTGATCTAGTAAAGGAATAAACATGGAGAAAGGGTTGAGTTCCGTGGGTCATCTCAAGGAAAACACTTGATCTTCCTGTACAGCAGCATTCTCTTCTGTAAAAGGAGAAGTTTATTTGCGTAAATTCTCTCGGTTGTTCTGGAAGGATTAAATAGCCAATGTCTGGAAGCAACATGAGCGATTCTGAAAATAAGGCTCTGGGAATCCGTGATTTTCTTTCTCAGAAGGATTGATTGCTTCAGCATTGGAGCTTGCGTGCATTATGTGTACAAAGCCAGGAGTGAGGTTTTTGTCTCGAGAAAGGAATTTGTTTATTTAACAAACATGTATGTAGTGCTTACTATGTGCCAAGCACCATTCTAAGCTCTTTACAGATTTTAACTAATTTAATCCTTGCAATAACTCTGTGAAATAGGCACTATTGTTATATTCATTTTTTAGGGTTTCATTTTATATTCACTTTATAGGGAAACTGAGTCCCAAAATGGTTAAGCAATTCATTCTAAATCTTACATTTACTAAGTGATAGAGCAAGGATGTAAACCAAAACCACCTATGTCTAGATCCCATGTTTCTAATCATGATGCTATGCCACTTCAAAGGAATTTTCAAGAATTCACTGAAAGTCACCCCCATTCTCTACTGTAGAGGTTGGTTTATTTTAAAACCAACTAATGTTGCCTACTTCCTGATTACTAGTCAATATTTATCTCACACATGAAAGTGAATCCTGAACTTAACCTTTCAAGGGTGATTCTTCCTCTTAAATGCCATGATCCACGAACTAACCTAACCTTCACATCACATTTTCTTGAATATATTTTATGTACAGGTTGAGAACTGTCAACAAGAGAGAGGAAAAGTCTTTTTAGTGGATCCAGCAGGGAGGAATCTCAGCCCAAATCCACATGCACTTAGGAAAACCTCTAAGGAGAGGGAAATTGTTTTGAGGATTTTAAATCTATAAGCTCAGCAGATTCCCCACTGTGCTGATGGACAAGATTCACTCGACTAGCCCCGCCTCAATGTAACACCATCTTCTTGGCCCTTAGTGAAATTAGCTTGACTGCAGATGACATTCAGCATTTGATCAAATTTAATGTAATGCAGCTGGAGTTCCAGATAAGATTAATTAATTTCCAAAATGTCACTGTTTTTCCTAACGTGAAACTTGGGCCCATCATGGCTTTCTTTGCTTCAAACGTTAATGCAAGTCTAAGTACCTGCTTTTCAATCCAATAAAAGAGAAATCCTGAAATGTATGTCACCATCAAGCCATTTCATTTTTCTCTGAATACATACATAAAATTAAATGCCATCAACCTCAAAATCGGCTGCAGGGTTCAGAATAAAGCAATCTCCCTGAAATAACTGCTATCTGTAAGAGCTATAATAAAACATGTGAACATCATCTCTGACTGCATAAGTGACTTAGTATGATATTCTTAGAGTCTTGGTGGCACTTTACAATCAGAATTGTTCTTTAATAAACTCTTTCCTAATGGCTTAATATCCTTCACTCAATAATTAATTTCATAATCCATTTAAAGGGCAGGTAAGTATGATGCTCTTTATAAGCTAAAGGAAAATGTGGTAAGTCACCAAATTTGAAAAGTGGTTGTTAAGGTTAAGGCAAAAAAAAAAATTAATGATGACAATGTTAAAAATCAAACATAGAATAGACAAGAAAACATATTTAAAAACTCCTGTAGGCAATGAAAAATGCTCCCTAGTTTTATTTTTAAGTACCTAGACAATTATAAAATGCCCTTCACCAAATTCCTGCATGCCTTCTATTTTTTATTTTTTGGAGAACAATTGGTTTGTACGGGCTACTTAGAAGGTCAAACCAAGGGGTTTTAGGTAGATGGAAGGGTGGTGTGTATATACTTTTGCTGTAGTAATGCACTCATCTAGACACCCTCTATACAGGTGAGATCTAAATGGCTTCTCAGCTCCACAGTTGCCCTGCTCTACTTGCTTTCTTGAAACTGACAGCATCTCCAACAGCTCAGCAGTGGATGTAGCCTGTGAACTGCAGCTCAAGGGCAGTTGTGGGCATCTGTTCTCACTCTCTGGGTATGAGCCCTGTTTCCTTTTTGCTCCTTCATCTCATGTTTATGCAACGTCTCTTTAAATAATTAATTGCTTCCATTAATGCTCCTCTGTTTAAAGTACCTAAAATAACTCAATTTTCCTGGATGGATGCTAAGCTTAATTTCAGCAGACTCGGAAAATAAATGATACTTCTTTTATCTTAATCATTAGGAACCATTCTTCTACTGGCAAGTACTTTCAGAAGGCCTTTCTAGAACAGGTTTTAGCAGGTTTTCTTTAAACTGCTAGAGGTAGTTTAAAAGCTGTTACCAAGCAATGATTAATCAATTTCATTTATTCACTAAACATTTACTGGTTGCGTTTATTACGTACATGTAACATTTATTCCTAGCTTTTAAAAACTTTTCTCTCACATTTCCTACTTAGTCTTAACTAGACCACAAAACAAGAATTTGTTCTGAAGTAGAAATAAATGCTGGTTTTATTTAAAACCTCTAGTTTGCAAGGAATAAAGCAATTCTGATCACTCTAAGCAAAACAATAAGACAATTAAAAATCTTGAAACTGTTGAGGGAACTTGAAACAGCTAGAAAATAGCCAAGCATCTGTAAACTTCTAAAGTATGTTTTGAAACATCACTGAAGAAAATAAACTTAAATTCTACAATGGACTTTGCAATCTGCTAACACCACTAGATAGAGTGTTGCTTTCAACTACTGCAAGGCTCATGGCAATCTCAGTGGTAGTGCAATGCATGGTCAGCCTGGAGAATAAGAGGCAGCTGCAGGGGACTAGAGACAAGTGGCCAAGTGGTACAAAGCCAGCCTACCTGAGCTTGAACCCTGGCTCTGCCAGTCATTACCTAGAGTTCTAGGGTATGGCTTCCTTATGCCTGAGACTGATGGCTAAAATTATAATTATTGAGTCAAACTCATAGGGTTGTGATGAGTATTACATGTAAAGTACTTAGAATAGTATCTGGGAGATAGTAAACGTTTAATAAATGTTATTATTAACAATTATTATTATAGCAAGTAACCTGGAGTCTAATGAGTAATTTACCTCTGACCAATCACCCACTTCAAACTTGCTCCTCCCCCTTCCCTCTGTCTCTTTTTTCTTCCTTCCTTCTTTTCTTCCTCCCTCCTCCCCTTCCTTTCTTTCTTTCTTTTCTCCCTCTCTCCTTCTCTCCTCTCTCCTCTCTCTTTCCTTTCTTTGTTCCTTATTTTCTTCCTTCCTTCCCACTTCCTTCCTTCCTTTCCATCCTCTTTGCTTCCTTTCTTCACTCCCTGTCTGTCCTCCTCCTTGTTTGCAATTCTGTCTTTCTGTTGGCTTTTACCTTCTTCCTCCCTCTCTTCTTCCTTCCTTCCTTCTTTCTTTCCTCCTTCCCTCTCCTTCCTCTTTTCTTCCTTTTTTCTTCACTCTCACTCTGTCCTCCTCTTCTGTTTGCATGTTATTCTTTCTGCTGGCCTTTACTTCTCTCTCCATCACTCCACTGTCTCCATTTGTCTGCCTTCAATCTCCTCACCTCTATTTTTCCCCACCATCTTCCACTGATGGCCATCAGTCTCATTAGTGTCCTTCTTTAGTTTTTTATGATCTGCTTAAAATGCATATTTCATTACTCACTTGTTTAAAATAATCTAAAATTTTTATACCTCTGGATTAAAAAAACAAGTAAAAGTAGGCAGGAGAAATGTTTTACTTCTTTAAAAACAAATCCCTGAGATCTAACTGAGACCATTTTAGACATGCCACTGCCCAGGTTGGCAGCAGCAAATGGAGATTTCTTCCCTTTCACTATGATAAAACATCAAGGGCTTCATAGCAGGAAAGAGAGACAGAGGGGTTAGGACTTCTAAAGGCTCTAATAGATTAGCACCTGCAGTCTGAGCTTCACTCAAATACAGAGGAAATTGGGCTGGGCGCAGTGACTCGTGCCTGTAATCCCAGGACACTGGGAGGCCGTGGCAGTTGGGTCACTTGGGATCAGGATTTCGAGACGAGCCTGGCCAACACGGTGAAACCCCAATTCTACTAAAAATAAAATAAAATAAAATTAGCCAGGCTTGGTGGCATGCACCTGTAGTCCCCGCTACTTGGGAGGCTAAGACATGAGAATCGCTTCAACCTGGGATGCAGAGGTTGCAGTGAGCTGAGGTCATGCCACTGCACTCTATCCTGGGTGGCAGAGCAAGACTCTGTCTCAAAACCAACCAACCAAATAACCAACCAAACCAACCAACCAACCCTCACAAAACACAGAAACTGGTCAGTGCAGAAAACTCTGGGGCCAAATTCCCCAGGCAGCTCACAGCACTAAGCAGGGCCCTGGCTGAGTAGAGATCTGACTTGGAGGGCAGCCATGGCCAGGCAGTTGCAGGGAGATTTCCTGTTGTGGGGGAAGGGGAGAACTAGAGGCCCTCCCAGGGCTTTTCCTCCTCTGGGATTTTATGGGGATGGGAATCTTGTGTCTGTTAGGTAAGCATATCTGTAGTGACACATCTGTCTCTACTTGCCTGTATTTCAGAGCAATTAAGGAGACTTTAAACATGAGTGAGGATAGAATGACCAAGAAAAATTCAAGT
This sequence comes from Hylobates moloch, assembly GCF_009828535.3. NCBI lineage: Eukaryota > Metazoa > Chordata > Mammalia > Primates > Hylobatidae > Hylobates > Hylobates moloch. The sequence goes on from NW_026652276.1 coordinate 15,461,341, forward strand.
GCATTCCAAGTGCCCATGCTGTCATGCATGCTTGGGAATGCCAATATCCTTGTGCATTTGTTCACTTATTTAGTGGAAGGTCCGCTAGAATATGGGCAAAAGGAGTCACTTGGTAGACAGGAAACTTTTTATTAAGAGATACCTATGATGAAGCTACTTTATAAAAAGTCAGAATTATTTCTTATATGAAATACTTATATCACTTTTAATAACACATAATGATCCCTATGATAGTATAAACAGAAGTGAAATCTGAATGGGAACAAAATTTTATTTTCCTTCCCTCGCTGAAAAGCCTCCCACTTGTTAGCTACTTCTTTTATGGATGTTACAAAATGATTCAGAGCCTATCTCTGTCACCCAGTATGTGGAATTCTTAGAATGAAAACCTGTGTAAGCACCAGAGCTCAAATACTTAACAGAATAATTACAGTGTAACCAGTGTTTCCACTTCCTTATATGTTATATTTTCATCAGCATTCTTAATAAAATAACAATTGAAGAAGCTGACTGAAAAGCCACTATCTTTGAGAACTCCTGATCTTGAATTCCCTCGTGTTTCTGACATAACATTGTGTGCAGGACACTTTCATCCACTATACTGGTTTGCATCTGTAGAGTGTATTTAGCTTCATAAAGCTCTTTTACATGCATCCTGTGATTTTGCATTTGTGGAGTACTTTAGTGTTTATGAAGCATAGTCACCTAAATGGTATCATTTGAGTTTCACAACAATCTTGGTGTATTCATGAGGGGCCAACTGAAAATTGGCAATTTTAAAATATCCCCAGGTTGCAAAGGTAAGAGGGAAGAGGTAACCTGCTCTTGTAATGAAGCCACATTAGAAACCTGGGCTTCTCATTCTTTTTCCTGCAGGAAACCACCAACCAGTACAAAAAACCTTTGTAGATTTATGCAAAGAGGGAATGATGCACAGAATCTCGAACAGAAGTTATGACAAAATTTCCACAAGCTGGGCGCAGCCCTAAGCGTAAGTCAGGGTAGGAGTGTCGCCCTTTTCCACGTTAAATCATTCCAGCTATATGAAGCATATTAAGATGACAACAGCAGGACACGGCCTTGATTTAGAACTGAGCCACACACCTGTTCATCTAAATATAAACAAATTTGTAACCTGAGCTCGTGGCAGTCACTTGATGGTGAGCAAGTGAAAGCTGGGGCTGGTGCCTGCCTGCAGCCTGGCTCTGGGCTCACAAATGCACAAGGGCCAAGGAAGCACTCTGCCAACAGGATATTTGGCATTGTGTCTGGTGGTCACAGTGATCTTCTATCTCAACAGAGAGATTATAATTATTATCCTTCTTATCCGTATTGTTATTTTTAAGTGTGCTTAGTTTGCTCTTGTGGCTCCTCTTGTACCCAGCTTGTTGAATGTTCCAGGCCTTCTTGGTTCATATATGTGCAAGTTGCCTGAGTTGCTGTGTTTAAAGAAAGCTTTCTCTCAGGGAACTTGTTTGCTGGGCTCCAAAACACTGAATTAAATCTTATTGTCTATGTGAAGGCAATATTCTTTCAGGTTATAAAGTCCTTGATTATTCAAAGTAGGTAACTATTTCTTGATACTATCTATCATGCCTCTTTCTATTGTTGCTCCAAGGGAAAGAGACCATGCTGGGTTCCTTGGAAAAGTTGCACATTATCCTTTACAGGTGGGATACTACAGAGGCGATGCAGATGACAGTAATCCAGTGGCAGGCCTGTCATTGTGCATGTGGTAGAACTGGACAGAACTGGGAGACTTGATTGGTCTGATTGGCCAAAGTCTATGATTATCAGCATGTTCTGAAAGCATTATTTCTAGATGCAAAGAACCAGCAGATAAGTTTCTTAATTCTCTTTGAAAATAACTATGAATCTTTAATGCAATCCCAAAAGATTTGCATGTTGAAAATTTTAAACACACAGAAAAGCACCAAAGAAATTTAAAAAGTGTTTCCATTTTTTGATTTACTTATATGCCCCCCACCCATACCTTGTAATTTTGTGAATTTCACCAAAATATCTTCTAATATGAATAAATGTCTTTGAATTCTTGTGATAAATCTTGAGTATGGTAAAATAGACATATTTTGATATAGATGGAGATGTAGAGATCGATGTATAAATATAGATAGGTCTAGCAGTAGTGACCATAGGGGTGTGTAGATCAGTTCTCCCATTGAGAGTTCAGGCTACAATGAGTAGCTGGCAGACACCCTCACCTGCCGCCATTTTGGGTCCTTCTTATTCACTCAGTGGCCACCCTGTCACTGGTCTGCTCTCAGCCAATGTCCGAGTGTGGCAGGAGTTTGGGCTGTTTTTGTTCCTTCCCATCCTCCACCAAAAGAGTAAATCAAAACAAAATTGCAGCCCAGGGGAATGGTAAAGCTTAATGCTACCATTGAAAACCTGGAAGATGCAAGGGTGGTGGTCCCCATTATATCCCCATTTCATTCACCAGTCCGGCCCTTGCAGAAACTAAATGGACCCTAAAGAATGACTACAGATAAGGTCAGCCAAGTAGCCCTAATCACAGCTGCTGTACAGATGTGGTATCGGTGCTAGAGTAGATTTATCCAGGCCTCAAGTGTATGACATTTGGCCATTGATTTGTGGAATGTATTGTTTTCTATTCCACTCAGAACAGATGGCCAGAAACAGTTCACATTCATGAGGAACAGATAACAATAATTACAGTTTTGCCTCACAGCTATGTTAACTCTCCCTTCCTCTGTCATAATACAATCTAAAGAGATCTTGAACATCTCCATATCCTGAGGAACATCGCATTGATACAATACATTGATAGCATCATGTTGATGTGGCAGCATGCGCAAGAAGTTGTTAGTGTGTTGGACACCCTCATAAGATACATGCATTCTAGGGGCATGGGGGGTAAACTCAATGATAAGTCAAGGACCTATCACTTCAGTAAACATCTTAGGGATCTAGGTGTCAAGGGATTTCCAGGACATAACCTCCAAAGTAAAAGCCAAATGGTCATATCCTGCATTACTAAGATGACAGGTAGCACAGCTCCTTATAAACCACCTCAGGTCCTGGAGGCATCATATTCTGTACCTGGGCCTTTGGACTACTGCCTTGGCTCACATACTAGGTGACATGGAAGGCTGGTGACTTTGGATGAGGCTTGAAGGAAGAAAGGACTCTATAATAGGTCAAACTGTGGTATAAGCAGTTCTGCCATTTGGGACATACAGTCCAGCAGACTATAAGCTATGGCTTCTTCCAAGGCACTGGGAAGTTCATGTACCAGAGATGAGCAGGGGAGAAGAGAAATCTTCATTCCATGGGTAACTGATTCTGATCAGGAGGAGGAGGTAAGGCATTACCCAATAGGAAAATGTGTATGGAACTCAGGTGACTCACTTGGGCACCAACTAGTACTTTTTTTTGGTTACTCCGTTGTAACCATGAACTGATTTGTTTGGCAACTCCAGGCTGAGAATGGTCTGATGACCAGTGTTCAGACCCCTAGAGAATAAAGGTTTGGGTCTCACCACCAGGTAAGCCATTAAGACCTGCTGAGGTGGTAACACAGGGGAGGGAAAATTTAAATAGATAGTGAAAGGGGAAGAGAATGAGTACCAGGTATGCCCTCAAGTCCAAATGCAGAGATGGGGGCTGCAGTTTATCCTGCTAGTCTCTTCCTCCTGTGTTTCTCTTCAGGAAGAGAAGCTCTAGACACTGTAGTGGACCCAAATGTGTGCAGAAGTGGCTACATCTGACGTGTGGTTGCTGGTGGTCATTAACGTGTATCATTCAGATCTCACCTTAAGAGTAGCTGGTGGATCCAGGGTCATTGACAGAAAGCATCCAGCGGCCACCCTTTTGAATTCCCCACGGTGTCCAGGTGGTGGTCATGCTTTCTGCTGGCCGCTCCCAGCCAATGACTGGGCAGGGCAGGTGTAGTGAGCTGGGCAATTCCTACCTAATGCAGGGTTCCTTTGAGTACTTTGCTCTAGAACTCCTCATCAGCCTGGTCAGGACTTTCTCTGAGCTGCTCTGCAACATGAGTCTCCTACCCAATTCTCTTCCTTTCCCTCATTGCTTTCAGGGCATCAGGCCAGTAATGCAGATTTAAGCCTCTCCCTGCCTTCTCCTGTTTTGCCCCCTCCACCCTTATTTACCCTTCAGAGACACTTCCCTGAAGACTTACTTCACTTGCATGTCTAATCAGACCTTGGCGTTTCCTTTGCAGAGACCTGAAATGACACAATAGATTTAAAGCTTAAAACTTGGCTTCGAGACTTCCTTTTACTCTTCCTTTCTTCCCCTCAGGTGTGCCTTCCTTGGACCCAGTGGTATAGACAGCTGCAGGCAGGGCTGGCCCCATGGGCTTGCAATCTGTGCACTGGCACCAAGCCCCATGCTGAGAAGGGCACAGTGCTTGGTTTAATGCTCTGCTGTTACTTTGATTTTCTAGGGCTGTTGCAACAAAGTTCCACAAACTGGGGGCCATAAGCAACAGAAATTGATTGTCTCACAGGTGCTGGCAGGGTTGGTTCATTCTGAAGCTGTCAGGGAGAATGTGTTTCATACCTCACCCCCAGCTTCTGTTGGTTTGCTGTCATGCTTTGACATGCCTTGAGTTGTAGATGCATCACCCTAATCTCTGCCTTTGTGTTTGATATGATTTGGTTATGTTCCCACCCAAATCTTATCTTGAACTGTAGTTCCCATAATCCATATATGTTGTGGCAGGGATCAGGTGGAGATAATTGAATCATGGGGTAGTTTCCTTCACCCTGTTCTCCTGATAGTGAGTGAGTTCTCACGAGATCTGATGGTTTTATAAGGGGCTTTTCCCCCTTTTGCTCAGCACTTCTCTTTGCTGCCTCCATGTGAAGAAGGCGGTGTTTGCTTCCCCTTCGCCATGATTGTAAGTTTCCTGAGGCGCCTAGCCATGCTGAACTGTGAGTCAATTAAACCTCTTTCCTTTTAAATTACCCAGTCTTGGGTATGTCTTTCTTAGCAGCATGAGAACAAACTAATACAAAACACAAGTCGGGCATAGTGGCTCACTCTTGTAATCCCAGCACTTTGGGAGGCCAAGGCAGGCAGATCACCTGAGGTTGGGAGTTCAAGACCAGCCTGACCAATATGGAGAAACCCCATCTCTACTAAAAAAAAAAAAAAAAAAATTAGCTGGGCCTGGTGGTGCATGCCTGTAATCCCAGCTACTTGGGAGACTGAGGCAGGAGAACTGCTTGAACCCGGGAGGTGGAGCTTGCAGTGAGCCCAGATCATGCCATTGCACTCCAGCCTGGGCAACAAGAGTGAAACTTCATCTGAAAACAAACAAACAAAAAAACAAAAAACAAGAAAGAAAAGCACGTGGTGTTTTGTGTCTCTGTCTTTGAATTTCCCTCTTTTAGAAGGATAAAGTCATATTGGATTAGGGCCCAATCTAATGATCTCATTGTAACTTAACTAATAACATCTTCAATGACCCTGTTTCCAAATAAGGTCACATTCTGGAATACTGAGGGTTAGGTCTTCAATGTATAAATTGCAGGGGAGATACAGTCATCCCATAATAATCAACACCTTGAAATTCCTAATAGTTTTCATTTTGCACTAAATCCCACAGATAGTACAGCCAGTTTGGCTCTGGCCCTCTGCTTCCAGGCTTTAATCTACCTTAAAATCTTGGATCTCAGGAGATAATGACTTTTTATTTCATATAATTACAGCAAAAGTCTTCCTGGGAGCTTGATTGGCTTAGACTGGATCATCTAACCATTTCTAACCAATCCTTATGGCAATACAGATGCTGTTTCTGAGTGGTCAGGCCTGGGGCTTGGATCCCCAAATCACATTGCCTATGACTGGGGAGGGCAGCCCAGTCTTTGGTCTACTCTAGCCCTCTTGCCAGATTTAGGACCAAGCTTATGCTAGTTTTATAGAATGGCATTTATAGCTTTCCTGTTAGTTTTGTAATCTTAAATGTTTTTTGTTGTCTAATATTTTTCTGTGACTTGAAAGTCTAAGCATAGAAAAACACCAGTAAAGTCTGCTGTGTTTCATTTGACAACTTGATACATTTTGTGTCATTATTAATCTCAGTTTTCCATTTTTTTGAGTCAAATTTTAACATTTATGTTTTCTTTAAAAATTTGTTCATCACTGAATTGGCAATTTTAAAACTTTTCTTCTGTGTATAATTGTTTAGGTCTGTTATGAGCTGTTGTGCTGTCCGCCCCCTCCCAATTCATATGTTGAAGCCCTAACCCCAGTAACCTCAAAATGTGAATGTATTTAGAGGTAGGGTGGGTTTTCTTTCTTTCTTTTTTTTTTTTTGAGTTGGAGTTCTGCTCTTGTTGCCGAGGCTGGAGTGCAATGGTGCGATCTTGGCTCACTGCAACCTGTGCCTCCTGGGTTCAAACGATTCTCCTGCCTCAGCCTCCTGAGTAGCTGGGACTACAGGCATGTGCCACCACGGCTGGTTAATTTTTTGTATTTAGTAGAGAAAGGGGTTCACCATGTTGGTCAGGCTGGTGTCGAACTCCTGACCTGGGGTGATCCACCTGCCATGGCCTCCCAAAGTCCTGGAATTACAGGCATGAGCCACTGTACCTGACGTGATAGGGTTTTTAAAGGATAATTAAGGTAAAATGAAATTATTAGAGTGTACCCTAACCCAATAGGACTGATGTGCCTATGAGGAGGGTAGATCTCCTGTTAAATATTGTTACCACAAAACAAAAGTAAAACGCAAAAACACAAGGAATTTTTTGAAGGTGATGGATCTATTTATCACCGGATTATGGTGATAGTTTCATGGGCTGATGCGTATATTCAAACCCAGCAAATTGTATACATTAAACATGTGCAGTTTTTGTGTATTATACCTCAAGAAAGCTGTTTAAGAAAATAAGAGGAGATTGGGACACAGATCACACAGGGAAGAGCAGGAGAACACAGGGAGAAGAGGGCTGCCTCCAAACCAAGGAGAGTGATGTCGAAAGAAACGTATCCGGCTCACACCTGACCTCAGACTTCTGGCCTCCAGAAAGTGAGAAAGTGTGTTTCTGTTGTTTAAGCCATTCAGTCTCTGGTATTTTGTTACAGAAGCCCTATCAAATTAACACAATATGTAAGGCTTAGTACTTGTGTTTTCTTTTACTTTCTTAGGTGAATTAGACTTATATTTTTAGAAAGTATATTTAATTAAAATAACTTCTGAGGCTCTTTCCATGTTTGACAGTATCTTTCTATTTCTCTTCTCCCATCTTGCTACCAATTTCCTATTTCACAGCCATTTTTCATCAACACTTGGTGGACCTTGCTTCATTGCTTTCTGTCATTTTGCATTGTGAAAATAATTTTAATGTAAAACTCATACTTTATCCTGTGTAGACAACCTTTTTATTTTCTGCCTGTATTCTCTCAGATTATTGCTTCCTTTATTTTTGAAATACAGTCATATTGAATTAGTCAGGATTCCCCAGAGAAATAGAACTAATAGGATGTATCTATATAAAAGAGGATATTTATGATGGAAATTGGCTCCTGCAATGAAGGAGGCTGAGAAGTCCCACAATCTGCCGTCTGCAAGCTGGAGAAACTGGAAAGCTGGTGGTGTAATTCAGTTCAAATCCAAAGGCCTGCGAACTGAGGGGATTGTTGGTGTAAATACCTGAGTACAAACACCTGAGCACCAAGAGTGCTTATGTCTGGGGGCAGGAGAAGGTAGATGGCCAAGCTCAAGAAGACAGAGAGAATTCAACTTGCTTCCATCTTTTTGTTGTAGTCAGGCCGTCAATGAATCTGATAATACCCACCCACAGTGGTGAGGACCATCTGCATTACTCTAGACTACCAATTAAAATGCAAATCTCTTCCAGAAACTCCCTGACAGATACACCCAGAGATAATGTTTTATCCGTGAACAGGGCATCCCTTACCTTTGTCAAGTTGACAGATAACAGTCACACATATTATAACAATATATGAGACCAGGTACGGTAATGCCTGTAATTATGCCTGTAATCCCAGCACTTTGGGAGGCCGAAGAGGGCAGATCACTTGAGGTCAGGAGTTTGAGAGTGACCTGGATAACATGGCGAAACTGCATCTCTACTAAAAATACAAAAATTAGCTGGGTGTGGGGGCACGTGTTTTTAATCTCAGCTACTCGGGAGGCTGAGGCAGGAGAATTGCTTGAACTTGGGAGGCGAAAGTTGTAGTGTGCTGAGGTCATGACACTGCACTCCAGCCTGGGCAACAGAGTGAGACTCCATCTAAAAAAAAAAAAAAAAAAAATTATTTCTTTTGTTTGCCAGTTAGAATCCCTCTGACCTGAAACCTCAAACATGTCTTGAATTCAGAAAATCTTTCTCATGCTATTTTGAATATTATGTCTCATCTTTTTCCTTTGTCTTCTTTTTCTTCAAGTGCTGTTACATGTGTGCCATAGTTTCAAGGTATCTCTTCCATGTCTCTTATCTTTTCTCTCATCATTTTTATATATTCATCCTTAATTCTCAGTTACTGACTAATCTGTGAAGCACATCTTCTGCTTTAATAGGTTAGGGTTTTATGTGATTCTAATAAAAATTTCACCACTTCCATCACAATTTTAAATCTGAAACTAGGCATTTCTTTCAGATCTCAGATAACTTCTTCTAAGTGTTTGACTAATATAGGTTCATAGATGTAATGTTCTCTTTTACTTTTCCCAATATATTTTAAATTTTATTGCAGAAAAATTTGATTGATGATAAAACTGAGGAATATTTATTTGATTTTTTGTATTGGCTAATTTCTCTTGAATTGAAGCTCCTTTTATGTGTCTGATATTTTTCTCTGTTCGTTCTCACATGCTCAAGTTTTCCTAATATTGAAAATTCTGGTGCACTCTAACCAATATTTTGTGGTCCCTTCTTGGATGTTTTAGGCTCAGAGAAGGGGAAAGGAACAATTTCTATATATAATAATTATATTTACCAGGCAGTAATATATATTGTGAGAGGTAGTGAGAGTGGAGGTAGTGAAAGTAGCAACTTCACCACTGCCAAGGAGTTTGTTTTGTTTTGTTTCTCTTTCTTGTTGAGATTAGACAATTCTTCCATTCTCTGTCCTAGCTCTCATCATTAGGATATATTGTGGCATTGCCTCCACTCTTTGGCTAATAAATCGGTTTGGGATGAGTTTACATCTGGTTGAATGAACACTTTTGAGGAAATGCCTTATCTTGTAGGTACTTGCTATACTCCTGGGCTCTGGGATGCCACCTTCCCCGCCCCATCAATAGTCCCCAGCCCTACTTCACTGAGAGCGTTTTCTTTGGAAGTTGTGGTGTGCCAATGTGATCAAGTCAATTCGCTCCCTCTCTCATGTGCAGGGAGCTTTTCTTTTCTTTAATATATGATGAATTGCATGTTGGCTAATCATCCCCTTAATTTTAGATCTGTCTATACAGCATGTTGAAGAAATCCTGGTTTCTGGCTCATGGACAGTAACTTGTTCTGGTGTCTATTACTTGTACGGAATTTTTCCAATGTTGCTTTTCTTTTGACTATTTAAGCATACATGCTTAAGCTGTCAATAATGCTGTAACAAATCCTTACTGAGCTTTATTTTGGTGAAAATAATTTATGATGAGAGTCATTTTTTTCCAATAATAAACCTAAGAAATACATCCCTATACTATAATCACATTAGTTACTATTGATAGTAAATGTGGTACTTCAGAGCAAGGCCATATGCTTTAGTTTCAGACAAAACCTGAGTCCTTTACTAGCTATGAGACCTTAGGAAAGTCATAAAGATTCTCAGAGCTTGGCTGTCTCCTCTGTAAAACAGACATCAATACTTGTAGGATGTTTTTGACGATTTGATAATAACCGCAAACGTATATTGAGTGCTTACCATTTGCCAGGCACTATACATGTATGTGTCTATATACAAGTATATGTAATCATATATGTAACATGCAATACATAATGTTATATATAAAAGTATATGTTAAACACAATGTCATATTATATACTATATAATATGTAATCACAAGCCTTCACAACAACTCCCTACAAGGTAGGTACTATTAATATCCCCATTTTATAGGTTATGCATCTGAAGCACAGGAAGGTTAAGTAAGGACCTTGATAATACAGGGGTTAAGTAGTACAACTATTGAATGATGAAACCAACGTATGAACCAAGACAGACTGGCTCTTAAGCACCTGCCTCACTGCCTCCCTAATGACATCAATCACCTTGTACACTATATTTATATACCTCACAAATAATACATCCTTCAAATAAGAGAGGAGCTATAGATGGAATTGTTGCATAGCCAGTATTTTAGTGTGCATAAATACACACACACAGACTCACTTACAAGTTATGTAAAATTGTGTCTTTACAATATGCACACATCTAAAATATGGTTATTCTGGGAATAAGTGAACATGCATATTAATTAAATCATAATATAAAAATATTATGTGGAATGCTAGAAAGACATCTTGGAGAGATAGTCAATAGATATTTGACTTTTGTTTATTCATTTATCTCCATGAAGACAACAAGAATGAAATGCTAACATATTGCCATAACTATTTTTTAGATGTTAAATAGAATGTGATCAGTAATTTTCTTAAACTGTTTAGATGGTCCTTTTGTTCAGTGTAATCTCAGTGTTTTATACGATCATTCGCCAAAATCTCTTGCGAACGACTTTTTCATGTTGGTTCCTCCGATTCTCCCTAGTCTCCTTCGCTCCCTCTTCCCTTCCTTCCTTCTGTCAATGCTTTCTCCTTCCCTTTTTTTTTTTTAATTTAATATTGTGAGCATCACTGGAGTGCTTCCTTAAAGTCACTTAAATATACAGTGTAGGGGTGACAATTAGCATTTGTATGTCTGATAACTTTCACCTAAGTATTGCAGTTTTATTTTATACAAAATACTTCTTTATACATTTTACTTATTTTAAAGATATTTTATTTTATCAATAGTATTATAGCAAAATTCCTAATAAATATAAGAGAACATGAATTTTTGAATAATGTAATTATAAAAAAATCTAGACTTTTACCCCTAAATTTTGCTTCTGGAAATGCTCCTTGAGAGTTGTGACAGACTAAATATTTTGAAGAATAAATTACAGAATTGTTTAGCAAATAATTGGGAACAACAGAAATTTCAAAGAGTAGTGAGATATATAATATAATGGGATAATTGTGTAATAATATTATTGTATAATAGTACAATGAAATGATAATAGCTATGATTATTGAAATTAAGGATATTTATAATATATTGAAATGTGAAAAATAGATGAGTATGAAGCAGTACATATAAAAAGACGTGTTGTGAAAAAATACATTTTTGTATAGACAAATCATATACACATGTCAAAATGTTAACTGATTTTTTGCTGATTTTTAGAGGATATGTTACTAATATTTTCATAAACGTTTTCTTTTAGAACAGCTTTAAATTTACAGAAAAATTATGAAGATGAAAGTTTCTATATATACCACATCAGTTTTCTCTATAATCAACACACACTAGTATAGTTCATTTGTTAACAATTTATGAACCACTATTAATATATTATTATTAACCACAATCCATTCTTTATTCAGATTTCTTTAGTTGAACCTAAATTCCACTTCTGTTTCTAGGGTCTCATCCAGGAAATCACATTACATTTAGTCACCACCATGGTTCTTAAATCTTCTCTTGCTTGTCAATTTCTCAGACTGTTTCTTATGACCTTGAGAGTTAGGAGGAAAACTGGTTAGACATTTTGTAGACTGTCGCTCAATTGGGATCTGTCTGAAATTTTCCAGCACTATGTGCTGAAAAAATGATCCTTTCCCCATTAACTTACCTTTATTCTTTTGTCAAAGATCAGTTGACTGTATTTGTGTGGTTCTGATACCGCACGTTCCACTCTGTCTCACCAACTCTTTATGTCTGTTCTTTGGCCAATGCCACATTGTCTTGATTATTATTGAAGCTTTATAAGTCTTACAATCAGGTACTGTGAGTCTTTCAATGTTATTCTTCAGTCTTGCTTTTGCTATTGGCAGGTTTTTGTCTTTCAATATAAACGTTAGATTCGCTTTGTCAATATATGCAAAACAGGTTGTTGGGAGTTTGACATCGTATTAAATCTATAGATCAAGTTGAGTAGAAATAATATGTCACTAATACTGAGTCAATCCCTAAAAACTGATTAACTCTCCAATCATTTAGTTCTCTATTGATGCCTTTAATCAGAATTTTGTAGTTTTTCTCATATAGGTCTTGTACATATACTGTTAGATTTGTACCTAAGTATTTAATTTCATTTTTGTGTTAATGTAAATTGTATTTTTTCTTTGAGGCAAGGTCTCACTCTGTCACCCAGGCTGGAGTGCAGTGGTACAAACAGGCTCACTGCAACCTCTGTCTCCTGGGCTCAGGTGATCCTTCCACCTCAGTCTCTAGAGTAGCTGAGACTACAGGGTGTGCCACCATGCCTGGATAATTTTAGTATTTTTAGTAGAGACTGGGTTTCACCATGTTGCCCAGGCTGGTCTAGAACTCCTGGGATCAAGCCATCTGCCTCCCTTTGGCCTCCCAAAGCGCTGGGATTACAGGTGTGAGCCACTGTCAATAAATTGTACCTTAAAAAATTTAAATTTCAATTGTTTCTTGCTGGTATTAGAAAAAGCATTTGATGTTTGTATCTCAACCTTTTACCCTGTGACTTTGCTATAATGACTTATTAGTTTCAAGATATTTTTATTGATTTTTTGAGCTTTTCTGTATAGAGAATTGTGTCATCTGCAAATAAAGACAAATTCATTTCCTGCTTTCCAAACTCTCTATATATTTTTTGAAATGAGGCCTCACTCTGTCACCCAGGCTGGTGGGCAGTGGCAGGATCTCGGCTCACTGCAACCTCTGTCTCTCAGGCTCAAATGATCCTCCTACCTCAGCCTCCCGAGTAGCTGGGACCACAGACGCACACCACCACACCTGGCTAATTTTTTGTTTGTTTGTTTTTAGTAGAGATGGGATTTCACCATGTTGCTCAGGCTGGTCTGGAGCTCCTGAGCTCAAGTGATCTGCTCTCCTCAGCCTCCCAAAGTGCTGGGATTACAGGCATGAGCCACTGAGCCTGGCCTGAACCTGTATTTTTTTTTATTTCATTATATATACTTATTACAATAGCTAAGCCTTCTAGTATGACATTTAATAAGGGCAGTGGAGAGAACATCCTTGTTGGAGCTGTTCATAATTTTGAAAGGCACAAACCCAAATGCCATAATCCCCAGCGCTGAAATCCTGAAAGATGAAAATCCCGTATATGTAATTTTGGAAAAAAAATAATTAAAAATTCTTTACAACGTATTTCCATTTTTAAAGGAAATTTACCTGAGAAACAAAAACACAACAGAACACTTCATAAGCCACTTTACACAATAAAATATAAAATAATAAGACATATTTTTGCATGCATAAACACTTAGACATATTAGCAACAGTCACCCAGGTATAACAGTTAAGAGCAGACGAGCTGTATTGATGAAGAAAAAGGTGAAACCAGCTTAAAGCAAAACAATGAGGCCCCATCTCTCCAAAAGTGAGAAAAAGAAACCATTAGCCAGACATGGTGGTTGGCACCGGTGGTCCTAGCTACTCAGGTGGGGAGGATTCCTTGAGCCCGGGAGTTTGAGGCTGCAGTCAGCCATGATCATACCACTAAACTAGACCCTGTCTTTTAAAAAAAAAATATATATATATATATATATATATATAAAAACATATCACTATGTGGTCATCTGAAATACTGTAGTGAACAACCTTTTAATGGGATGATCAAAATGTGTGTCACCACCATTTGTCCAAAGAGGTGAGATCTCAAGAAATTTTATCTTTCACAAATGCAATTGTATAGAAAGAACATCTCTTCATTTATTGAGAAAGTTTCAATGTTTTCACATATACACACAATGCTTGCATACAAAGTCATCATTGTGATAATGTACTTTAATGGAATCAAGTTTCTGTTGTCCTAGGCAGCAGAAGAAATCTGTCCCAGCTCTCAGAGAGACCAGTTTGCCTTCAGTATTTGTTCTCTCCAGGACTCTGTCCGTTTAGATGATGCCTGCCAGCACTGAGGGCAGATCTTTCCTTGCTTAGTTTACCCAGTCTCACATACTAATCTTTCCTGGGAACACCATCACAGTCACACCCAAAATAATACTTTATTCCGTTTCCAGGTGTTCCTTTATCCATTCAAGTTGACACCTAAAATTAAGTTCACAAATCTACCTACTGTCAGTTTGGCACCCATATACATCTCCTTAAATTATACTTAACTGGAAAATAAAGACAACAACGAAGTAATAGATGTGTCTAACATTCAGCAACTAATTGTGTGTACAGCTGAAAACACACTAATCTTCCCCCAGAATCCAGCTTTTAGGATTTCAACATTAGGGATTTTAATCTTTTGGGATTGTGATTTTGGGGATTTTACATGGTAGGGATTTTAGAGTATAGGGATCTGGGCTTTAGAGATTTTGATCTTTAGGGAAGATTTCAACATTAGAGAGTATGGAGCTTGGGAGTGTGTCTTTTGGGATCATGATCCAAACGCCATTCTGGCCTAATTTCTTTCCCTCCTTAGGAAGAAAATGTCTAGTGTCTTATTATATGTATGATATCATCTGTAGGGATTTGTTTCTTTCAAATAGATTTTTTTATTAAGTTGAGGAAATTCTCTTTTCTTAGTTTGCTGAGAAGTTTTACAATATGAATGAATGTTGGATTTTGTTAGATGCTTTTTTGGTATTAATTGATGTTATGATATTACTTTTCTTTTTTAGCTTGTTGATGAGGTAAACTACAATGGTTGATTTTCCAGTGTTGAACAAGCTTAAATTATCTGAAATAAATCCTACTTTGTTATCATGTATAATTATTTTTATATATTGCTGAATTCTGTTTGATAGTATTTTGCTAAGGATTTTTATATGTATATTTGTGAGACATGTTGGTGTGTAGTTTTCATTTTTTGTACTAGGTTTTTCTGTTTTGGGTATCAAAGTAATGCTAACTTCCTAAAATTAATTGGAAAGTGTTCACTTTTTTTTTATTTTCTAGAAGAGATTATGTAGAATTGGTGTTAATTCTCCTTTCAACCTTTGATAAAATTCCACTGAAACTCTGAGTCTGGAGATCCCATTTTTAGGAGTTTTGAAATTATGAGTTAAAAGAGCTGTTCAAATTGTATATTTGGCGGTAGGTGAGTTATGGTACATTTGTAGTTCTTATCCTTGTTCCGTATAGGTAAGATTTTTTTTCCTCTAGTTCCTTCAAACTTTTTCTCTGTTTTTGGTGTTCTGTAATTTGCATAGTATATGCTAGGTGTCAGTTTTTTGATATTTTTCCTGCTTAGTGTTTGCTCAGCTTCCTGAATCTGTGGTTTGGTGTTGGTCATTAATGTTAGAATGTTCTAGGTCATTGTCACCTCAAATATTTATGCTCCGTTCTTTTTTCTTCTTCTAGTATTTTAATTGTTTGCACATTGCACCTTTTGAAATTGTGCTAGGGTTCTTGGATGTTCTCTTTTGTTTTATTTAGTCTTTTCTCTCTTTGCATTTCAGTTTGGGAATTTCTACTGATATATCTTCAAGCTCATTGATTCTTTTCTCAGTCTATTAATGAGCCCATTAAAGGTATTTTTTATTACTCTCATATTGTTTTTAAATTCTAGAATTTGCTTTTGATTATTTCTTAGCAATTCTGTCTCCTGATGTTTAGAGTATTAATGTGCTTATCAAAGAAATTAATATCTAACATTTCCCTTTGTTTCTTTCTTAGGGTTTTATCTCTTTGCTTACATTACTCATCTGTTCTTGAATGCTGTCTACTTTTTTCCCATTGAGCGCTTGATACATTAATTATAATTATTTTAAATCCCTGCCTGATAAGTCCAACATCTGTGTCATGTCTGAGTCTGTTTCTGTTGTTTACTATGCCTCTTAAGACTGTTTTTCCTTTTTTTTTTTGGTTTGGAATGCCTTATCCTTTTTTCTTGGAAGCTGGACATGTTGCATTGGGTAATAGGAACTGAGATAACCAGGCCGTTAGTGTGAGGATTTATGTGAATATGGCTGGTAACTGTGCTGTGTTTATTGTTTGCTGTAGCTGTGGGACCGGAGGTTTTGACTTTCTCTAGTGTCCTTGATTTGGTATTTTTCTTGACTTGTGTCTCTGGGCTATGATCTTCCCAAGTATTTTTCCATGGCTCCCTTCCCTAGTGAGACAGGAAAGCTAGAGAGGACTAGTTGGGGACAGATGTCTTCCTGGCTTGAATAAGGTTCTGGTAAATTCTTTTTCTCTAGGCTTTTGCTGTGGAGACTTCTCTGGGTGATTATTCTTTCCTTTTTCTTGGGTCTAAAAAAATGTTCACTTTAAGTTTGTTCAGCTTTTTCATATGATTACAGAAAGTGTTTGCTATCCTCATACCTAATCACTAAACTAATAGGGCTCTGGTATATTACCAGTGCAAGATGCAAACTCTAATCAGGGTCTTTGCCCATTTAAAAAATTGGTTTATTTGTTTTCTGGATGTTGAGTTCCTCATATATTTTGGATAATAACCCTTTATCAGATACATGGTTTGAAAATATTTTCTCCCATTCTGCAGTTTTCTTTTTTGTGTTGGTTATTTCATTTTCTGTGTAGATTCCTTTCATTTTGGCCTACTTGTTTGCAGCTTCCACACACTGCACCTCCCTGTTACCTCTCTTCTATGCCCAACTGGGTTTAGGAAGAACTACTTGGGATATTCGGGTATTGTATTTGAACTATAAGTCTACAGATACCAATCTGAAGCTGTGAGGGAGAATTTGTTATTATACTACTGTAAACAAGCAAACAACCTATTTGTACCTGATGTAGTGCCTATGACATGACTGAGTTAATACAAAACTGTGGAACACACAAGATTATTTTTTGAGATGTTAAATATTACTTCACAAACTTAACCTAACCTTTTGCTAATGCATGTAGTACCAAAAAGCAAATATGGTTTTAGCTTCCTTTACTCAAAATATGAACATTAAGTATTGTGAATTTCTCTGCCAAGTGGTTCAGAAATACATAATAACCCAGTTAAAAAAAAGAAATTATAAACCATCTTGGTCAGTCTACTCTATTGTATGTTTATATGTTATTTTCTCAAGCAATCACTTCATAATCATGGAGTTTACAAAATGAGAAAGAAGAGGGAAGGCAAAATAGCCTCTACTGCATTACAAGGAACATCGGCATAAACTGTACAAAGAATCACATCATTTCCATACCATGAACGTAGAAAGCAGATCAAGTTTACAAATGATAGGACAATGCATTCTCTGCAATAGCCAAATGCAACAAAACACTTTGAAAGTAAAGGTGAAAATTGTATAAAGAGAAAATACAAGCCTTTTAAATAGCATTATGCCAAGAGGTGAAAACAAAAAATTCATCTCTTGGTATATTATAATTTCTTTATCCATTGATTGGTGCTTAGGTTGTTTACACATCTTGGTTACTGTGAATAATGCTGCAATGAACATGGTGGTATAGATGCTGATTTTACATGATAAAATATATTTTTATCATATAAAATAATATTTATATAAAAGATAATATTTTAATATATAATGTTATAAAATTATAAATTATAAAGATATTATAAACTTATATGGTAATATTTATATAAAAGATAACATCTTATAACTTAAAATAACTTCAAAAATGCTGATTTTATTTCCTTTAGATATATATGCAGAAGTGGGATTGCTGGAGTAGTTCTATTTTTAATTTTTTGAGAAACCTCCATACTGTTTTCCATAATGGCCATACCAAGTTACAATTTCACCAACAGTGTACAAGGTTCCCTTTTCTCTATACTCTCACCAACACTCATTATCTCTTTTTCTTTTAATAATAACCATCCTAACAGGTGTGAGGTGATATCTCATTGTGGTTTTGGTTTTCATTTCTCTGATGATTCGTGATGATAAGCACCTCTTTGTATGCCTGTTGGCCGTTTGTGTGTCTTCTTTGGAAAAATGTCTATTCGGGTTCTTTGCTCATTTAAAAAATTTGGTTGTTTTCTTCCTGTTGAGTTCCTTGTATATTTTGGATAATAACTTTTTATCAGATATGTGGTTTGCAAATATTTTTCTCCCATTATGTAGGTTGCTTTTTTATTTGGGGGATTATTTCACTTTCTGTGCAGATTACTTTCATTTTTTAACTACTCACGATGATACTTAATACTTACATAATAGGTAAGAATGTTAAGAAGATGTTGTACATGTACCAGATACAACACAAAGAAGAATTTAGATTGATACACCAATGACATAAATGCTTTTATATTATTTACCAGCCTCCAGGCACTATGCTAAATCTTTTCACCTAATTCATTTGCTCCTCATAATAACCTTATGAAGTAGTTACTACTTTTATTCTTATTTTATGTGATGAGGAAACCAAGAGAGGTTAAGTAATTTTCCTTTGGTCTCACAGCTGTTAAATGACAGAGCTGGAAGTTGAACTCCATTAGACTGGCTCTAAAACCTGCTTGATTAAACATTGCAATATGCAGCCTCACTTTTTTGTTAGCTAAACAATTTTATAAGTGCACAAGTCTGTGAACATGATACAAATACCAGTATAGGCTCATGATCTCTCTGAAAGTCCTAATAATACAGCAGATAAATTTGACTGGGAAATTTTGATGAGCATTAGATTTTCTATAGCTTTAAACAATCTACTTACACTCTTCAGATTGAAGATAGATATATTAAAACTGCCTGCAAAATAATAATACATGTGAGTGAGGAAATCATGAACTAAGAAAAAATAAGGTGAACTGAGATTTCAGTTAGCAATCATGTTGTGCACCTGCTGGGCTGAGGCCGGAATCTGAGGCTAGCGAGGCATCCTGAGAATGGCCCCTTGATTCTGGTGCTCTAGGCATCTGGGAGACTGTTTTCGGAAGAGACGGATCATAGACTTGTCTGGGGTTGGGTTTCATAGCAGTAAGTGTGAAAAAGGAAACATGATGAATTTCACAACTTACATCACCTGTAGGATGAAAAGCAAAGCTAGTAACTTATGAGAAATACATCTATTGTTGGAACTGGAAACGAAAAAAAAAAAAAAAACCATTCTCCAGTGGTTGCTCACAAAGAGACCTTTGTGTCGTATCATGAAAAATATTCTCAACAACATCTGAGTGGCAAAAAAATAGGAATGTCATAGGACAAGGCTCATGGCATGACAGCTAAAAGTAATCCAGCAGAAGTACTGACCTCATGTGAGGTCTCCAGGCACGATATTCCCATGATCCAGGCTTATCCTTTCTTGCACTCTTTACTCCCAGGTCCCATCTATAAGCATAAAGAGATTAAATTTTTTGACTCATTTGTTTATTTTATTTAGCATGCCCAAATGTAGTGAGTAATTAGGGTGTGTGTGTGTGTGTGTGTGTGTGTGTGTGTGTGTGTGTGTGTTTGTGGTGGGGGAGGGAAAAGAAACCAGGATTTAATAATCAGTTCTAATGTATCTACAATTTATATAATGTGAGACACTTCTGCAGAATCTGCATTTCTGTTTTGCATAAACACAAAATTAGGTCTAGCGATATTAGGAAATATATAATTATTAGGAATGTAGTGGCGGTGAGAGCTGTAGAAAGCTAGAAATAGTGGCAAACTAACATTGGCCTGGATTGACCCTTGCTGTATGGTAAGCTCAAAAGGAAGTAATTGAACACATTTTTTCAGTCATTTATTTATTTCATGATCAGTCATATTTGGTATCATGACAGATGGTGGCAGAGTTCTGCTGAAATAGAGTCAGCTTTGAATAAGACAATGTGTGAAAACTCAGTAGCTCTTCCTACAATAAATTCATTAATATTCAACAATTGCATTTAGCTTGTGGTTAAATGTGTTAGTGTCTGGGGTTCGAGCCTCATTACAGATATGAACACTTCTATAAAGCCGCACCAGTTTAAGCTGTGATAAAGGAATTTAAATGCTATCCACACTATTAAGGGCCTAGGATAATATTCTTTAAGAAAAATTGCTTTCTCCCCCATTACAGTTGTATTTTAAATTGGAGTTTATCTTTTTCTGTGTAATCATTTTTATTATTTTATAATTAAAATGACAGATTAAAAAATTTTAGTAGAATTGTTACCCTAAAGTTACCAGTTTTCAGCTTCTGTAAGTCTCTGTTCCCTAGTTTGATTTCCACTTTGGAAGGGCAATGCCATAGTTTTGGAAAGAGGAGACATATTTTACGTGATTATAGAGGATGAGTATTTTTATTCTTTCTTGTTTTGAGATGGAGTCTTATTCTGTTGCCCAGGCTGGAGTGCAGTAACATGATCTCAGCTCACTGCAGCCTCCGCCTTCTGGGTTCAAGCGATTCTCCTGCCTCAGCCTCCGGAGTAGCTGGGATTACAGGCACCTGCCAACACGCCCGACTAATTTTTTTTTTTTTTTGTATTCTTAGTAGAGATCGGGTTTCACCATGTCGGCCAGGCTAATCTTGAACTCCTGACCTCAGGTGATCCACTCACCTTGGCCTCCTAAAGTGCTGGGATTACAGGTGTGAGCTACCACACCCAGCCCTCTCCATTCTTTAGAAATAATAAAATGTCAAAGAATTGCAGAGTACATTGGATATGGTTTGGCTCTCATCTGGAATTGTAATCCCCATGTGTCAGGGGTGGGGCCTCGTGGTAGGTGATTCAGTCAAGTGGCAAACTTCCCCCTTGCTGTTCTCGTGATAGTGAGTGAGTTCTCATGAGCTCTGTTTTTTTTTAGTGTATGGCACTTCCCAGTTTCCTCTCTCTCTCTCTAGTGGTCTGCCGTGGTAAGAAGTGCTGGCTTCTTCTTTGCCTTTCGCCATGATTGCAAGTTTCCCGAAGGCTTCCAGTCATGCTTCCTGTTATGTCTGCAGAACTGTGAGTCAATTAAACATTTTTACTTTATAAATTACCCAGTCTTGGGTAGTTCTTTATAGCAGTGCAGAAATGGACTAATAAAACATGTACGTTTAATGTCTCTCAAGTACAGGATTTTTTTCTTTTTGTTACTCTTCATGTCACATTTGGTTGCTATAGGTAGGAGTATGAATCACATAATGGATTTGTTCTACTATCCAAATCTTATACCTTTGGACTATGAGCCTTGCAAGGGGGTGAAACATTTTATTGCAGTAACCATCAGCACAACAAAATTCTGAATTGTGGATCACTGTTTTATTGGAAACATCTGACTCATTGATTTTGATTGATTTTAAATCTCCTCTCAGAATCAACTGAAGTCCTAAATCCTCTACACATTCTTACTTAAGTCCTTTCCCTTTGATTAAATGCTTTAATCTCCCATTCTTACAGCATCTCTCAATTTCTACACTGTATTATAGTTACCAGTGCCTAGGTCTCACTGTTCCTATTGGATTGTTTTCCTTTCAAAGGCAAGATAAAAGTCTGATTCAACTCTTTCTCAACGATCTAGCTAAGTATCCCCTAAAAAGTTAGTGTTCGATGGATATTTGTTGAGTGAATATCTAAGAGTTGACCAATGTAGATAATGTAAGATAATGGATGAGAAAAAGGGATTCAGCTATTAATGGAATATCTATTGGAGAATTGGCTTAATATCATACATGGTGTATGGCGGAAACTATTGAAACACACCATAGGTGACCCAGATGTCAGCCGTCCCTTCATTATCCTCTTGAAACTATCTATGTTCTCCCCCATTCTAATAAGAAAGAAGCAAGCATTGGTCAGCATAGAATCTGCTGAAGATCTGCTAGGAAAAGCAGAGGAGTGAGTTGTCTCATAAGAAAATTTAGAACTTAGGAAAGTTCATATAGTGGCCTTTTTAGATGTGGTTGTTCCTGGGTTCTTTTTGTCTCTTTTCGTCTCTTTTCCTCTTTCCTTCCATAAAGCACTCAGATTTCCCTAAATGTAATCTCCTGCTCTCAAATATTTCTCAAATTTTACAAATCCCTCATTTTTATTGTATGTAGAATTTGCCTCTCCTAACTTATTACAATGCTTGCAAAATGCCCTGTGGTTAGCACCCTCCAACCTCCTTAAAATGTATTGGGGAATTATATTCATTCAATAATTCAACACCACCTTTGTTTTTATTTTTTTCCATAAGTTATTGGGGGTACAGGTGGTATTTGGTTACAAGAGTAAATTCTTTAGTGGTGATTTGTGAGATCCTGGTGCATCCATCACCTGATCAGTATACACTGCACCATATACGTTGTCTTTTATCCCTCACCCCCCCTTCCAATCTTCACCCCCAAGTCCCCAAAGTCTACTGTATCATTCTTTTGCCTTTGTGTTCTCATAGCTTAGCTCCCACATGTCAGTGAGAACATATGATGTTTGGTTTTCCATTCCTGAGTTACAAAGCCACATTTATTTAAATAATTAAATGTTGTTAATAATTAATGCATTAACAGAAATTAATATTATCAGATAATATGGCTGTCCTAGATATGGCAGATGGAGAAGTTCTGTAGTATGCACAGAATTATAGCCATTTCTTTGTTTGGGAAAGTTACAATAACTAAGCCCTAGAACAATATGAGTTATGGCCCATCTCAGGAGTCTTTAACTTTTGTGGGCCTAACTGGAAATAATTAGGGAGTTCCTGAATCTGTATAGATCATCATTTTAGGCTGCTCAAACACACCTCCACGTGTTTGCTGATGGCCAATGGGAAAAAGTTGCCCAAATGTTGCTCAAGGAGAATAGAGAATATAGTGAAACCTCTAAAGCTATTTTAAGTAGGATTTCATGGGGCAAAATTGAGAAAATTTTATTGTTTTCAGTACTCCTGGGGCTCTCCTCTTTTCACACCTTTGTCATAAAATACCCCTACCCTTCTACTTACTGCTGAAATCAATTTAATGACTCTAAAGACAATTGAATTAGTATTAACTTGTATAATACTTTGTTAATTTGATGACTATTCAGAACTAGTGATTTGAACACTATTCAGAATTAATGATTAAACAGACATTATAATTATTTTAATAAGCAGAGCTGATCTTTCCATTTCTCAGAAGGTTTCTCTTGGTGCAGATGTGCAGAGATTCTACTTTGGTTTCCAACAGACTCTTGTCTTCCCACAGGAAGTTGTGGATGAGCCTGTTTTATGGCCAAGTCTGCCTTT
Organism: Hylobates moloch; assembly: GCF_009828535.3. NCBI lineage: Eukaryota > Metazoa > Chordata > Mammalia > Primates > Hylobatidae > Hylobates > Hylobates moloch. Next base: position 15,484,590 of record NW_026652276.1, read on the forward strand.
CTCCTTCAGCTTTTCCTGCCTTAATTCTGTTCTTATACCTAGACAATTTTAGACCATCAAGATTTGAATTTCCTTAGCCTTAACCCGGAAGAATGAAAAAGATCCCAGTTGGCTTTAGTCAGGGAACTGACCATGTGGTTGTAATAGAGATTGGTCGATGAAGTTCCTTGCACATTATCTGAATCAGAAGCAGCCAAAGGGATGAACCAAGAGTTTCCACTGTTGGAAAACTCTTTCTATGAGTCTAGTTACTACAGGGATCCCCTTGGCTTTATTTTAGGAAATGATCCAGTAAGTTGGTAGCCATAGAATGGTTAAAAGAGAGCAGGCTGACTAAGGGTAGATAATCAGAGGGCAGCCAAGCTTTTAGAAGTATCCTTGCAGCTGTAAGAGGTGCCTCTGCATAAGAGCCACATGGTTCTGAAAAATCACAACTGAGTGATTCGCCTAATACATGAAGTAAAATGGAAGAGCTGCCCCCCCATCCCCCCAAAAAGAAACACACAGAAGCTATAGACCAGGGGTTACCTTTTGAAATTTTCTGTCCTTTCTATGGAGTTTCTCCATGAGTTTATTTATTTTAGTACTATTACTGTTCCACTTTATAAACTTAGCTTCGAGGCAAACAAATTTCCATTATTGGGCCTAGAGTTAAATCCATGTTATCTTTTACAAGAACTTAACTGTTAAAGACATTCCAACAAAACTAAAATAAGTGTTACAAAGCCATTTCACCACACTGCCTTATGGATAACCAGAATGAATGTCATCTTCAAATATGAAGGACAGACCCTTCTCTATTTTAAGAAAGAAGTATTTGAAAGTAATTTATACTCAAATTATTTCAACATGAATGTCAGCTGCATTTAGTCTGCATTGCTGAAAAGTTGAATAAAGACAGCTGCTAAACCACTGTGGTTGTTTTTAGAAATATTTCTTTTATTAGATCAATGGAAGCAAATTGAGACACCTTTGTTTCCTTTTATTTATTTTATTTTATTTTGAGATAGAATTTTGCTCTTGTTCCTCAGGCTGGAGTGCAATGATGCGATCTTGGCTCACTGCAACCTCTGCCTCCCAGGTTCAAGCAATTCTGCTGCCTCAGCCTCCCAAGTAGCTGGGATTACAGGTGCCCACCACCATGCTCAGCTAATTTTTGTATTTTTAGTAGAGGTGGGGTTTCACCATGTTGGCCAGGCTGGTCTGGAACTCCTGATCTCAGGTCATCCACCTGCCTTGGCCTCCTAAAGTGCTGGGATTACAGGCGTGAGCCACCATGCCTGGGCTATTTATTTATTTATCTGTTTATTGAGACAGGGTCTCACTCTGTTGCCCAGGTTGGAGTGCAGTGGTGCGATCTCGGCTCACTGCAACATCTGCCTCCCGGGTTCAAGCGATTCTCACATCTCAGCCTCCTGAGTAGCTGGGACTACAGATCCACACCACTACACCTGGCTGATTTTTGTATTTTTTGTAGAGATGGGGTTTCGCCATGTTAGCCAGGCTGGTCTCAGAGCCAGAGAGAAGAGCCTTACAGAGGACATGATGGAGTGATGGATTAGTAAATGCCTAGGTCCAGTCTAATAGACTCTGAAACATCTTCAGTGTTGGCAGGGGTGACAGCGAGTGGATGGTTTGGATGTGCCTGTAGCACAGGGTGACAGTATCACCAAGCTGTTCTTGAAACTGGAGTCCTTGTCATCAGTGTGCACACAGAGGCCAATGCCTAAACCATGTATGACGTCTGAGCCTCCAGCTCTCTTTTCTGAGGACAGACTGCAGCAGGCACAGGAGGGGAGGTTGGTTGGAAGAGCTGAGGCAGAGCTCAAGTTTCTTGTACTGCATTTGTCCTTAAAGCCACACTCCTCACAAGACATTCCTTAACTTCTTGTCTCCATGCGGGACCTTAGGTACACAGAATCAAATTGACTCAGTCAATCATCTTCCCTGATACCAACACAATGTCATTTCTGTTCAAATAATAACTCCGTGGCTACTGTTGTTTCCTTTTGTCTCTTTTTCCAGTTTCCACCTCTTTCTGTGCATTGGCACCTAATCTGAACACTTATCAAGGACTTAATATACATATATTCCAAAACATATAAAGTATTGCTTAGTATATAATTTTAGAGTTCACACAAATACATTATTTGGTATGAACTATACATACTGCAACTTTTTAAAATCATTTACCCTTATGTTTTTGACATTTATAATGACAAATGTACCTTGATTCTTCTAACTGCAGTATAGTATTCCATGGCACAGTTATATCACAATTTTATTATTCCTCCACTGACCAGCATTTAGATTGTTTCCAAATTTTTGTTACTATAAGTTTTACAGCATGAACAGTACTCTAGCAAGCAGCTGTGTACATGTTTCTCGTGAATTTGTGCTGTGTTTTCTCTAGAGTAAATGGCAAGAATTAGGATTTCTGAGTTTTGAGGCATATATATTTTCAAATTTGTTTTTCAGAATGGCTGTGTCAACCTTTTTTCCTACCTGGAGTACAGGACAGTACCCAAATAAGTTTACGTGCTGACAACAGTCATCTCTGATTACTAGTTAAGATATTATGTTATGATGTGGTTATGATATTATCTAAGGGCAGGTAGTTTGAGGTTCTTGACAAAGCCTTCCCATGGGATTAGGCTTGATCACTGGGGAAGCATTTCTAGGTGACCATGTTAAAGACAAGACAGAAATGACCATGAAATCAGCCACCACCTAGTGCTGTATTTGTCAGTGTGTTGGTGTTATTAGGAAGCTGATGGAATTTGATGCATCACATTATGCACTGACTTCACACCAACTCTTAGGCCCCAACTTACGGCCTAGCCACTCCTTTCAATCTGCTAGCAGCCAAGTAGGATACTCTGGGGTCGGCAACTTGCTGAAGTGAGCAACCACCTCTGCCAGCAGGCTTTAATTAAGCAGCTACATAGAAAACAGCTGTGAAAGATTCATCAATCACAGGATGTCTATTATTGGAATTAAACACCTTCTAATGGTGGCAACGATTTGCATTGATTGCTTTAGGCTGCGAGTAGCACCCTGCATTTCCTGCTTGCTCTGCACTGCTTCTCTGCCTTTGGACTGAAAGCTCAGTTGTATGGGCTGATTTCCTTTCTTTCTTGGAGCCTACTTCTGTAATGCAGAGACAATGGGGTGTTAAATGGAATACAGATATGTCAGGTGACGTGATTGGTGTGCAGCCATTAAACTTGATATTATTGCAAACAATTCTTTGACAATTAAAAATGGGAACATATGATTTGACAACGACATTTTATGCTAATTCAGAGTGTCAGAGGCAAGCTGGGAGCTGCTGTTTGACACTGAAATATGGTATATGGAAACAAGCAAAGGCAGTGTCTGAAATCAGGACTTTGGAAAATAGGGGTGGTGGCCATGTTTACATAGTTGTCTCTCATGTCACTCTTCCGTGTCCTTGTGTAGCTGAACGAGGGGTTGTAGTTTATATTGAGGACAGTTTTATTAGAAGGATTTTTCTCCTGTCTATGAAGTATGTTATGACAGTCTTTTGGGGCCTTCTCAAAGTGCCCTAAATTTCACCACTAATAATAATGATTGATAATTTGTTATTGATAATTATATCAACTGTTATTATAATTTATAATTTTTATATTGCTATTGTAATTGGTAATTGTTCAATTGCTATTGTAATTAATAATTTGTTGAACATGCATCTGACATAGCGTTAAATACTTTATATATAATGTCACTGAATCCTTACAATGATTTAAGTTCTGAGTATGATTATGTGCATTTTCAAAACACGGAGACTACATAAACAATTTAAATTGATTTATTTGCACGAAGGTGGCCAGTATTAAAATGTTCCTGAGAAGCGTGAATTTGTCAGGCCCATCCGAGGGGAGGTAAAAATGCCAGGAACAGCCGGGCGCGGTGGCTCACGTCTGTAATCTCAGCACTTTGGGAGGTGGAGGTGGGCGGATCATGAGGTCAGGAATTCGAGACCATCCTGGCTATCACGGTGAAACCGGGTCTCTACTAAAAATACAAAAAGTTAGCCGGGCGTGGCGGCGGGCATCTGTAATCTCAGCTACTTGGGAGGCTGAGGCAGGAGAATGGCTTGAACCTGGGAGGCAGAGCTTGCAGTGAGCAGAGATCTCGTCACTGCACTCCAGCCTGGGTGAGAGAGTGAGACTCCGTCTCAAACAAAAAAACAAACAAAAAACAAAACAACAGACAAACAAACAAAAAATGCCAGGAGCTAAAATTCACCTGTCATTACCAAAGACGAACTTCTCTCTAGCTTTACATAGGCCATCCTCAACTTCTGTGCAGCTTCCCTTTGTGCGGTCTCTACTTTTGTACTGTTACCTTAGGTCACTTGCATGTCACATTCAGACTTTCATTTTTCACATGGTCAATGAATATTTTAAACTATAATATGGCAGTGCCAAATGTATGTTTACAGTTCAATTTCAGGAAAATCGGAACTTTTGTCCATATAGCAGCATCTATTTGTGTAACTTAAAATATTTTCTTCATTTTTAAAATGAAAATAATAATTTTTTTAAAAAGTTCAATTACTTAATAATAATGGAAGAAAATTTCCTAGTATGGTCATTAAGACAAGAATGGGTGTCCTTAGCCTGAATTGAGTGTTCAGCAGATAAATGCATGGTTTCCTGAAATTACATTTACATGTATTTCTGCATTTGAAAATACAATGTGTAGGTTCTTGTTTTATTCAGAAAAAGCAGAAAACACATGCTTTTTGCATCATAGTGCTTTGCTCTCCTAGGAGCAGTTTCCCACTAATAAGATCTCTCTGCACCCCAAAGCTTTGTCCTTTCTGGGAAAGTTGCTTTCAGCCCACTTGTTGCTTTACTGGAGCCTCAAGGCTAAACAATAGGACAAAACATACCATGCAGGAAGAAGCCCTAAGACTGGATGCAGGAGATACCAGACCACAGAGTGGAGCAATGGACAGAGCATAACTGCCATCGCATTAATGAAGGGACTTACATGTTGATTTGTGAAATAAAGCAAATCACCAAACATTCTTTGATATAAGTTAGGGTGTAAATGTATAACCCAAAACATAGTTTCTTGATTTTTTTTTTTTTTTTTTTTTTTTTTTTTTGAGACAGGGTCTTACTCTGTCACCGAGGCTGGAGTACAATAGCACAGTCTCAGCTCACTGCAGTCTCAACATCCCAGGCTCATGTGATCCCCCTAGTAGCTAGGACCATAGATGCAGGCCACCAAGCCCAGCTAATTTGTGTGTGTTTGTGTGTGTGCATGTGTGTGTGTGTATGTGTGTGTGTGTGTGTGTGTGTATTTTTTGTAGAGACAGGGTTTTGCCATGTTGCCAAGGCTGATCTCAAACTCCTGATCTCAAGTGATCCTCCTTCCTCGGCCTCCCAAAGTGCTGGGATTACAGGTGTGAGCCACCATGCTTGGTCGTTTTTTGAATTATTTTTAATGCTTCTCTTTCTCTTATATCTAATTGGATAAAAAAAAACTTTGAAATATAACTGCTTTTATCAAATATAATTGCTTCTTATCACCTCCACTGTTAAAGTGATCCCAGTCACCATCGCCTCTCATCTGAATGACAGGAACAGCCTATTTCATCCTTGCCTCTCACAGTCACATCAGACAGAGTGAATCTTTCCAAAGGGAGTCGGGTTCTGTTTCTCTGCTGGAAAGCTTCCACTGGCCACTCTTCTTACTCAGGCAAAGGAATCGAAATGGCTTATGGGTCTGTATATGCTTTTGGGTCCTATATATGCTTTGGGTCCTATGTATGTTACCCCCCACTGCCCTCTGTCCTCTCTGACCTCTTTTCTCACTACCATCCCCAGCTCCCAACCCTGACCACTGCTAGGGCACTGGTTTCTCTGTTCCCCCCTTAAAAGGGAAGAGCCAGTCGCATGCTGCCTTTACACAGGCTGTCCCTAGATATCCACATGACTGGCTTCCTTACTGTTTTTACATCTCTGCTCAGTATGAATGCTTAAATGAAGTCTGCCCTGACCACTTTTTAAAAAATAACATTTTTTAAAACAATTGTTTAAAATAACAATCATTTAAAAAAGTAACTTCCCTGACCACTCTTTAAAAGATAAGCAAAAAAAAAAAAATTATTTTTTTAAATTGTTATGTTTCTTTTTTTTTAAATTTTATTATTATTATACTTTAAGTTGTAGGGTACATGTGCACAATGTGCAGGATATTAAAAAATAACAATTTTTAAAAGAGTGGTCAGGGTAGTTATTTTTTAGAGTGGTGAGGATAAACTTCATTTAGTCAGTCGTTTGCAGTGTCCTTAGAAATACAGAATAAATATCATTACAAACAAGACACAAATAAAAATCTCCTTTAAAAATATGTCCCTGCCAAAAAGATAAGTAAATGTCTTTTAAATAAGATATTTAAGAAATGAATCGAAATTGAATATGCAAATAACTATGCATATTTGTTTGAGTTTGGGACATAATAGAAATTAAAATCAGTTGGACTGTGTGTGGTATTTCCCCTAAATGTTTTTTAATAATTTTTGAATTTTTTGGTAAGTTGCCCACTTTTTAATTTCTGGAACCAAAAGCAATACATGCTGTTTCTTAATAAAAAAAAATTTGTTTAAAGAATAATGTTAGATTTATAGACTAGTTGCAAAGATAGTACACAGAGTTCTCATAGGCCCCACACCGATTTCCCCTAATTTAACATCTTAAATTAATATGGTACATTTGTCACAACCAATGAGCAAATATTGTTACATCGTTATTAACCAAGAAGTCTATACTTTATTCAGATTTGTCAATTTTTACCAAGGCTGTTTTTTTCTGTTCTGGGATCTGCTACAAGACACCGCATTACATTTCATCTTCGTCTCCCTGGGCTCTTCTTGACTATGAATACTTCTCGGACTCTCCCAATTTTTGATGTGAGAATTTTGAGGCATATACCAGTTGGTTGTTTTATAGAGTGTCTCTCCATTGGGATTTGTCTGATGTTTTTTCTCAAAATTAGGCTGCGATAATATGCTTAGAGAGTGAAAACCACAGAGGTAAAGTTCCATCTCATCACATCCTACCAAGGACACACCCTATCAACATGACTTATCATGGCTTATGTTGTCCTTGATCACCTGGCTGAGGTAGTGTGTGTCAGATTTCTCCACTGTAAAATTGCTGTTCATTTTTATTTTATTGTTTTTACTTCCCAAACTGTATCTTTCAAAAACATGGCACTGTAATCAGCTCACACTGGTGGAGTGGGGAGTTATGCTTCCTCTCCTTGGGTACAGAGTATCTATCTAAGTTGTTTGAAATTCCTCTGCATAGAAGATTGTCTCTTTTCTCCTATTTATTTATTCAGTCGTATATTTACGTCAGTATGGACTCACCCCTATATATATATATTATACTTTGGTTAGAATCCAATACTATGGTATTTATTTGTTGTTCAAATTGTTCCAGCTTTGGCCATTGGGAGTTCTTTCAGTTGTCTTCTGTATCCCTTTGAGATATGCAGCCATTGTTCAACACTTTCTTAATTCCTGGCACAACAAAATGTTCCAGGCTTATCATATATATTCCTTGCCCCAGCCCTAGAGGCAGCCATTTCTCTGAGGACCTTTGGTTCTCTTTAATGGACAATGAGCTAGATCATCATCTAGGTTGTGAATATGCTTGTTGCTATTGGGGTATCGTTGCTTTTAGGCCCACTTATCTTCAAAGAAAAAGCATATACCAGCCACTCTTTTTGAAAGTTGTCCTTACATACCAAGTCCCCATGTCCTTCACTCTATTTTAGTCACTATAGGGAAAATGTATCCCCTGATTAAATCCTATTGACTCTGTTTAATTATTTATACATGTATGCATGCATTTAAGAAAATATAAGTGAATCAACATTAATTCACAAATGAAAAAAAATAGCATCCATGGTGATTTCACTTCCCTGAGGGTGAAACTTGGTGGAGGGGTCAGCAGCGTCACTCTCAAGTGGAAAGCACAGGGCTGTCATTTGCAGTCCCCTTAGAAATGAAAACTTAATATCATTACAAACAAGATATAAACCAAAATCTCCTTTAAAAATCTGTCCCTGCCAAAAGGATAAGTAAATATCTTTTAAATAAGGTACTTAAGAAATAAATACAAATTGAATATGCAAATAATTATGTATATTTGTTTGAGGTTGGGGAATAATGGAAACTAAAATCTGTTGAATGATAGTACTTCCCCTAAATGTTATTTTTAAATAATTTTTGGATTTTTTTGATAAGTCACAGTTTTTAATTTCTGAAACCATAAGTAACACATGCTGTTTCTTAATAGTTTTTTTTTTTTTTTTTTTTTTTGGCATTGCAACCCTAAAGAAATCTCTGTTTCAATACCTATAGATTAATGGCATTTTAAATGGCTGCATATATCCCTGTCTGTCATATAGTATCATAACTAATTGATCAAATCACTATTAATGGACATTTATGCTGTTTTTCACGATGTACTCAACAATACCTCACTGAACAACCTTGACTATTATTTGCCTAAATATTTTTTAAAGGATAGATTCCTACAAATGAAATTTCTGTGACAATGTAGATAGGTAAAAGTTTTTATTCAGTTTCCTAAAGTGCTCTCCAGAAACAAATCAAATTGAGACGTGTATCAACAATTCATGAACATGACCAATCCTTCACATGTGTACTAATTCTGTTTTCAAATGCATACTAATTCTTTACATTTTTGCAAAACTGAATTTTAGCTTTTTAAATTATTAGTGAGTATATTTCCAGAATATGTTGGCTGTTTGCACTTCCTTGGTGAATTGCCTTTACAACTTCCTATGCTATTTTTATGTTATGATTGCTACCTAGATTTTTTTTTTCTTACTGATATGTAAGAATTAGTTGTATATTAAAGATAGCGACACTCTGTTTTAAGTTGCCAGTGCTTTTCTAGGGTGTTGTTTGATTTTTGACTTTCTGTATTTTTTCTTCCCTTTCCTATAAAGCTTTTCATTTTACTCTACCCAATCTTTCCTTTATGATTTATAATATTGGAATCATGGTAAAAAAAAGAAAAAAAGAAAAAATATGTCTTAGTTCATTATTAAGATTAAGAATGTTGGTTAAGAACATGTGTTTATGCTTTGGAGCATATTTTTAATTGTTATAAAATTTTTAAATGTAAACTGTTTTCAGGAAATCCCTTAACCTACTTATGTATTGCTTAAAGAGGATTAAAAAGTGTTTTGTATTTTTTATCCTCTTTAAATTATTTTATATTAATGTAGATGTTTAAAAACAATTACACACTGACCATATGAACATAAGTATTTTGTTCTTAATATTTTTTTCCACCAGAAGAAACTGAATTATCCATTTGTTATTGAAAAAAATGAGCAGTTTTTAAAAGAGGCAAATTTAATATTTTATTAAATGGGAAAATTTCTGTATACAATTCACTTTGTTGAGATGAATAGAATTATACATTATTGCTGGCAAAGAAAAGATCAAGATGATGTTATGTAAATTTATATTAGTACTTAACAGTTGCTATAGAATCATGAATCCAACAGACTTATTTGTATTTGTTAGTGACTTTATGTTAGATTCTTCAGTTTTTGTTGAAAGGCATAGTCCAAGTATTGCAGATTAATGGGTACCCTGAACCTAGAATTCCATGTTTCTTCTTCCTTATCTCTTATGTGGAAGGACAGAGGAGACCAGGTATCTCCAAGAATTGTCTATTTTTTTAATCCCTATCCCAAAAACATGTTTTCTAATGAAAGGACAGGAATGGTGCATAGAACTTTTAGGGAAGTGGGCCAAAGAAGGCTGAAAATTAGTGAACAGTCATGATGTGGGGCTGAGCACTCTACCTGTGTGAGCTCTCCTTGCCCCCTGAGCTCCTCTGTGTCCCTGAGTCCAACCACTTTCATTGGATGGCACTCAGCTACTGCCACAGGGCACGCCAGCAGAGCACCAGCTAGCGGCGACTGGTGACCTGGCTTCTTGGAGCCTTCACTGGAAAATAAACTGAACACACAATGGGCAATCTTTTAAATTCCATTCCAAATAATTATACTTACAGAGTAGAGATAGAGTGCTCAACAGGGTGGGGCTGAAGAGCCCTGAATTAGCCACATCGATCCACGCAAGTGATGGATATGTTCCCCCCTGAAGAGGAAAGCCTCACAGAGTGAAGAGCTTTATCTTCTATTTAAAAACTCTATGGGCAAATTCATCAGGCTATCTGACATGTAAATTAAGCAGGGTTGCAGCTTCCAGGGAGCCCAACTCATATTCCGACCAGGCAGCAACAAATCATAGCCCGTTCCATCCACTGGGCTTCCCCTTCAGGAGCTTAACAGGCTCAAAAACCAGCCTCAGAATTTGTGCCTCTCAGTCTGCCTTGCCATCCCAGCCAACTCTCTGAGAGTCACCAACAGGTGCTGTCACTTCTCCTGGATGTGGAGGCTATTCCCGGAACAGGCAGGCTTTTCTTCTTGCACAACCCACCCCAAGGGTAATTCATTCATTCCCAGGGCTTGGGGGAAGCTGTGGTGCTTATGAGGCAAAGCTTGGTCACTGTGGACCATGACAGTGAAGTAAGTGAATTCCTTTCAGGGACAGAGAGAACCGATACTTTCCACCCTCTTTCACTATAATTGGAGAGAAAAACATAACCCCAGCCAAGGGGTTGGGGGAAGAAAAGAACTACAGAGGTCACCTTCCCGAAGAGAGATACTCTGTTGGCTGCAGGAGAGGAATTAAATAAATAAATTTTATGTCAGTTATTTGTTAAACATGTAGTGGATTACATTGCCTGAGATGCAATGGTGAATAGTACACTTGTGGCCTTGTCCACAAGGAATAAAATCCTCATGCCCCATGTGTACGTTTTTAATGTCCCAATATATAATTAGATTGCTAATTTAAGGCAACGTCCTGGTCACTGTAGATAAATAAACAAAAATGATGTATATTTTTTTCCAGGCCTTCATCCCTTCATGGCTATAGTTTCTCTAGTGCTTTTCATGAGCTCAGCCCTGCAGACAACACTGCCAACTAATTTTAGCCTTTTTCAGACTATCAGTGATATATTGTTGGGCTGATTTCACAGGTGAGGGGATCAATGCTCAGTATCTTTCATCCATTCCTTGTTTCCCTCAACTGATATTGAGTGTCTACTATGTGCCAGGCACTGTTCTGGGGTCTTGCCCTAGAGGTCTGGGGGTCTCCAAAGTCCCTTACCCCCAGGCAATGCCTCTCTTCACAGAAGCTCTTTCCTCCTGGTAGGTCTGCCCCACTCCATGCTTGACATGTAGCCTGAGGCTAGACGGAGGTTCACAGAGCAGGACTCATCACCACACTGAACCCTGTTTCTATGGTAGCAAATGCTATCGTGGCTTTGGGTTTCCATTTGAGGAGCAGGACTTTGATGTGATTCCTTTGGGACCTCCCTTTGCTCTGAGGAGCCTGACACGTTGTCTTGATAACCTGCTGGATGTTCTGCTGGTGCTTAAACTGAGGTGCTGTCTGGCTCTTGCCAATCCTTGCAGGGGCTTGATAACTGTCCTCTCACCCTTCAGCTCCGTATCAGGATCCATCCACCCTTCCCCACCTTCCTGGATGGCCTTCTCACAGAAGGGTTCTGTGTGTGGTCCCCCCAGACTCCCACTCATAAACAAATGTACAGAAACCTAGGATTCATTCCTGACTCCTCCCTCTCCTGCATCCCATATGCAGTCCACAAAAACTACTGCTTATTTCGTTCTCAAAATGGCCCTGTGTCTAGCCATTCTCTTTATCTCCTGGTCCAAGGTACTGTCATCGCTCCTTGAGCTACCAAGATGGCCCCAGACCAATCTCACTGTAGTCACTCAGGCACCCTCCAGTTTGCTCCCCACCTGCAGCTAGAGTGGCTTTGTTTAAACACAGATCTGAGGACTCTCCTCTCCTCCTCGCCACTCCACCATGCTTCAACTCTTTAGTACCTTTCTCTTCTCCTTATGATAAAAACGAAACTCCTTAACTTTCTTTCCTTTGGTCAGTCTACCTTTTCGTTGTTGCTGGTGTTGTTTTATTTTTTAAATAAACAATAATGGGATACTTGTAGATTCATAGAAAAATTTCAATTATAGTACAGATGACTCCTGGATACCCCTTGCCCAGTTAATATGTTAAATCACTCTGGGTTGCATTTGTCAAAACAAACAAATTAGCATTGGTGCATTACTAATAACTGAACTCCAGACATTGTTAGGATTTCACCACATTGCCGTTAGCCTAATTTGGTTTTTGATCAGGGGACTATAGTATTTAATGTTTGATCTGGGTTTGTTTTTTTTTCGAGATAAAAGGACACTCTTAACAATTACCAGGGACAGCAGGTGTGGATGGGAACTGCCCCAGGTCACTTTATCTAGAATGCAGGAGGATGACGCTCCTCTACCTTCAACTCCCCTCACATTCTCAGTGCTCCAGACATGCCAACCTTCTTTCACTCTTGCTACTCATTTTCCCTTCACATGATCTCTTCCCATGCATCTTCTCCTGGCCAGTGGCTATGGACACGTTCTCACACAAATCTTTCCTGACCTCCTGAACTAGGTCAAATGACTGTTCTCACTTGTTTTTCAATATAGCATTGCATTCTTCCTTTCTTTTCCCTTCCCTTCCTTTCTATTTCCCTTCCCTTCCCTTCCTTTCTTTTCCCTTCCCTTCCCTTCCTTTCTTTTCCCTTTCCTCCCCTTCCTTTCTTTTCCCCTCCCTTCCCTTCCCTTCCCTTCCCTTCCCTTCCCTTCCCTCCCTTCCCTTCCCTCCCCTCCCCTCCCCTCCCCTCCCCTCCCCTCCCCTTCCCTTCCCTTCCATTGCAGTTGTACTTAGTTCTGTGAGGTTATTTGATTGAATTCTACCTTCCTTATGAGCCTGTAAGCTCCACGAGGGAAGGGGCAATGTTTCATTTTTCCCTCCCTTGTCTCCTCTGTGCCAAGAACACAGAGTGAGTATTGACATGAATAATTCTTTGATGAATGCCTGAGCAAATGTGCCTCTTGATACTACAGTGCCATTCAGTACATGCCACAATGTTCTCTGAATAGCAGGCTCCACCTGCCTAACTCCATCCTCTCCCACCAGCCTTCCCTATGCGCTTTTATTATTCTAGTGGAAACATCTAGTTTTCGGGCTTTGTCCATGATAGGCATTGGATATATACATGTTCAATGAATAAATGTCTCTATTTATACACTCGTCTTTGCACCATGAATTAGTCAGGACTCTTCCAAGTATAAGTGACAAGTCCCTATTCAAACTACTTTACCAAAAACTACATGGAAGGTGGAAGGAAGTAAGCAGTGAGTCACATAAAAGGGAAATAGAGGGGCTGGCCAATTTCCATTGTGGCCTTGATCTGGGTACTCAGATAGAGGCCACCAGGAGGCTATGTCACTCCCTCTCTCCATACTCTGCTTGCTTTTGTGTTGACTCCGTGCTCAGGCAGATTGTTCTTGTGTGGTGAAAATGACCAGTGGCCATTTCAAGCTCATTAGGTCTTTAAAAGTCAAAGCTCAGAAGATAGTAATGTGTTATGCTATCAATATCAATATCCATTCCCAACAAAAGATTCTGATTTGGCCTTGCTTGGCTAACAGGCCCATCTGTGACTCAATCTCTGTGGATGGGAAAGTGATTTATGCTAATTGGCCAATAGGAATAACATATTCAGCTGCCTGGAGCAGGAGGCCAGGACATACGATTCATGGTCCTGCTGGTTGGAAATGGGACTGGCGAAAAATTAGAGCAGCTCACTGTAATCCCTGGCTTCCAGAAGCCTCACAATAAGAAATAGATTTCTAGCCTCTCTGTGTTACTTCTTTTCACTAATTTAAAATAGTTAGGTTACACTTAGCAATAAACCTTTTCTTTTTCTGATAAACACCTTTATTGAAGCAAATATTTGATGCAGTATGCATTAATGATTTGTATGCAAAATACCGTCAAGGTCGATTTTCTCTTTTCTTTAAGTTAAAACCAACTTTTAACTTAAAAATTTCTGGTCTTTGGGTTCAGTGTTCCATATTTTACTTGGTATATTTTCTGGAAGTAGAAAAGAAAGTTAAACTACCTCTCTAGCATCCCTTTGGAGTGAATTTATTTTCAAAACATTATTTAAAAAGAAGTTTTTAAAAAAATAATATAACAAGCTGAGAAATTCTTCTGTTTTCCAGATTAATCATAGAATGACATGCTATGATTATTTTAATATTCTGGTTAACTTAGAGTTACCCAAAATACCCTTCATGGATATTTTACAAAAATAAGGCCTGAAATTATTTAATCTTTAATATGTAATTTCGGAGAGGCTTCAGACACATTTAGGTTATTTAATTTGAGCACCAGAGTTAGGCAACTGTGAAGAAAGTTTGGAGTTTTTTGTTTGTTTGTTTAGGTCAGGGGCCAGCAAGTGTTTTCTATGAAGGACCAGATAATAAATATTTTAGACTTTGCAGGTCATGTGTGTTCTCTACCTTTACTCAAAAGGGTGGCAGGCTGGGCATGGTTACTCATGCCTGTAATCCCAGCACTTCAGGAGGCCGAGGTGGGTGGATCATTTGAGGGCAGGAGCTCGAGACCAGCCTGACCAACATGGTGAAACCCCATCTCTACTAAAAATACAAAAAAATTAGCCAGGCGTGGTGGCACATGCCTGTAGCCCCAGCTACTCAAGAGGCTGAGGCAGGAGAATTGCTTGGACCTGGGAGACGGAGGTTGCAGTGAGCCGAGATTGCACCACTGCACTCCAGCCTGGGAGACAGAGTGAGACTCTGTCTTAGAAAAAAAAAAAAAAAAAAAAAAAGGCGGCAAAGCGGCCATAGACAATAAATAAATGAACTGTGTGCAGCTGTGTCCTTATAAAATTTTGTTTATAGATACAGCCAACATGTACCCTTGGCCTGGGCCATAGTTTGCAGACCTCTTTTAGATTCTGCATACACAGAATTCATAGTTTTTATCTTGTGGTCATAATCAAATGTTGTTTAGGTGTTTGCAGTACACTCTCATAGTGTGGTTTAAGGAAGAGAGTCTTGAAGAGGAAATCCTACAGTTAAGGGGTCCTGGATCTATATGCTGACTATAGCCCAATTACTTCATCCCTCTAGGCCTTTATTTTCCAAACCATAAATAGGGCCATTGAAAACCGTTCTACCAATCTTAGAGTTATTTGGCAAATCAAATAATGTATGAGAAAATGAATTGAATACATAGTTATTTTCTACCATAAGGTACAATTGATTTAATTTTATGGCACAGCAATTGTCAAAATATTTGAGGAAAAGGGAAAACCATCTGAAAAAAATCATATGAGTTAAGAACCCTGTAAGAAACGGATGAACAACACACATATTAAGATCATTATTATTATTTTTTTGTGTGTGAGACGGAGTCTTGCTCTGTCATCAGGCTGGAGTACGGTGGCGAGATCTCGGCTTACTGCAACCTCCGCCTCCCAGGTTCAAGTGGTTCTCCTGCCTCAGCCTCCCAAGTAGCTGGGACTACAGGCATCCACCACCACGCCGGGCTAATTTTTGTATTTTTAGTAGAGAAGAGGTTTCACCATGTTGGCCAAGATGTTCTCGATCTCCCTACTTCGTGATCTGCCCACCTCGGCCTCCCAAACTGCTGATATTACAGGCGTGAGCCACTGCGCCCAGCCTTAAGTTCATTTTTGTAGGGTTTTACACAAGGACTATTTAGAAAGATGTGGACAAAATATGAGGAAGTGACAAGGGTAGTGCAGTAATGTGGGAGGAGCAACCTCAGAACTTACTGACCCGAGACCCAGAAGGAATGTAGGAAGCTGCCACAAGAACAGCTGTGCCCTTCAGCCCAGGGACGCAACTAAAGTGACCCTGGGACACAAAATATCCTGCCTACATCCTCCTTCTTCCCTCTTCTCTCCTGGTTGATGCCTCCAACTGGTTGAACCCAACCAGAACCCATTCCAAGCAGGTCAGTGTCCCTGGGCAGAGAGCAAGGTGAACGGTAGTTGAGAGGGGACATGAAGGTGCAGACAGAAGCAATCCAAAGTGACATGACACATATATCTTCTCAGCAAGCCTACACCTGGCTTATCAGTGATATTTTGCATGTTGCGTTTCTCTCCTTTTTCTTTGTTGGCATGTTTATTTGTTGTATAGCATCATTGTAACTAAAGCCTGTTGGCAAACTTACACAGATTAAAGCAAAGTCCAGAATACTTTGGCACTAATTAAAAATCACCTATAAAGAAATTAAAACTTGGGTGAAAATAAAAATGGGATAAAATGCTGCCTGCTACTTGTTCTTTACCTTCTCATTGAATTGGTGTTTTCTATTACTGTATACTAATATATTTATGCTGAAGTGAAAGGGGAACTCTGGTAAAAGTCATGATAGGCTATTATAAATGCTTAGCCCAGTGTGTAAAAAATATTCCAACAAAACAAAACAAAAACTCTCACCAAAACAAAGCAAAAAATCCCTTATTTACTAGCAAAAAATTTATCTGTTGACTATTTGACCAGTGTGCATATTTAGACTTATTTTATCATGTCTGTTAAACTAATCCTAACTCAAGTAACCCGCATGTTCAAGTTGCTTTAAAGAACATACTCAAATTTTCAGAGAAAGAAGCTCATTTTTAAAAATCCTACATTAAAAATGGATTTTGGAAAGCCTGACAACTTCCATGATATAGTTTAGGATGAGCTCTTGCTCGTCTCTGCCTGTTAT
The DNA here is from genome assembly GCF_009828535.3 of Hylobates moloch. NCBI lineage: Eukaryota > Metazoa > Chordata > Mammalia > Primates > Hylobatidae > Hylobates > Hylobates moloch. The sequence continues at coordinate 15,501,382 of NW_026652276.1, forward strand.
GCCTTTAAGTCTATGCTAGAGTCCAGCATTGGGTTGGAGGAAGAATGTCACTTTGGAGATCCCTGCAAACCCAGAGATATTATGAAGCCTCGATTGAAGATGGGAATCAGGACCTTGGGCATTGTAAAGACCTGATTAACCAGAACACAGTTTATCTTGATTGAGTGTATGTAACCAAAGCAGGAAAGTGGGCTATTATATTCCAACAATAAAGAGAAAACAAGAGTGCTTCCTGGTCAACTCTCAATTTGCAGAATATTTGAATAACTCAGATCCTACCCTCCCTGAGCATTTTGATTAAAGAGAGCTCCTTGCACATATCTTCTCATTCTTTTCAGCATTTCAGAGGGAGCTCCGATATTTCCAATTCTTGATCATTTTAGTGAAAGTAAGGTTGTTATAGGCATAGAGGTATAGGTACATTGTATAGGTATACCCTATACATCTTATTTTCATTTGCAATTATTCTTAGTTATTTGTTTACTTGATTTTGTGGCTTGTTTACCCCATTTGATTATAAATTTGTGACTTGTTCCCCATTGTATTTCTTATGCTTAGCACAGTGCGTGACACAGAGTGGATGCTCAATAGATATCCTTTGAATGAATGAATGAATGAATGAATATCTAACCCATAGGGAAAGGGACAGTAAACCTGGCAGGCTGGTGATACACACAAAAGTAGAGTAATTGTTAGGCTTGTCTGAATGTCTGTCTTAATGTAGTCTCGAAAGAAACTGGGCTTTATTACTGACATGCTTTCTTCATTATCATAGACAATGGAGGCTGCTGTGAAACGTGGCTTGTGAAAAGAATACATATGTCGAGCTCTAAAATATGCAGTGCCACAAATCATGAGGATTGACGTGTAGATAGAATCTATGTAAATGAATCACTGATCAAAGATAGACTTGTTAGGAAAGCAGACTTTCCATGACACTAGTCTATACAGTTCTGAGGTTTTCACTGAATTATTCATTTATAGAAAGTGTTCATGGGTCTTGGCATTTACTTTTAAGAAAAGTATATAAGAAAGAGATAGTCTTTGGTGATATCTTTTCAAACACACTCTTTTCTTAAGGGTGAGATTTACGACATTTTGGGATAAGACAATTTGACATACATTATTTAAGCAAATGGGTTATTGAATCAAACTGCTGGGTTTCAACTTCAAGTGCTTCCTTATTATGTAACCTTACAAAGCCTCAGATTTCTCAACAGTAAAATTGGGAGGATAATATAACAATAGCATTTATCTGATACGTGTGTGTGTGTGTGTGTGTGTGTGTGTGTATGTCACAGACAGACAGCACTGAGATAATCTACGTAAAAGTACTTAGCACATTATTTGGCACATTATTTATTCTCACATACTGCACTTTTATTTAGATTTAATTACATGAAATTGTTTCCTAAGTTTGCTAAAACAAATCTCTTTGTACAAACATATTTCCCTTATGTTTATATATTATTTGTTTTTGCTCCTTCCCTAATTTACCCCAAAGTGCAACCACTACCTTCACTGTTTTGGAGACAGAAAGCCACTGTCTCAGAAAATTGAAGACAAAGCACCTCATGTGTGTACTGGTGGTGGAGTGTAGGTGAGTGATCGATTTAAGGAATGACCCCATCCGATAAAATCAGTGTAGTCTTTTAGATTTGTTGTCATCTTAGGAAACACGGAATCTAGCACCAGCAGCGATTGTATGTGTAATAGATTGATAGCAGTACTGGCTACAACACTTCAGCCAGCCCTGAAAACATTCTTTTTTTTTTTTTTTTTTTTTTTTTTTTTTTT